>NC_056743.1:1196936942-1197116942 GCF_019279795.1 Protopterus annectens | reverse complement strand
GCACGATGCATCGGAGACCATCCAGGTGCAATTAACCATAGGCAAGACTGCTCTGCAAATTGTAGCATGTTACAGGCCACCCTCACAAACTCAGGAACCTCACATGGCCTTCCTGAAAACACTAGAGGGGATAAATGTATCACCAAACACCATCATACTAGGTGACTTCAATTACCCTAATATAGACTGGGAACACTAGCCCAAACACCCTAGCCCAAAAGTTCCTGGAATTCATAAACTCAAATGCCATGGAACAACTAGTTACCATCCCCACAAGAGGAGATAACATACTTGATCTCATCATCACGAACATGGGAGCACAATGTTCAACACCGGAGGTGTACCACTCACTGGTGAGATCAGACCACAAACTAATCTCGCTGGAGGTCCTCATCCCACCCCCACCTGAAATAAAAAAGACCACAGTAAAGAACTTCTCAAAAGCCGACTTCACACTTCTAAAGACTAGTGTGGTCTCCTTTAAGGCCCCCGAGCCAGCGGAAAACAGTACTCAAGCCGCTGAATCACTTACAAATGCCTTCTACCAGCACCTGCAGGACTGCATGGATAAGGCAATCCCAAGCAAAACAAAGACTCTTTGTACCAAAGGCAAGCGTCCAGTCTGGTGGACCTCAGCCATAAACAAACTCTACAACAAAAGGAGGAAGCTACTACAAGATAGAGCAAAATCCTTAAAAGGTAAGACACCCTTGATCACTATAAGTAAAAACTAAGAGCTCTCATAAAATCATCCAAAGCAAATTTCGAGAGAAAAATAGCTAAAGACTCAAAAGACAATCATAAGGCCTTCTTTAGCTATGTTAGAAACCTGGGAGGAAACTCCCAGATATGCTCAGAGCTAGTTCAAAATGATGTGAAGATTACTGATCCTACAGACATTGCCAACATACTGGCTGACAGGTTCAGTGCAAACTTCTCCCTCCCCCAAAAGGAGAGATATCTATACCAAACGATTGCTGCCCCCAAACATCTCCAGCGCCCAAGTGAGAACTGCTCTCTCCAAAGCAAAAAACACAGCATCCATGGGACCTGATCGTGTCCCCGGCTGTGTGCTCCATGAACTCAATGAGGAATTAAACCCACAGCTAGGACAGCTGTTTAATCAAAGTCTTACCTCTGGATACGCACTCCAGGAGTGGCGACTGCAACTGTGGTACCACTTCACAAAGGCGGTGCCTCCACCGACCCTGGAAATTACCGCCCATTAGCTTGACAAACCTTATCTGCAAAGCCATGGAGAGGATCATAATGAACCTCATAAATAAAGACATAGGGAATTTGCAGACTTTGGATCCAACCCAGTTTGGCTTTGTCAAAGGCAGATCATGCCTTTTAAACTTGGTTGACTTTTCAAACAGTCACCAAAGCCATTGATGAGGGAAAGGCAGTCCATACAGCCTACCTCGATCTGGCTAAGGCCTTCGATACAATACCCCACTCGGGTATCATTGAAAAACTCATCAGTTTAAATGTCAACCCATACATCACAAGATGGGTTGCAAACTGGCTGAGTGACAGAACCCACAGGGTCAGAGTTGCTGGCGCCATGTCAGACTCAAAGCCTGTCACAAGTGGTGTCCCACAGGGCTCAGTCCTGGGCCCACTCTTGTTTGGCATCTACTTTTCCAGTACAAGCAAACACAGGAGGGTTATGGCTGACAAAGTTTGCAGATGACTGCAAACTGGGCGCCATAGTAGAAAACACATCTGACACAGATATCCTTCAGAAGGGTCTCACAGAAACGGATAACTGGTGCCAGAGCCACGGCCTAAAGTTAAATGCCAAAAATGCATAGTCATACCCTTCGGGAAAAACAAGGTTACCCCTAGCTACCAAATAGGTGGCAATCCACTGAGCACAGAAGAAGTTATCAGGGACCTGGGGACCCAGGTTGATAGTTGTCTGTCATTCGACACCCATGTAGCTAAAGTAGTTAGGAAGACCTTCTACGTTGCCCACCTTATCATGAAGGGATTCTCATCTAGATCAAGGGAGGTCATAGTCTCCCTTTACTCATCACTCATCAGACCAATGATTGAGTACAATGCCCCATTCGGAATGTATCTGACCCGACACTTGCAGCAGCTGGAGAGGCCACAAAAGTTCCTCACCAAAAGGATAAAGGGTCTCAAAATCTGTCCTATGCTGCCCGACTGAAAGAACTCCAGCTCTATTCAGTCGCCATCTTGCTCAGAGGTGACCTTTGCCTAACATACAAGGCCATGTCAAACCCAGATTTGATGAATATGCTTCACCTCAAAAATCTAGATCCATCAGAGCCACAAGGGCGGGAGACTTAAACCTTGACACGGCTATTAATAGGACGTGCTGGAGGGATAGATTCATCACCCAAAGACTCCCTATGCTGTGGAACAAAATCCCGGTACATGTGAGGCAGAGCACCTCGCTGGCCTTGTTCAAGAGAAATCTTGACCAATGGATGGGAGATCGCAGATATACCCCAGGGATTACCTCAGTGTCACTGCTCGACAGAGGCACAGCAAAATAATGGGTATAGTTCCCCATACTAAAGGGGTGGCGTAAGCCACAAAACGATGGGCTAGGCTTGTAAATGCCCTCGGGCAGATAGCCTAGTATGAACCTATGAACCTATGAACCTATCATACATATCAACAAGTATTTACAGAGGTTTAAGGTAGTAACAGTAAAGAAACACGTACAGACACTTATAGACAAACATATCACTAAATGTAAAAACATTTTTTTTTAATAAACATTTTGGTTGATATAGCTGCTACTAGAGCAGATTAATGCAGCATGTACAGTGATAAATTATGGTAATAGAAAAATCTAGGGACAAAAACTTAGACATGTGAACTAAAGGACATTATTTGATAGTGGCTAGTGAGAGAGACAGTGACCTATCCTTGGTGGTTTAGGTGAGTAGGTGCAGAAACATGTATGATCATTGAGGTAATGGGATTTTAGTGCAGTTTTGAATGCTTTTAAGGAGTCTATTTGAGTAATGGAAGAGGGGAGTGCATTCCAAGCTTTGGCAATAATAAAGGAATAGAGGCATTGTCCTGCACGTTTGTTGGGTTTGGTAATGCTTAGGAGCTGTTTCTTGAGGACCTAAGATTATGTGCAGGAGTGCATGTATGTAAGAGGGTTTGAAGAGTGGGGCAAAAGTTGGGGTTATATATTAGTTTGTGGGTAAGTGTTAGTTGGGTGTATTGTAGATATTGGGAGAGGTCGAGCCAATTTAGATTTTTTAAGGCAAGGCAATGATGGGTCCGAGTTGGCATGCTGCAGGCAAACTTTGCTATTTTATAGTTGTAGCAGGACTGTAATTTATTTTTGAGAGTTGTATGTACATTAGTAAAAATGGGGCTGCCATATAGAAGGGTGGGGAAGAGAAGAGAGTTGGCCAGTTTTAACTTGGTGGGTGTGTTCATAAAACGTTTATGCCTGTATAACTTACCAATTTAAAATGGGTTTTCTTGATTGCATTATGAATGTGGTTATCGAAGGCGAGTTTATCGTCAATAGTGATGCCCAGAAGTTTTGGTGTTTTTACTTGTTCTATTTTGGTATTGTTTTGTGAGAAAATTTTGAAGTTCTAATTTAAGGGTTTAGATGAATATATTAAGACTTTAGATTTTTTTGGATTGAGTAGAAGTTGGGCATCATTTAGGCAGGATGTAATAGAAGTAAAGGCTTTTTGTGTTAGATACTGAAGATCTGATGGCTGTTGGCAGAGGAGATTATCATAGAGTTGTCCACGTATTGGATAAGAGTACTAACATGGGAAGCTTTGTGGAGGTTATTGATGAAAATATTAAATAGCAGTGGCCTGAGAATGGACCCCTGGGGAACTCCTGTTTTGTTTAGGAGATATTCAAATTGTTTGTTCTGCCATTTGACAGTTTGTTCCCTGTCAGAAAGATAGTTGGAGAACCAAGCCAGTGAGTGTGGGAAGCACTTTAAGGACTCAAGTTGTAGTTTAGGGTGTGATACTGTTTTGAAAGCCTTAGCTAGATCCAATAAGATACCTGAGGTTATTAGTCCAGCATCCAATGCTTTGTTAACAGTATTGCTAAATGAAAGTAAGGCAGTGGTAGTGCTGTGTGCAAGGTGGAAACCATGCTGAGTGTGGGCAAGTAACTTATTGTTGATTAGATATTTTAACAGCTGAGTGTGTATACACTTTTCTTGGATTTTTGATAGAGGACCGAGTACGGAGATGGGTCAGTAATTAGATAGATCACTAGCATTACCACCTTTATGTAGTGGAGTTATAATGGATTTTTTTCCAAAGTTGTGGAATGTATGATTCAGAGATGGATCGATTGATGAGAATGCCAACCGGGTATGCTATAGCATCTGAAGAAAATTTTAGGTATTCTGCTGGAAGTCTGTTGACAGAGGGGGAGCATGGCTTTAGTTTAGTTAACAGTTTATGCACTAGAGAGGTGGGGACAGGTTGGATAGTAAAAGAGCAAGTGGGTGAGCTGCTATCTGAGGTGCCATTTAAAGGGGGGAGTTGGTGTCTGACTTGGGAGAGGGGGGATTTGTGTTGCTATCTGTGCTGTTTGAGGTACAGTTTGAGTAGAGAAATCATTGACAAGGTTTTGAATGGTTTCTATGAAGTGGGTATCGAAGGCCTGGGCAATTTCTAGTGGGTCTTTCTCAGGGGATGGTGTAGGATTTTGTTGGTTTCCCAGGTTAAGGAGTGAGGAGACAGATTCCAGAATTTTTGGGGATTGTTGTTTTGGGAGTCTAGTTGAGTGGAGAAGTAGTTTCTTTTTTTGGTAATAACTAGCTTTTTAGCAGAGTTATGGAGTTGTTTCTATTTTATCTCATTATGTGGGGTTCTATTTTTACACCTTTTCTTCCATTCTCTGTTCTTGTCAATGAGACTCTGTTTAGTATATTTTGTTAGCCAAGGGGCATGGTTATGCTTAATTCATTTTGTTTGCATAGGGTCAAGAATGTTGAGCGTATTAAGAAAGATGTTATTGAAATACTCCACTACTTCAGTGAGTGGAAGTATTTTAGTTGGTTCTGGGCATTTAAAGTGTCTATAAATACCTTTTGACTGAAATGTGTAAGATTTCTAGAAGTTTTACACAGATGGGCTTTACCTGTTTGTATTTGGGTTCTGTGAGTGAAGGGAGGTAGATGGTCACTAAAGATACTTGGGGAGGTTCCAGTGTGAATGTATTTGTGGGGGTGTGATATGAGAATCCAATCAAGGGTGGATTCAGTTTGTTTATTTACTATGTGTGGGATCTGTGATGAGTTGGGTAAACCTATACAAGTCTATACTATTAGAGGTAGTTGGAGATGAGAGTTTGCCAGTTTATATTAGTATCGCCTAGAATAATGGTTTAGTTGGAGATATTTTGGGTTGCCCAGGAGAGAAAATCCTCTAACAAGGGTATATTTTGGCCGGGAGGAATGTATAGTGCTACAATACATATTTGTTTTCTTTTGTTGATATGGAGTATTGCTGGTAATAGTTCTATGTTTCTGAAGGTTGGTACAGGTTTGGAAAATTGTGTAATAGTTATGGAATCATGGTAGACTAATGCAACACCACCACCTTTTTTGTGGAGGCGGTCATTTCTAAGCATGTTGTAACCTGGGGAGATTATTTCAGTATCAGATATATGTGGTTTCATCCATGTTTTGGTAAGTGAAACAATATCTGGGATGTACAGAGAAAGCCAGGCTTGGAATTTAGTGGTTTTATTGCATATGTTGTGAACGTTAGCTGTTGCTATGAATAGGTTTTGGGAAAGTGAGCTCTGGGTGGGGGTTGGGATGAATGTCTCCACATTGGGTGAGGATCTGAAGATGTGTTATTTGTTTAGAGTAGTGTTGGGATGGGAAGTAGGTCATGCTAAGCACAAAACAAGTGAATTTTAGTTTGCTGTTGTTGGTGGAATACCTAGGTTTAGTTAGGAGATGGGTTTGGAAGTTAAATAAATATGGTGAGATATTGGAGAAGCTTTTGTTATTAGCATGGGGTTGTGAGGATAGAGTGGGAGAATTTGTGTAGTGAGAGTTAAAGGAGAGGGGTGAAGTGAAGTTGGAAAGTAAGAGAAGAAAGACTGTGGATGTGAATAAGAGGATGTTGTGTTTTATATCGTATGGCATTTTGTCTAAATTGGTTCTGTGTGATGTGAGGTCGGATGTAGGTTATAATGTAGCTGATGGGAGCAGTGATTGGACTTTATGCTGTATGTAGGTGTTGTATGCTACTTATATGGGCGGATCTATGTGTAGGTGTCTGTCGTAGTGGTAGTTGTGCTATTGTTGGTTGCAGGTGGGAGAATTGATTGGACTCTATGGTATATGTAGGTGTTTTATGCTTATTAAGTGGGTGGAGCTATGTGTAGATGTGTGTGGTAAATAGTAAATAAGGTTTTGTTAATGTTGATCTCCCTTTTTTAACCAAAGCCTTTGTTTCACTAACAAGTGCCTGATCATAGCACCTATCTAAAAAATCTTTGACGTGAAGTAAAACAAAAGCCTTTTAGCTTCCCTTAAGGACTCCACTCTCAAAAAAACATAAAACAACACCAAACAAACAGGCAGAGTCCAAACTGGCCGATGTTAATTTATTATAAAACGTTAGCGCTTTCAGGTAAAGCCCTTCTTCAGACAAAATACCCATTCTCTAAAACATATTATATATGGTTAAAAATACATAATAATTAAACAATTAAATTCAAAGCAGCAAATCACTTCTTGCATTTAACCCGCCTTCTTTTCAAGGCTGGTTTTAAAGGGATAGAATTGTTTAGTTCTGGTGGACTGTCAGCAGCCAGTTGTATAATCAATTTTAGTTCTACATACTCTGTATTATTAACAATGTCACCCCCCTTCTTCCCATATTAACAATATGCAATACCATAAATGAAAAAATATGATTTGGAAAATTTACAACATGTCGGTATAAAGCATTGCATTCATCCTTAAGTCTAACAGATGATAGATGATATAAAATTCTTTTTAACTTGCAATTTGTTTTTCCTACATAAAAACTGGGACATGATCTACATTGGGCTAGGTAAATCACATTCTCTGTATGGTAATCAGCATAAAAATCAAAGACATATTTCCTACTGGTGGTGGGATGTACAAAATAAGTAAGACTATTCACAAAAGCACATGCCTTGCAGTGTCTACAAGGAAAAGTTCCCATCCTAACATGACTAGTAGATACATGGGACACATGTTTATTCAGAACTGGTTCATGACACAACAAGTCCTTGAGATTGCTGTTACATTTAAAAGTAAACCTAGGTGTTGGATCTATCTTTGCCCCTTAAGCATTCATCGCTTCTCAAAATTTTCCAATTTTGTTTAAATATGTTGCATATTCCTTGTAAATTGTTACTATAGTGCAACACTACCTTAGGCTTCATATCAGAGGAAGAATGCATCCTATTCCTATTCTCCGAACTCATGGCTTTACCAGAGAACCAGGGTTTGGCCTTATCAACTCTAAGTAAATGTACTACTTCTTTGCCTTTCTCTAATTACTCTCTGCAAACCTTTATCTATTAAATGTCTACTCAATGCATCAAGTTCATTGCAGAATACATCATTATTTGTACATAGTCGAGACACTCTATAACACTGCCCTTGAACAATGTTGCTAAAAGTATGTTTAGGATGCATGCTGCATGCATTTAAATAATGATTTCTCCAGCATGCCTTCCTATATAAAATTGTATCTGATCCACCTTGCATATTCTTAGTTATTGTTGTAGCCAAAAAAGCTATAGTATCATCGCTGTAGCTAAGAGAAAATCTTAGTAGAAAGCACTATGAGGAAATAAAGCTGCAGTTGATAGTTCGTAGATTTAATGATGCAACAAATAAAACATTAACGCTTGAAACACTCCACAATACGTTTTCGTTTACTATATAAGGGCATGGGCTTGAGGGCTTTATGTTGTCTGATGAAGTGAAGCGTAAACGAAAACGTATTGTGGAGTGTTTCAAGCGTTAATGTTTTATTTGTTGCATCATTATCCATTTCTATCAACTGCAGCTTTATTTCCTCATAGTGCTTTCTACTGAAGTTTGGTCATTTTGGGCGCTAATTTCCATTTTTCTTGGTAAGAGAAAATCTTAGAAAATCAGTGGTGTGTTCCATATAATCAACAAATTTCAATAACTCAGTGGCATCTTGTGTCCACAACAAAAAAATATCATCAACAAATCTGGCATAGAATGTAAGAGATTTTTTTCCAAGGATTTTCTTGCCCAAATATGTATTTTTGTTCCCAGTAAGCTAGTACTAAATTTGCATATGAATTCACACAGGGTGTGCCCATGGCAACACCCTGTTTCTGTCTATAATGGATGCCATTACTTATAAAAACATTATTTTCCAGCACTAATTTTAATGCCTCTATAATTAAAGGATTTGTCTTCTCATCATAAAATTCTCTGTCATTCAATATTTGCCTCACTGCCATAAGACCAAAGTCATTGCTAATAACTGTGAACAGATTTTTAACATCCAATGTAACTAACAAAACATTGATTAATTGTACCCCTTGGCACGCCTCATAAATTTTTGACAGAAAATGTCCATAATCCTTCAAAATTCTCTGAAAATGATCAGACATTAATTTTAACTTCTCCTCCACCAACATAGATAGATGTTAAGTTACCTATCCTCGGCCTGACACTATGAGTCTCAATGGTGGGGCTAGGGTGTTTTTGTGTAGTTTTGGCAAAGCTTTGAAAAGATGTATCACTGGATATTCAATAAAGAAGAATGCAAATAGTCCTTCCTCTAAAATATTATTTTTCTTCAAGGCTTTTAAACTATTAACAGCTTTACAAATAAGGTTTTTAACCATCAATGGGGAGATCATTGAGTATGTAGCTACATCATTTACCAATTCTTGCAGTAAATGAGTATATATTGCCAAATCCATGACTATGACCCCTCCCTCTTTGTCTGCTGGTTTTATAACCAGTCTTTCATCATTAATCAATTCTGTCAAAGCTTGCCTTTCTGAGTCAGTTAAATTGTTAAATCTACAATGGGCATTATCAAAATAATCTCTAATGTCTTCCTCACAAGTTTCAAAAAAGTCCATACTGAAGGATGCATTGAGGGAACAAAGGTGCTTGGCTGCCTAAATCTATTACTAGATATTTTATCTGTCCCAAACATATCTCTTAAAATGACATTCCTACCAAACATATATAAATCAAGTATAACCTCATCTAGCGCAGATGCCCTACTGGGCACAAATGAAAGCCCTTTACTCAAAATGTCAATTTATTTGCATGTTAGTTGCACGCTAGATATATTAAAAACATTACTGTTACACATGCTGCGGTGGTACGGCGGTAGCGTTGTTACCTCACAGCAAGAGGTTCTCCCATTCGATTCTCGGTGTGGGGGTGCCTTCTGTGTGGAGTCTGCATGTCCTCCCGTGGTTGGGTAGCAAAGACATGCGGCCTTCCTTGAAGGTTGGGCGTTGAACTGGCACCACGGCGTTTCTTAAAAATCTACTGCCAATCATTAGCAGACCGGAGTTAAAGCCGAAAGACCAACAACAACTGTTACACAAAATAGTAGCCAGTTCATAGTCTTTCATTGTTTCACTTCTCTCTGGACCGAATGTCCTTGTTTGTACTCAATTTTCTTCCTGACTGGTACTGGGAAGATAAGAAAACTCGAGCTGCTTATTGTCATTGATAAAGAAGAAAAAATCTTTGGTCTCGCTCCCATACTAACACTGTGCTGTACGTTCAAATGATTGGCGTCATCTGCCGGAAACTGAGACTCAGTATTACTCTGTTGGTCCATGGCAACTGATGAAACATCAGCTGTTGCTGTTAAAGCTGCATGTGAGCTATAGTGTTCAGTAACCTCTTGTGAGTGTATAAAAGACTCAGCAGTAAAATTATTAGTAGTAAGCTGGCCATGGTTATCACCAACGTTCGATTCAGCTCTAGAAGGTTCACGTGGCCAAGTAAAGATGCAGCCAGACAAAAAGTCATTATAATCCCTTTGAATCTTTTTCATTTTAGTCTGCTGCAGCTTACTTTCAAAAAGCACCAAGTTATTTAACATTTCTGTAATCTTCTGTAGATGTAATTCTGACGTATAGTGCAACTGTAAATCATTTTGTATCTCTTTAGCCTCATCTCGTAGCTGTTGTTCAGCTGGTGAAAAAAACTCTATGAGCAAATTCATGTAACGATAGCTGGTATCTATATTGATATGCTGCCATTTGGCTAGCAGATCGGGGAAGCTATCTCCCTGGGCAGGCATAAATAGTACCTGCATACCTCTGGGTACTATATAACTTGAAAAGAAGGCGGGTTAAATGCAAGAAGTGATTTGCTGCTTTGAATTTAATTGTTTAATTATTATGTATTTTTAACCGTATATAAGATGGTTTAGTACCCACATACCTCAGGGTACTAAATAGGTACTAAATGGGTTTTGTGAATATTGTTATTAATAGAGTCAGAGTTTTTTTTGTATGATTCATTAATGGATGGCTCTATAACACCTGACCAATATAATTTTCTGTATTTAGAAGATCCGACTATTCCCATATTATATGGGCTTCCAAAAATCCATAAGTGTCTCACTATACCACTAATGAGACCCATATTGTCAGGTGGGAAATGGATTACTGTTACACTGTCAAAATATTTAGAGAAGCATCTTTCTCCACTATTGGATATAAGTAAAAGTTATATAAAGGATACTAAAGATTTATTGACTTGTTTGAATAATTGGTCATCTACTGCTAATAATATTAGTAATATGATGTTGGCCACTATGGATATAAAGTTGCTATTTACTGTCATTCTGAATAATTATGGACTAGAGTCCATTAAAGAATTTCTGTGTAAGCATAGTAGTTTCTCAGTATCCAAGATTGAACTCATCTGTTCTATGCAAGATATTGTGTCAAATAATAACATATTTTTATATGATCATCAGTTAAACCACCAAAAGATGGGTGTTGCCATGGGTACTTCAGTGGCTAACACATATGCTCATCTTGTGTTGAGCAGATGGGAAGAACAATTTATTTTTGATGGGAATGACTTGTTTAGAAATGAGCATTTCATATTTTTTAAAAGTTTTGTTGACAATGTCTTTTTAATGTGGCAGGGTGATAATGAAAGCTTTAATGATTTTGTGAAGTCTTTACATGAATGTACTGATTTTTTGATATTTGATGTACAAACATTTTATGAGAAAATTAATTTTTTGGATTTGGTTATTATTAATAATGGTACCTGTTTTGACACTATGAGCCACAGAAAGAATG
This sequence comes from Protopterus annectens, assembly GCF_019279795.1. NCBI lineage: Eukaryota > Metazoa > Chordata > Ceratodontiformes > Protopteridae > Protopterus > Protopterus annectens. Next base: position 1,197,105,623 of record NC_056743.1, on the reverse strand, counting down.
TCCAAGGGACAAAATATTTACACTCTATGAGTATGCACCCTAGACATATATAAGGGCGTGGCGAAAACTCAGTTTTTAAGCACTAGCAGATTATGTACTAAAGAAGAACACTTTCATGTCGAGCTAAATAATATGGAGAAAGATTTTTTTAGATAGATGCTATGATCAGATATTTGTTAGTGAAACAAAGGCGTTGGTTAAAAAGAGAGATCAACATTAGCAAAACCTTATTTACATCATGACCCACATGTTACTGCACAAAATAATGAGATAAATGGGTATACTGATCTCAATTTGAGATATATAATGAGTTACAATAGACACACCAGACAAGTGCAGAATATTATAAGAATGAATTAGAGTATTTTAAGTACTAATTCTGATATTCTTAGTATTGTGGGAGATGGACCTAAATATGTGTATAAAAAGAGAAAAATCCGAAACAAATGCTTTGTTATAAAGATTTTTACACAAAGCAGAATAATATGCCCAAAATAAATAAACCTAGCACTATTCCTTGGCTGAATTGTATATTCTGTAACGAGATCAGTACAGAAATGCACTTTGAACATCCAGTAAATCAGGAAATATTTACATTTAGCGCAACAGGAACATGTAATACTTCTAATGTGATATATTTTGCAAAATGTATATACTGTAAAAGTTTCTATATAGGAAAAACTAATGAGAAACTTAAAGAGAGAATTAGCGCTCACTTATCAGACATTAGAAGAAAGATTGAGACCAATGCCTTAGCTAAGCATATTATTACCTGTGGGGATGAGCATACATTTAAATGTAATATTTTACAGAAAGTATCTATGGGTCTACATGGAGCTGATATAGTAAATAAGACTGAGTATTTAGAATACAAATGAATAAACTTTTTCAGGGCTGACAAGCTTCCGGGCTTGAATACATGTAATAGCTTAAAACCAATTCTAAAAATGAAACGGGACAGTATATAATGTAAAGCTGTATCTTTAAGTAACAATTATATGTTTTCATTCAATAGTTTATTTCGCATGCTTTTAATTACTTTCTTATTGGCTGGTGGTTTACGTTGCACTATATGTTATGCATTGAAAAAGGGTCTTGTGACTCGAAAGCTCTGCTTTTACTGTTTTACTGTGTGTGCTTAGATTAAATCGTTGGATGTTGGACTTCTGGTCTTTTTTATTGTGACATTTTTGTTTTTGCCAGTTTGCCTGGGAGTCCTTTGACCATTAGAGGAATTATTATGTACTGATTTGTGACCTTTCTTATCTATGTATAATCTCACACCAAACCCCTTCAATGCATGGAGGGAGAATCTTCCCAGAGTACCCCCCACTAAAAGTGGTCAGTCAGGGATTAGGACCAGACACTGGATTTCCTGGGATTGGCAATGGCTACCCTAAAAATCCAAAAACCCTTATCCTCTGCTCCAGCACCCTTGATTTGCAAAAGCCAGATTGGACTGATGGCTGCACTGATATGGCTTTTGTTGTTTGTTCTGCAATTTCTGATGGAGACAAAGGTCTCCATTGGTTCCTCTGAGACCCAGTGAAAGTGTAGTGTAGAGGTGGGTATGTCATGCTAGCAGTGAAAAGAAATAGGTCCCACTTCTTTACGGCTCCCTGCAAAGAGAATCCATGAATTCTGAACTGATGTTCTCAGCAAAGGGGATCAGTTGCAGCCAAGAACACCAGTGCATTGCAATGCCAAATCTTGCTGTCCTGGCAGGCCTACCTACAACATCATAGACTATCCAGACCTTGAGGGAATCCATAATTGAAGGTTGTGGCTACCTGCGTTTTCAGCTAATATGTAAGCTCACTATTAAACATACCATTTGCAGATTGTAATTCTTTTTCATGCACATCTCACTAAAAGAAAAACACCTGCATCAGGCAGTTTGTGCCCTCACAGACAATGTGAACAATACAAATACTGACTTTCCTTGGTGGTCCACAGGAAAGGACTTCTTACCTTGTGGATGGACCATCTGCTCCTAAGGATTTGGGTTTTTCTTTAGGGCTACAATGGAAATAGTAATGGCTGGTTCACCGTCTCTGCCCAGACCAACCAGTCCCTGGGTGGGGTGGAAGATCCTGTGTGACTTTTTTTTTTGGACTGGAGCTATTGTGCAAAGTGTTCCCATTTCTACTGGGCTAAATCTTTAAGTGTTTCCAGAATAGATGTAACCACACAAGAGGATTGCTCCTGAATTGACATGCCTAATTTAAACTTCTCTTGAGAGGGGCAATATAATCTGGCAGACATCAACCTTTCTTTTTCCCAGAATTGTAAGATCATCCAGGGGTGAAGTGTGGTGGTGGTGTGGAGCACATGCTTCCTCATCCACCTCATCTGAAAATTTCACAGTTTCAACTACAGATTCCAAATGTGGAGTTTTGCTGAGGGTCTCCCAAGGCCATTTGTCAAAAGGGACTCAAAGAAGATAAACCAGACTTAAGGTGTTAAATCATGACCTGCTGAAGCAAGGGAAAGTATGGTCTGCCTACTAAGGAGGAGTAAACCTTAGGAGGGAGGAGCTGACAGGTAAAGGGGTGGAGAAAGGGAGCAGAGACCTAGCAGGATGGAATGAGCATAAGGTGAAGCAATATGGAATGGTACAGTGAGCCCTGATGCAAATATTTATCTGCTCTGTATTGAACAGGAACTGTAGATGGCAGTCTTTGTACAAACTGGTATTATTGGAAGTAAATAGCAATGGCTGGAAACAGGAATAAATATTGTGTGACAGAAGAATGCCAAAGAAGTTAAAAAGTAAAATGTACAAAACAGTGGTGAGACTAGTACTTCTTTATGACACAGAAACCTGGGCAGTGAAGGAAAGCAGCTGAGCAAGCTTGAGCTGATGTTCACAAAGTACCTCAGCCAAATAGTAGGATGCAGACTGTAGGACAGACAACAAAATGGGGAAGCACAGCAGAAGCCAAAGTAGGCCCAATTACAGAAAAGACTAAGGAGAATACATTACGGTGGTTCAGCCACCATATCCAGGAAAGCACAAAATGATTTGGTAAAGCAGATTTTGGAGAGAGAGAAAGAAGACAAGAGGAAATGAGGATGTCCAGCCAAGAGATGGATAGGCTGTGTGAGAGAAGACCCAAGTCAGGCAAGCATGACTGTCAAAGAAGATGGGAGAGTATCTTTGAACTGAAAGAAGTGGTAACCATTGACATGACACCCCAACCCCTTGAAAAAATAGCAAAAGGGGGTTGAAGATGATGTGAGGAGGGCTGATGTCAGTCAAAACAATGCCTGTCCTACACTCTTTAACCTGTCATCATCATGACCTGTGCCAATAAGCACAACACCTGATGGTAGGCATCACTGGTGCCAGAAAGGGCAGCATCAACCTAATGACTGACACAAAAGAGCAGTGACAGTGCGTGGAGGTGGATGGACCATTGTCAGCTGATCCAGAGTTAGGCTGTGTTAATGGGTGGCCACTGGTGAGGTTAATTTCTTAACAACTGTTACCAGATGGTTACAATCAATCTAGAAAAGCATCAGAGTTAGTGTCTTCCTAATTGGGAAAGGGAACTGAAAGTTTGGCAATGATGCTTGGGGGACCCTGAAGACATAAGAAGCCACCTGAGGAGAAAAACTAGATTAGGCATTCATGGGCATTCTGGAAACATAATGACCTACAGGATTTATGCAGGCTTCTATGTAAATGCAACTAAGATGATACACACAAGTGGCGAGAATAAGAATCAGATGTCTGCTTCTGCATGGCTGGTTTAGGCAAAACTGAATATTTGTTGGGCTTCTTTGGTGTCTTTCGGCTATCTGTTCCTTTCTTTAGAGTGTTTATAGTGTTTGAAAACTAAAGGTCTATGTAAAGGAAGAGAAAAACTTGAGAAAGTTTGAGGCTCAGATTCTAAACAGTGAAGATGCTTGGCCATTAAACAGTTATCAAGGGCCTAAAATAACTGCTGGTGTAGTTAAGCTCCCTGCAGACCACACACATACCAATGTCATGAGATGGCAATACAGACATTAAACACCTAAGCTGTTAATCCACAGGGGGAGTTTTCTTGCCAGAGATGAATTTCTTTATGGAAACCATAACAGAAAAAATAGGGTAACATTACAATAAAATGTAAGATGAGAAAAACTAGGAATTAGAACTCAAATACCTTACTGTAATCTTTAAGTCCTTGTAGTAAGAATCTTTGTGTTCAACATCTTTGTATCATGTATAGTAAGGGTTAAAATGTGAAACTGCATTGCGTGCAAAGAAATAAGCTAAAATAAGTTGTTTTTCTTGTAAAGAATTTGCTGACCAAAGAGGAATGCACAGATGATACCTTGATCCAGGCACAAGCTTATCTTGTGCCTGACCTCTGACCATCTAAGGCTCCAGGATGTGGATTATAGCCTTGAGTGAAATTCCTTGTCTAGTAACCAGCCACTGTGTACGTGCAGGGAAGGGTATAAAAACCCATGTGAAGTGTACAGAATTTAGACTGCTGACATACCATGTACTTTGTAGCATGTCTCCATGCATGTAAAATAAACCTTTTGCTTATTTTTATCTGCGTGATTCTTCCAGTATATGTTAAGAGTATTAAAATCTTTTGACATTTCTGGCACCCAAGACCGGGGCCACCTCTTCATGGTATGAATCGCATAAGAGGGACTGAAAACCTGTACAGGAAAGGGAGAACGAATCTAAAGACCCCGACCGAAAGAAGTCGTAAGTAGAGGCCAGTCACTCTTAGATTCGATCCGTGGAATGACGGTAACGGGCTAAAAAGCAGAAAGGTAAGCGTAATTTTTTTTTTCTTTTTTTGTATTGTTCTCTTTTTAAAAAGAACAAAGGGACTAGTCATAAAGGAATTTCTTTTGTTTAAATTTTACAAAAGACCGTAGAGATCTCAGGAAAGGAAACAGTTTTTCTTTTAAATAAGAAAAATGGGAAACAGTTTTTCTTTTAAATAAGAAAAATGGGAATAGGAAGCAGTTGCTGTGCTAGTAAGGCCTGCTTAAATAAAAGGACTGAAGATGAGGAATATATGTTTAAATTACATCCAAGAGAAAAAAAAAAAAAAAACTTAAAAATACATAAAAAATGAAAGACAAATTATGGATTTAGTGGTAACTTAAATAGATCAGAATGTCAAAATTTAGTGAGAGATCTGCGTAGGGACACAGGAGGCAAAGTTAAAAATCCAGTAAAGGTGGGATTCCCTCAAGCACAGAAATGGTTAAAAGAAGCTAATAAGAGGCATAGGGAACAATTTTCGAATAAGGAAAGTGGTGGCTCGAGTGCAAAAAGGTGCATTTTTGTCCATAAAGAAGATGACGCACCAACTGCATCAGGAATCTTGGCTAAGCGTATGAAAATCCAGGATGAAATGTTGCAGGGAGGGCAAGGGGATTTACATTACTGGTATAGTAATGATCTTATTAAAACAGGACCACAAAGCGTGGCCAATGAGTTAACTAACCTAGCTTTGAACAAATATAGTACGGCTATTCAGTTACCAGAGGCTGCCAAACAACTACACTGTACAATGTATTACAGGAAAAATGTGGGACCTGATCCCAAGTATGAGGAACTATTTTTTAAACACAAGGTGACCAGGATCCTATTACAAAATCTTTATTGGGACAGGGCAGGGAACTCCGCAGTTACTTGTAGTCTCACAAGAGACATGCAACAGCTTTTTCAAAATGCCTCAATCCCACATGTATCTGTAACTAGGGAAAAACAGACGGCATGGTATATAGTTGGGAAAAAGGTTACTGATTGGTCAAAAATGACACTGGAACAGCTGGCAGGTAAGGGGGTTCAGGTACAGAAGTTAAATTGGGTAACCCAGGTCAGACCAACAGTACATCTTCGAGAAGATCGGTTAACACCGACAGGAGGCATGCCATCCTGACTATGCTTTCTGACCCCACAAAAAGAATTAAAACTACAGTCAGTACCAAAATCCTTATGGTCCCTAGGACAGCACGACATTGGGCTAATGAAAACAGCAGGACAGGTTAAAATAACTCCAAAATCCGATTTTAGACCTCATAAGCGTCAGTATCCATTAAGAAAAAGGGCAGAAGGCATTTTTCCAGTGATCCCAGCTCTACTGAGAGCTGGGGTTTTAATTCCATGTACAGATTCACCGTGTAACACACCCTTGTTCCCAGTAAGGAAACCGACGGGACATGGAGAATGGTACAGGATCTGCAGGCTGTAAATGCTGCTGTAGTGCCAAGGGCTCCTATGGTCCCAGATCCATCTGTTTTGTTAAATGATATCCTTCCACGGATAAGTATTTTTCTGTTATTGACATTAGTAACGCATTCTTTTCTATTCCCCTACAGGAAGATAGTAGGTTTTGGTTCGCCTTACGCTTATGAGCAAGCGGTACACATACACACGACTGCCGCAGGGATATTGTGAAAGCCCTACAATCTTTCGCAAGAAATGTCGACAAACCTGGCACAGTTTCAACCAGAGCATGGCTGTCATCTACTACTGTACGTGGACGACATCTTACTGGCTGCACCCACGGAGGCTGTCTGTGAGTTCGAAACTATTCGGTTATTGCATTTTTTGGCGAAAGAGGGACATAAGGTAAATAAATCTAAATTACAATTTTGTAAAACTGAAGTACGGTATCTAGGCTATACCATTTCAATTGCTGGTAGACAACTAGATAACTGTAGAAAAGAAGCTATTTTACAGGCACCAATGCCCAGCACAAAAAAGAGAAATTATGTCATTTTTAGGAATAACAAATTTTTGTCGTAGTTGGATTCCCAACTATGCAGAGGAAGTAAGTCCACTTCGAACTTATTTTCATTTCCCATGGCAGCACATGACGCTGCAATGGACGGATAAGGCAATACAGGCATTTACTAGGTAAAACAGTTAATAGCAGGATCTGCAACACTTAGCTTCCCTGACTATACAAAACCCTTTGTTCAGACAGTAGATTGTAAGCAGGGCTTTATGACATCGGTTCTGTTGCAAACCTATGGAAATAAGTTGAGACCATTAGCTTTTTATTCTAGTAAATTGGACACAGTGCATTGCCACACTGTGTACAGGCAGTAGTCACAGCCGCACAGGCTGTGCAAGCGACCCTAGTTTTGTTTCATGACCTTACCTTATGAGTACCGCACTCTGTCGCGGTAATACTACTACAGGATAAAGTTACCTTTCTCTCTCTCTCCTAGCAGACACTTATCCTGCATGACAACGCATTTCACAACCACACATGACCATTGAGCGATGCACCACTCTTAATCCAGCCACGCTGTTACCTACAGCTGACGATGGTGCCCCTCACGTGTGTTTAGATTTGATACACTCTAATGTCTTACCAAGACCAGACCTTAAGGACCAACCTTTGGCAAATTCAGATTGGACCCTGTTTGTAGATGGGTCAGCATGTAAAATGAGGCAGGCATTACACAACTGGGTTATGCAGTCACAACTGAGACTACGGTACTAGACGCAAGACCCTCCCCAGGAACCTGTCCGCACAAATTGATTGCTTTGTCCAGAGCATGCACCATTTCCAAGGATAAGGCAGTTACTATCTACACAGATAGTCAGTATGCTTTTCCACGGTCCATGTCTTTGCACAGCAATGGAAAATAGGGAATGGTTACGGCCTCAGGAAAGGTAATAACCCACAAGGATTTAATACTTAGGCTCTTACAAGCTGTCCAACTTCCACGGGACTGGCCATCTGTAAGTAATGCCAAGGATCCAGTACTACTTGGAAATGCACTGACTAACAAAGCTGCAAAAGTGTAGCCTTAACCTCTACTTTGCACTCGAGACCACACAGAAGGAACTTTACCCTACAGATAAATTTGATCTACAAACTTTACAGGTAATGCAGGAACTTAGTACAGTTCGGGAAAAACAGCGATGGGTTAAATATGGGGCTATTCAAAAGCAGGGAGTTTTGTAGGTCCAAATGATAAGTATGTCTTGCCAACAAACCTTTTTAGGTATGCCTCATTAGTGACACATGGCCCATCTCATCTGGGCCCTGCTGCTATGGTTCAAATGATCCAGCAAATTTTCTGGACCAAGGGCTTTATAGCATACGCTAAACGATTTTGTTTATCGTGCCTGCTTTGTGCACGATACCATGGTGGTGGGGTGCGGATCACCCCAGCAGCTTTTCCGCTGCCTCCGTATCCATTTCACACAATCTGCATGAATTTTATTGAACTAACTCCTGTTCAACAGAAGCGATTTGTGTTAGTCATTATTGACGCTTTTTCTTAATGTTGAAGCTTTTCCGGTAGCACACCCAGATGCACTGTCGGTAGGCAAGGCCCTTACAAATAACATTATCCCTCATTTTGGGCTACCTACATGCATCTATTCTGATAATGGCACACATTTCGTAAACCAAGTTATTCAAAAGCTGGCCGCCGTTTTTCAGATCGAGTTAAAACACCATTGTGCTTACCACCCACAGTCAGTAGGGTTGGTTGAACGCCATAATGGCATTCTCAAAGGCAACTTACGTAAACTCATGGCCGAGACACATCAGTCTTGGATAAACTGCTTACCTCTGGCACTTCTGTCTATGCATACCACTCTCACCTCAAAAGGGGTCACACCATTTGAACTATTATACGGGAGACCTTATTACGTCCCGCAGTGGCAAAATTTTTTGCCTGCGGAACATGAGGGGGGTGAAGAGATAGTAGATTACATGAGGAAATTGTTGCTGACCAGAACTAACACTTCTCTAACGAATGATTGCTTTTCAGATCAGAAGAACAACAGGATCCTGGAAGAAACCGAACTGGGTTTGGATTAAAATTGTCAAGAGGAAGACGTGGGTCTCCCCCAAGTGGGAAGGTCCATACCAGGTATTGATTACAACACCCACAGCAGTCCGAATAAAAAAAAGAACATCGTGGATCCATCTGACACACTGTAAACTGGTAAAACAGTTTGAACTGAACAAAACTTGAGTTCCCCTGAGGAACACTGATTAGTAGTAATCTTGTTTTGTATGAATATCTGACTATCGTAGCAATGCAGAGAAATACCGGAAGGAGCCTTGCCCACAGCCTTGCCCACAAAAGCATTCCAAAATAATTTTATTGTTAATAAGTGTGATTGTTACTTTTCTGTTTTGGCCGTTTTTATTTTCAAACAAGACTAGCCAAGTAAAGAGAGACGAGAATACGGCTTGGCATCCGCCTTTTAATACATATCAAGCTATTAAGTATGCATATGCTCTATCTTTTAATGTTTCAAATTGTTGGATATGCACGGCTATCCCTACTGTACATGGTGGTCTAATGTTAGGTACAGTCCCTTTGGGGGCAAATGATACATGGACTAATTTACTATTTGAAACTTCACATGTAGCCTTAAAGGACAAAATAGCATTACCCCTCATGGGTCGCCAGAATGGAACTATAAGGTTGGATGGAGTCAGTGTAATGTAACCATAATTCATAACTGTACAATAGATGGGCACTGTGCAACGAGTTTCAAGCCTATAAGAGTGCTTGTTAATAGTACAGGGCTTATTAATGGCACAAGTTTCTTTGAAAAAATGTTATCTGTGTATGACCTTTTGTTTAAAGGGCTGCAAGACAAAGGAAATCACTCTGTTCCAGTCAATATTACACTTAAAGTAAATAATTGTTATTTTATCTGTGGTAGAAAAGCATACAAATGGTTACCGAGGAATTGGTCAGGCAGTTGTTTTTTGGGTTATTTAGCACCAGCTATAAGACATACATTTTCTCTTCCCCAAGGTAAAATACGAAATGTACATACTGTTAATAAACCTGTTAATCCCGTAGGTAACGTTGATGCATCCTGGATCTATCACCACGATTTGGCCCATAGTAGCAGCAAGGGGCTATCACACATGGACTTGGGCGATGATGTTATTTCCTGGGCTGGTATTCTTCCAGCATATGGGACAGTAAAATCCATTTGGGAGCTCAGAAAACTGTCAAAACTGTTAGAAACTCTGAGCAATGCAACTTTTTCTGCGCTAGAATTGGTGACGGATGAGTTAACTGCAATGAGGACTGTAGCATTGCAGAATCAGATGGCTCGATTTCACCTAGCGGCGAAAAGGAGGTACTTGTGAGTGTTGTCCATTCATTACAGACAACGAATATGACATTAACAGCCATCTGGAGATCCTACAACAAGTTTCTAAACTTACAAAACCAGGACAAAATCCATTAACTGACTTTTCCAAAATTGGTTTGGAAATTGGGGAACAGTACTTATGAATGTCTTAATTGCTATATGTGTTGGTGCCATTATATTCCTACTGTTGGGGTGTTGCTGCATTCCTTGCATCCGAATGATAATATCAAATGTATTGTCTGCCAATGCAACTAAAGCTTATTATTCTGAATATACAGAACATGAGTCATGTGAAAAACTGTATGAATAAAATGTATTACTGATGATACAAAGTGTTGTTAGGGGGGAAATGTAGTAAGAATCTTTGTGTTCAACATCTTTGTATCATGTATAGTAAGGGTTAAAATGTGAAACTGCATTGCGTGCAAAGAAATAAGCTAAAATAAGTTGTTTTTCTTGTAAAGAATTTGCTGACCAAAGAGGAATGCACAGATGATACCTTGATCCAGGCACAAGCTTATCTTGTGCCTGACCTCTGACCATCCAAGGCTCCAGGATGTGGATTATAGCCTTGAGTGAAATTCCTTGTCTAGTAACCAGCCACTGTGTACGTGCAGGGAAGGGTATAAAAACCCACGTGAAGTGTACAGAATTTAGACTGCTGACATACCATGTACTTTGTAGCATGTCTCCATGCATGTAAAATAAACCTTTTTGCTTATTTTTATCTGCGTGATTCTTCCAGTATATGTTAAGAGTATTAAAATCTTTTGACAGTCCTTAACCTAAGAAAAGCAAGAAACTAAAACTGAGAAAATCTTCTTAAAAATTGATATTTTTTTGTATTATATGGCCAAAAAAAACCCTTTGCTAGAATCTCCTTGTGTTCTGACTATTTTTTGGCACTTTTTAACTGTTCGGAGTTGAATAAAACAATAACGGAATTTAGTTCAGAACACAATTTGAATAAATTGCATTTATTTAAACTGTATTTGCTTTAATACTGCTAGACATTCAAGTGTGCTAACATTTAGTACTGTTTTAGCTGCTTTTCTGTAACAAAAAAAAATCTAAGCTTGTTTCCTGCCTTTCATGTAACTAGTCTAGTCCAGATACAGATTTGCTCTATTCAGGACTGTTTGTAAGCTTCTGAGCCCCCCAAGCCTTTCAGTGTTGGAGGGAAGCCTTCTAGCTTATCTGTGGGAGTGGTAAGCACTAGGTAGCCTATCTACCACACGAGGAGTGGTTTCTGGCCCAGAAATTGTAGTTTATTGGCCATTTTGGCAGTTTTTCCATCTCTTTCAACTTTCTGGTTTAAAAGCCTGTGTTTGCCCTTTTCCCACCTTTCCTGTAACTAGTCTAGTCCAGATACAGATTTGCTGCATCCAGGACTGTATGTAAGCTTCTGCGCCCCCCAGCCTTTCTTTGTTTGAGGAAAGCCTTCTAGCTTATTAGTGGGAGTGGTAAGCACTGGGTAGCCTATTTACCACAAGAGGAGTGGTTTCTGGCCCAGAAATTGTAGTTTATTGGCCATTTTGGCAGTTTTTCCATCTCTTTCAACTTTCTGGTTTAAAAGCATGCATTTGTGCTTGTTTCCTGCCTTTCCTGTAACTAGTCTACTCCAGATACAAATTTGCTGTATCCAGGACTGTTTGTAAGCTTCTTAGTGGTGCCAAAGTCTGATCTTCAATTTTTCCCTTAGCTCTGCTAGTTCTCTCCTTTCCTGCACTTTTACTAGCTTATTAGTCTAGCACTTTACCAGAGTTCTTGTAGCAATTATTGTAGCACACAAAAGTGCCACCAGCACTAAATGTTCTACAAGGAAACAGCTCCAGTACTTATTATTAATGCCCAGCCCTCCAGACACGTCTAAAGGTCAGTTCCCTGTGCTTATTCCTGTTAACCTGGTGAACTTGAGCATCCTGAGGCATTGTAGTAACTGCCTCATGTACACTGACAAACCTTCCTCTTACCACCCAACACTCAGACTTGCGAGAGATGCACTTATATATCCAAACTGGAAGCCATGCATGCTCCAGCCAAGACAGGAATAGCTGGTTAAGAGGAGAAGGTCAACATTTGCACCACACCACATGGAACACATAGCCCTCCAGAACACACACCAGCCCTGACTTCACATAAAAACACAAACCACACACCCACCTTCCTGGATGCTCTCAATAAAAATCTACCCAAACAGCAGAGACCTCCAAGGCAGAGATGCACTCGACCACCACAACACAACACAACACTAATCATGAGACACATAACTCTCCCAAACTGTGTGCCACTCGACCAAAGCCCCTAAGGTAAAACAGCATGCCCAACACACTAGTCATAGGTGACTCGATAGTGAGGCACACTGATGTCCCAACACACTAGTCATAGGTGACTCGATAGTGAGGCACACTGATGTCCCAACACACTAGTCATAGGTGACTCGATAGTGAGGCACGCTGATGTCCCAACACACTAGTCATAGGTGACTCGATAGTGAGGCACACTGATGTCCCAACACACTAGTCATAGGTGACTCGATAGTGAGGCACACTGAAGTCCCAACACACTAGTCATAGGTGACTCGATAGTGAGGCACACTGATGCCCCAACACACTAGTCATAGGTGACTCGATAGTGAGGCACACTGATGTCCCAACACACTAGTCATAGGTGACTCGATAGTGAGGCACGCTGATGTCCCAACACACTAGTCATAGGTGACTCACTAGGTTGAATAAGAAGAAAGTAACAGTAACAGTCAGCTGCCTGTCAGGTGCCAGGATCCGCCACATAATGCATGCACTCAACAACAGGTACAAGTATGTCTCTGTCATTGTACATGTGGATGTGAATGACCTGAGACATATCTCCCTAGACTACATGAAAAGAGACATGGAGGAGCTGTCAGATTATGTAGTCCAGGTGGGTATGACCCTAGCTCTGAGCAGCATCCTACCATCAACCAGAATGATACCACAGTACAAGCAGAAAATGACTGATTTCAACAACTGGCTAAGTTTTTGGTGTCATTCTAAGGGGATCCAGTATCTGTCTGCCTGGGATGACATGATTGACAGACCTCAATGCTTTGCCAGAGATGGCCTGCACCTGTCACCCCTGGGCTTCCAGATTCTGGCCGGGGCTCTTGCCACCCCTATAGTGCCTTTTTTAGGCAGTGTTCCAAAGACCAAATTACAACTGTAGCAGCCACAAACAAATGCAATCTGAGGGTCAACGCTAGAACCTAAATCTCAAAATGCACTCGCTCGAGGCACTGCTTAAAACAGAGAACATAGACATTTGTACTGTAACAGAGACCTGATTCAAGGCAGCAAAAGCACCCCTGCACTACCAGGCTATAACTTATTCTGCACCTTTCGGCCCCAGAACTTAGACCGAAGCTCCAAAGGTGGTAGTGTTTCCATATTCATAAAGGATGCGCACACCTCCAGACTGGTAGCCCAACATAAGATATCTGAGATACTTCAGGTGCAGCTAACATTGGGTAAGACAGCTATTCAGGTCGTAGCCTGCTATAGGTCCCCAACCATGTCCCAAGACTCACACTCCACGTTTCTAAGCACCCTGGAGAATATTAGGGTCCAATCTAACACTCTCATACTGGGCAACTTCAACTACTCCTCCATTAACTGGGAAAACTACTCATGTACCAATACACTTGCCCAACGTTTCCTGGAATTCATTAATCCCAATGCCCTGGACCAGCTCATTCTTACCCCCACTAGAGGTAGCAACATCCTTGACCTAGTCATTACTAACATGGGCGACGGTTGCTCTACACCAATAATCAACTCCTCCCTGGTTAGATCAGACTACAAACTAATCACCTTGGAAATCCACATCCCACCTCCTCCCCGCAAAGTTAACCACCATGAAAAACTTCTCCAAAGCTAACTTTGGGCTCCAAAAAACAGAGGTGGCTAACTTCACAGCACCTATGCAAATGGAGAAAAGTTAAATGACCATTGAATCATACCCCAATGCACTGTACGAACACATACACAAATGCATGGATCTTGCCATACCCAATAGAACCAAGATGCTCTCCTTCAAAAAAGGAAGCCAATCTGGTGGTCTCCTGCCATAAACAAACTCTATAAGAAGTAGGAAACTGATGCAGAATAAGATGAAGTTCTAAGACTGGAAAAACTCCCTTATCAGCCTCAATAAAAAGGTGAGATCCCTTATCAAATCCTCTAACGCTAGATATGAAAACAGATATGCAGCAGATAGTAAAAACAACCACAAGGCCTTCTATAGTTATGTAAAGAATTTCCATGGCAATACTCAGATTTGCTCTGAGCTACTGCACATTGGTACCTCCTATATAGAGCCAACAGATATTGCCAGTATACTGGCCGACAGATTAAGTGCCAACTTTACCCCACCCCCCCAAAGGACCAATCACAATACCAGTAGATTGCCAGGCACCCAGTATTACTGCTGCACAGGTTAAAACAGCACTGTCCAAGGCCAAGAATACAGCTTCTATGGGACCTGACAGTATCCCCGGCTGTGGTCCACATGAACTACAGAGTAAACTGGCACCTCACTTGTGTGCCCTGTTCAATCACAGCCTCACCTCAGGCTTTGTCCCTACCAAATGGCACACTGCTACAGTCATCCCTCTTCACAAAGGAGGAGCGACTACAGACCCTGGGAACTATCGCCCTATTAGCCTGATGAGTCTGATATGCAAAGCTATGGAACGCATCATCATGGACCTAATAAACAAGGATATAGGGAATCTCCAAACTCTGGATCCCACAAAGTTTGGTTTTGTGAAGGGTACATCATGCCTGCTCAACTTGTTCAACTTCTTTGAGTCAGTCACCAGAGCTGTGGATGAAGGCAAGATGATTCATGCAGCCTACCTTGATCTGGCCAAGGCCTTTGATACCATTCCCCACTCAGGAATCATAGAAAAACTCACTAAGCTAGGCATCAACCCCTACATCACTAGATGGCTTGCAAACTGGCTCACAGGTAGAACCCACAGTGTGAAAGTAGCTGACTCCAAGTCAGACTGCTGACCAGTCATGAGTGGAGTCCCACAGGGTTTGGTCCTGGGCCCTCTCCTGTTTGGTATCTACTTCTTGGAAGTTCAAGCCAACACGAAGGGACTCTGCCTGACAAAGTTCGCAGACGATTGCAAGTTGGGAGCTATTATTAACTCCCCAAGTGATGTTGACATTCTACAGAAAGGCCTCACTGAGACCAACGACTGATGTCAGAACCATGGCCTTTAGCTCAAGAAGGACTTTGTGACCACCGTGTCATCATCCCCTTTGGGAAAAACACGGTTCCCATGAATTACCATATTGATGGTAGTCCACTAAACACAGAAGGCATTATAAGAGATCTGGGAACATAGGTTGACAGCAACCTCTCTTTTGACCACCATATTGCCACTGTGGTCACAAAGTCCTTCTGTGTGGCACATCTCATTACTAAGGGTTTTGCATCCAGGAAGAAAGAGGTCATTGTCTCCCTCTACACTTCCCTCAGGCCAATCACTGAGTACAATGCCCCATATGGCATGTACCTCACTAAACACCTGCAGCAACTGGAGCAGCCGCAAATGTACCTCACAAAGAGGATCCTAGGCCTTAAACATTTGCCCTATATGGACTGACTCAAAAAACTCCAACTATTCTCTGTCTCATATCGACCTCTTAGAGGCAATCTCTGCTTGACTTACAAAGCCATGTCTGACACAGCTCTGTTAGAAATGCTAAATCTAAAGAAATCCCAGTCCCTCCACACCACACACTCCAGAAACATCAACCTCATTACCACAATCAACAAAACATGCTGGAGGGACAGGTTCATAACCCAGAGACTGCCCATGCTATGGAATAGAGTTCCCATACATGTCAAACAGAGCACTCACTGGCCCTCTTCAAGAGAAATCTTGATGAGTGGATGGGAAATAGAAAATTTACTCTGGGGATCACTCCAGTGTCTCTACTCGACAGAGGCACTGGGAAGTCAGGTCAGGCGGCATGATGCCAGGGGAAATCTTATGGGCTAAGCTTGTAAAGTAGACGTGTCCAACCTGCGGCCCGCGGGCCGCATGTGGCCTTCAGAGCTCTTCCATGCGGCCCTCAGCCTCTAACTGTGACATCGATGTACGCATGCCCCAAAACACTTTTTTTGTTTTGTGTTTTTCGCTCCCGTGACCTGTAACGCTAATGTCGGTGTGCACATGCACCAAAGCACCCTTCTAGTTTTGTTTTTGAGCCAAAAAAGGGTCAGTGTGTTTACCCCATTATTTTGCACCGAACAATCAGTGTGTGTGTTCTCGCTAAAGAGGGACTCATGTATGGATTTGCCGCTGTTGCCTTTGAAAGGGAAAGCAATTACCTGTGTTAATAGGTAAGTACGGAGTGAGTGAGTGCATGCATGAAAGCAGAATTGTGTTCGTGAAAGTAGAAGAGTGTGTGTGTGTATGTGCGTATATGTGTGCATGACAGAGAGAGACACATGCACAAAGAGGCTAACAATGATCAGTCTACCTACTGAACACAAACAAGTTAGCTCACAAATATATCATGCATTAAGAGTACACTTTCATTAAATTGCTGCTTTCCTGATAGGGAGAGTGTTGTATTGAACATGAACTCATACCTCTTAACTGTATGGATTTTCAAAGAATGTCTGGATTTTTGCCTCATCTTCCAATTTGTGTCTTTTGCTTAGGAAATAAAAGTAGTCATCCAAGGTAATGAGACAGCAGCCTAGGGTTAATGGGTCAGTAGTAGACTGACTATGTGGGACTGTTGCATATAAAGTTGTATTGTTTTTTCAGACAAACAAAAAAGCACCTAGTACTGTTTTTTCATTGGTGGGTTCTAAGCAGTGGTAGATTGGACAACAGTAAGCAAGCTTTGGCGGATCATAAATACTGGCAAATCAAGTGAGCACAATGTCATTTTTTAAATGTTGGGGATTTTAGTATGTATGTGTGTGCTTATGTGTTGGGAGTGCTACAACAGTAGATGATTATTAAAGACAGTGACTTACGGACCGTGGAGAATATGTTTCTTTGTTTCAAAACCTAATACTTGGGTACGCATGCCAGAAGTAGATTTTTTTAAGACATAGCTTCTTGCCATTTACAGTGGATGGATATTTACATTTAATGGACAATGTATTAGTGTGGGCCTGTGGGGTTCTGAAGGATGCTAAGTCTACCACTGCCAATGTTTTGTAAAGTGACCTGGAAATGGATATTGGGATGTTACTGAAAAATCTAGTAAGTGGGCTTAGAAATATAGTTTAATTAAACAAAGTGTACTTTCAATTTACAGGCCATAATTTAATTTATTTCAGGTAATCCAGATACTGGTAGATTGTATACCATTAGACTTAATTAGGGAGAGCTGTCATTCTGGGGAAACAAGCAACCCTAGTTTCAGTGAAAGCTCTGTGGTTGCTGGCAGGTAGGAAGTTGCAGGATGTTGATGCAATGTGCTTTATTATTTTTAATGCATTTGTCATTTCAAAGCATGGTTTTCTTTGATGTAAAAAAAGGCAGGACTGAATGAGCCATATAATGTTTAACTGACAATAATGGGATAGAAAGATTATAAGTGATGTATAATGTTTGCAGCTACAGCAGTTTCAATGGTGTCTGTGATGCATAACTATTTTTGGGCCTGTGTCCCACTTTTATTTTTCGCTTTGTCCAGATTTCTTGCTCTAAAGTTGAGAGGTATGGTTCCATACTAAATCAGAAGTTGTATTTACCTTGGAGGACTTTTCGGCATAATTATGAAAAACAGAGCCTTTTTGATATCTCTGCTTATTTCCAATATAAATTGCCATGTAACCTTGCAAATAACTTTCTTATTAAGCTACTTTACTTCTTTTGGAATTGACAGGTATGATTCATCTGTTCGGACATAAGCATAGAGTGCTAATGTGACTTTGATTTCTTGCAGCAGTCTGTGGTTTACATAATCACAATAACTTTTCTGTGTTTCTGAGTGTGCAATCAATTTAACAGTTTTAAAGATGTTTTCCAAAAATAAATAAATATATAAAAAATAAATAATCCTCTCTACACTTTGAGCTATTGACAAAGTCTGGGAATCTGTTTTTTTCAAAAGCGAAGGTCAGCATTACAGCTCAGTAAACTGTCAGTCTGTGAGTAACTTCTGCACAAATTAAAATGTCTGTCAAATGGCTTTAGATTTGATGGAAGTTTATTTTTATTTATTTTATTTTATTTTACATTTGTTTACCGGGAAAGTCCGACTGGGCACAGGTCCATTTTCAGCAGAGGCCCGAGGAAAAAAGCTCCAAAAATAACACAAAACAATATAATACAATACATGAGAGAGAGAGGCAGCAAATTATGGATGTAGTACTCATACAATATGGCAGAGATTATATCTCGTAACAGTGAGAATCACTGAGGTACAGAATAAACTTAAAAACATTTTTTTTACAGTTATTATTACAACAAGGCAAATATCAATGAGTTAAGTTTTTAGGAGAAAGCTGTCTGTACATAGCTGAATATAATTTTGCAAATGGGCAACTAGATTTGAGTAACCAATATTAGATCTTAGCCATCCAGCTTGGAAAGGTTAATATGTGTATTTTCCATCTGGTTTGATGAAGGCTATGCTACTTACCCAAGGACTACATTTATGGCTATCCATCCAGCCATCGTGTTGCTGAACTACATTGTTTGATAATGAGAGGAGCTTTTTACAGAAGTTGAAGGTTTTTGTGTCAAGAACCTGTCCATAAAAAGTGTCTTGTTTATGTTGCAGTGAAAGTTGTGGTCTTTGTAGTGAGCGTTTTAAGTATAACCAGTATTTCTAAGGTAGAGGAAGTCTCTTAAGGCAGGATCTTTCTTAGCCTGGAAAGCAAGCCAATGATGACATTTATAGGGGCCAGTGAGAGACAGAGGAAAGCAAGAAGCTTTTTAGTCTGTTTGGATAACTAAGTGAACTTAGTCCTTTGACCTTTTTTGTCAGAAATGGTTGTAGTCTTTCTTTGGCAGGGTGTTTTGCTGAGGCACATGCCAAAGGGCATTGCACTCAATAATGGCTCTTGTAAAGGAAGAATACAGGGATGTTATGACCTCCTTGTCCCTGGATGAGATACCCTTACTAATGAAGTGGGCCATGTAAAAAGCTTTCCTTACAACAGAGACAAAGTGGTGGTCAAAAGTCAGGTTTCTATCAACCGGAGTGCCCAAGTACCATACGACTTATTGCACTTACAACATTGTAATTAATGTGATAATTTGTGGGGACATCACTCTCCTCAAAGGGGATGATGATGCATTTTTTGGCATTTAGCTTGAAGCCATATTTCTGGCACCAGTTATTTGTTTGGGTGAGACCCTCTTGTAGCTTATTCAGAATTGTTTTATTAAATCAGTAATGTGAATTCTTTATTTTATTGCAAATTTGTTGGGTTACTTTTGTGGATTATAGTATTGTAGGTCTGCTGATGTTGACATTTTAGTTGGACTGCTGGAATGGTTTTCCCAGTGAGAAATGCTAGTGCTGTAGTGAATATCTGTTTATTTGTAAAAAAAAAAAAATATATATATATATATATATATATATATATATATGTATATATATATATATATATTACCTAAGATGTTAGAGTTAACTGTTAGATTAGAGAATTAGAATTAGAATGAGAATTAGAATTTTAAGGCAAATATTAGGCATTTATTACATTTATTCATTGTTCAAATGCACCTACTGTACAGCCAGGAGGTTGACTGTGGTCTTCTGGAGCAACAAAAGAGTTAACTATATGATATATTTTGTATGTGGCCCCAGGACCATTTCTGTTCACTCAATACGGCCCCAGCAAGCCAAAAGGTTGGACACCCCTGTAAGGTTCCCGGGCCATTAGCCTAGTACACACTTATAAACCTATTTGCAATAGATATGCTTGTTGAAGGCAGGAAATAATTGGGAGGCTGTAGAATGGTTGGACATTATAAAAGTGCAAGGGTGTTGTTTTTAGCCTAGGAATGTTGATGTGCTGAGCAGTTGTAACAGTGGAAGTGGAACGTTATTCCTACAAGTCCTACAGCCAAAACTCTTCAAAGCTAGATCTCATATTCCCAACAACAATGGCCAGATAGCAATGCCACTTAAAATTTTAAAGCAAAGTATAACCTATTCTAATGATGGAAAAAGAGAAAAAAATCACAGTCATGTTTACTGTGCTTAGTGCAGTATTCAAAGTCTTCCCTACTCCTGATCAATAGGTGATATCATTCTGAGCTGGAACACAAGTAACCCATTTAAACAGAGCAAACAGCCTTCTGTGGTATTCAGTCAGGAATGGTGCATTAAAGAGAAATGTCAGCATTAAAACAAATTACTTACACCACTAGCCAAGGCAGTTTTATTAATATTATTTAGTCCCATATTTCCTTTCTTAACCTTCTAAATTGCCTGGCCCAGTGGATTTTTTTTCATCACTGACATAAATTGCTTTAACAAGTTTTTATTAAAGCCCTTCATGTCCCTGCCCAAGTAGCTGACACACACACACCACCCACTAATAATTGTCAGCTATTCAAAGGCCCTTAAAAGGGTGTCCAATTATTACTGTGCAATATTATCCAATTGGTAGATGTGACTAAAAAGTCAAGGCTTATTTAGAGTGACTTGGACAGTGAACTCTATAAATATGCAATGTACTCTAGAGCTTAACTTATCTCTACACAAACCAGCCACAGTTAAAATGTTTTAAAATATTTAATAATAAAGAATTAAAACCACAAGACAATACTTTATACTACACAGTTAGTGCTAGTCAAGAGTTCAGAGATCACGCAGAAATACTTAAAATAATTCAGCAGTACAGTTCTGACATCACAGAAAAACACTTAGTCTAATATTTCTAGATTCTAGCTATCTCTAAAAGAAAATACAAGTCTAAAATAACTTACATGTGAACAAGATGCAGTGCTGTGAGTTGGATGATCAAGACAAAAATGCTTAATAATCTCTGGTTCTCACTGTTTAAATTGAAACTGCAGTTCTGCTAAACATTACATCATTCTTCACCCTTCCTGGAGTTCCCAAGCCACACATAAACTACATTTACATTTTTAACATCTCCCTTTTGTTATCTTGCAGCTGGTCAGGAGCAGAGCAATAAAAATACATTTGCATGTTTAAATCTAGCAATTTAACTCTTGGTTAAAACAACAGAAAGAATTTCATCTAGACCTTTCGGCATCACTGTCTACATCAAAGGGTCACCACATGCTTTACTTTGGTCAGTAGAGTGCACTGTTGTCACATTTATTTCCAGTTCCACATGTAACAGTATTTCTTTACATTTAAGACAACGAGCCTGTAGTTTACATTCATATTTACAAATGACAGAATTATCTGCACAGTTCTATCTGGCTAGGCTGGCAGCTTTCACACCCCCCCCCCCCGGAGAACTCAAACTAGTTTTTCAAGTGACCCTTGTGAAACGCCACTTGAAAGGGTCAGGTCTGAGTGTACCTCACCCCATTCCCTGTCTTGAGAGCCCATCTGCATTGGCATTGCTAACCCCACTGTGGTGATGCACTGACATATCATATGCTTGCAACCCTAGGCTCCATCTTAGCAACTTGGCATTTTGCTGGCTGGCTCTGTGTAACCATGTTAGGGTGTTGCGATCTGTCATAACAGTGAATTTCCTTCCATACAGATAAGGCTGAAGTTTCTGCAACGCCCACGCTATGGCTAGATATTCCTTTTCTACAGCTGCATAGCATTCCTCCCTGGGTTGGAGCCTACGACTGAGATAAACCACTGGGTGCTCTTCCCCCTCTGAAGAAATCTGGCTAAGTACAGCCCCCACCCCATGGTTTGAAGCCTCCACCTGCACAACAAATTATTTGCTGTAATCTGGACTGGCTAACACAGGGATCCTCTCAAAGCTTCTTTAAGTTTCTTGAATGCCTGTTCACATGCTGGGGTCCACACTACCTTATTTGGCCTGTTCTTCCTTGTCAGATCTATGAGGGGAGCAGCTATGGTACTATAACTGGGGATGAACTTTTTGTAGTACCCTGCTGTCCCTAAAAATGCCTTCACCTGCTTTTTAGTAACAGGTGCAGGCCATGCCTGAATGGCTTCCACTTTGGCAGGTTCTGGCCTTATCTTACCACTCCCCACTCTATGTCCTAGGTAGGAGATCTTTGCCATACCCACCTGACATTTTCTCAGCTTAATGGTCAACCCTGCCCTCTTGTAGTCTGCCCAGCACCTCCCTGACATGCTGAAGGTGCTCTGGCCAGGAATGGCTGTAGATGACAATATCATTTAGGTAAACAAGGGCAAACCCTCCTGCTAGGATATTATCTACCAGCCTCTGGAAAGTCACTGAGGCATTCTTCATCCCAAAGGGCATTTTGGTGAACTCGTATAAGCCAAAAGGAGTCACAAAGGCTAACTTCTCTCTAGCACTGGGAGTCAAGGGCACCTGCCAGTAACCTTTGGTAAGATCAATGGTTGTAAGATACTTAGCCCCACCCAGCTGCTCTAGGGTTTCATCTGTCTTACGCATGGGGTAAGCATCCAACTCTGTGTGACCATTTAATTTCCTGTAGTCCACACAGAACCTTGTACTGCCATCCTTCTTTGGCACTAGCACCCCTGGGGAGGCCCAGGGACTGTTGGACTCTTGAATCAGCCCTAGTTCCAACATCTCCTGCACCTCCTCCCACAGGGTGTGTCTGACTCTCTCAGGCACCCGATAAGGGGCCTGCTAAAATAGGCCTTTGGGGTCCTGTACTACCTGGTGCTGCACTAGGTGGATGCACTCTGGTTTCCCAGTGAACATGTCCCCAAATTCCTGCAACACTGGTCGATTTCTCAAACCTGGGTAGGAGATAGCTGCTGGGACATTGCTACCCCTTCTGCTGAGATGTCAGCCCGAGCCTCACTGAGGAGATCAGTCCCTAGATCTCCCTCAGACTCCTCCTGCAATCCACTGCAAATGTTCAGCACAAGGGCCTCCCTATCATGGTAAGGTTTCATCATATTAACATGGTACAATTTGTGCCCCTGCCTTCTGTCTAGCAGTTCCACCATGTAATTAACATCACTTACCTTTCTTACCACCCTGTAGGGTCCCTCCCAACCTGCTTGCAGCTTGTTGTGTCTGACAGGAATGAGAACCATTACCTGCTGCCCACAGCATACTCTCTAGCTCGGGCATTCCTGTCATACCACACCTTTTTCTGCTGTTGGGATTCTGCCAGGTTCTCCTGGGCCAAGCCCATGAGTTCCCTAAGCCTTGTCCTGAGGTTTAGGACGTATGCCACAACAGACTCCTTGTGGGACATGCACTCACCTTCCCACTCATCTTGAATTAAATCAAGAGGTCCCCTCACCCTATGCCCATACAGCAGCTCAAAGGGTGAAAACCTGTGGATTCCTGGGGAACTTCTCTGAAACAAACAACAGATGGGGCAAATATTTGTCCCACTCCCACTTAAACTGATCTGCAAATGCCCGTAGCATGGACTTGATTGTAGAGTTTAACCTCTCAACAAGACCATTGGTCTGGGGATGGTAGGGGGTGGTCTTCATGTACTTCACTCCACAGGACTTCCACAGACAAGCCAGCAGGTCTGACATGAAATTGGCACCTCTGTCAGTCAGTATTTTTTTGGGGAAATCTACCCTGCTGAAAATCTCTAACAAAGCATTTGTCACCTTTTCTGCCTCAATAGAGGACAAAGCCACTGCCTCAGGGTATCGTGTAGCATAATCCACTACCACTAGGATATACCTTTTCCCTGTGGAACTTGGGGTACTCAGAAGACCCACAATATCCATAGCTACCCTCTGAAATAGCTCCTCAATCACAGGCAAAGGCATCAAAGGAGCTCTCACCTTGTCTCCTGTCTTGCCTGCCTTTTGGCACTGCTCACAGGTCCTGCAGTACCCTGTTACATCTCTGGAAATTCCAGGTCAATAGAAGATCTGCATAATATGCATCTTTGTACGTTTTATGCCCATATGACCTGCAAAGGGAATATCATGGGCTACGGCTAGAAGAGCCAGATGGTAGGCTCTAGGCACTACCAACTGCTGTACTCTCTCACCTTCTAACCCTCCCTCAGGGGTCCACTCTCTGTATAGTAACCCTTTGTCCCAGTATACAGATTCCCCCTTTCCTTGAGAATCAGGTGCCTCCCTAGCTACCTGCCTCAGGCATTGCAATGTAGGGTCTGAGAGCTGAGCCTGTCTCAACTCTCTCCTTGTAACCCTTCCCAGCTCCCCTTCCACAGGAGGTCTGGCATCCTCTGACAGTGGTGCCTCACTGTCAGCCTGGGTACTACTACTCACCTCTACCTTTGCAGTCACTCTGTCCAAGGGACCATCAGTACCCCCAAGCAGCTGTGGCTCACCTTCAGTTTCACTGCTACAGAGTAGCTCCCTCTCTAAAGTAACCACCTCACCAGTCCTGGCTGCAAGTATGCAGTCTGTCTGGGTCTCCCCCAGGCTACCAGATCCACAAGCTTGTCTCCTAACATGACTGCATGTAACTGCACAAGCACATGGTACTGCTTCATCCAACTCCTTTCCTTTCAGCACATATGCAGGATGTTAGTTTGGTACCCCTGTTGTCTGAAGACAACCTACTATTGGCATTTTGTCTTTCCCACTTACTGGCTCCCTCACCTTTTGTTCCCCACATTGTGTCTGTGGACATCTGTATGCCACATGGCCCCACTGGTTGCATTCAAAACATTTTATCCTAGCTCCTGGATGTGTACCTGGACTAGTGGCTTCCCCTGCTACTGGCAGATTCTGTTGTGGCAGTCTGTGCTGCCCACCATGGGTTCCTTTAGACCCATGAGCAGAACTGGGGGTCCCCTTCCTGGGCAGGGCAGCCCCGCTTGCCAGGTATAGGTCCCCTTTCTTCCCCAATTCATCTGAAGTAGCACATTGTCCATCAGCTAACCAGATCCTCATGTCCTCTGGCAAAGTGCTAAGGGCTTGTTCCCTCACCAAAAGGTCTGCTAGCCCTTCAAATGTGGTGAGCTGACATCCACTCACCCACCTATGGAAATAAGTGCTCAATTCAGCAACATATTCACACACACTTTCATCTGCCTTGCGTCTATGCTCACAAAACTTTTTCCTACATGTTTCAGGAGTTAGCTTAAACAGTTCTAAAAGACTATTTTTTACAGCAGTATAATCAAAACATGCAATGTCAGACATTTTGGACAGAACAGTTACAGCTTTACCATGGAGTAATGGGGTCAGGAACCGTACCCAGAGCCCTTTCATCAACTTCATACTGTTTACATACCCTCTGAAACATATGAATGAAACTATCAAAATTATCCCCCTCTTTAAACTTCTGAAGAAATTTACTGACCTGTTGTGCTTCTGGGGTCCAGTTACTCCTTTCCCCATTACCTCCATGACTCTGGCGAGGAGTCAGCATCTCCTGCTCATGCTGTGTCTGCCTTTCTTGTTCCTCAGCTTGTTCATTCTCCTCAGCCTGCAAATGTCCCAGTCTCTCATTTGCTTCTAATTCCACATGCCTGGCCTCCAACTCAAGTCTCTTTAACTCCAGCTGGATTTTTAAGTCCACTGCAGAAAGGTTGCACTGTCCATTCTCCAAGGGAAATATATCTCCATTGCCAGTCTGACTGTCCTCTTGGTTGCTGTTTTCTAATGCAGCTGTAACTAAAGCTGCAATCAGGTCTGCCTTAGTCAGGTTTCCATGAACCATTCCCCTAGCCTGGCACATCTTCACCAGCTGGCTCCTTGTCAGCTTTCCATACTCCTCTGCTGATATGCTGCCTGCTCACCCTGACTAACTAAGCTAACAAAAGAAATAAAATAATTGTGATCTGAACTCTGAGTATTCACTGCGTGGCTGTTTTAGAGTACAAAACACCTTCAAAGCTCACTGTATACAAGCTACAGGATTCACTCCACCCACACCACTACAAGCCAATTAGTATTTGCCAACTAATTAATATTTGATGTGGATATCCCACCACTGCCAAACACAAATGTGAGGATATCTTATCCCAGCCACTGCCACCACAAATGTGATGCCCATGCCCTGGCCCAGCAATCAAAGAGCCGCAGTCCTCACCACTAACACCATAGAGGGCGTCTCATATATGAGGAAAGGATAACAAATACAGACAGTAAAGTGCAATTTCTCTTAAGAGCACATGGAGATCACAGTCAGTCTATGGCTGGTCGCTCCCTTGCTCTCCAGGTTCCCAATAAGATTCCCCACTGACACAGCTATAGGGTCCAGATCTCAGCTTAGTGGACAAGCTAAAATCTCCAGCACCCTCTCTGTCCAACCAATGTTTCGTGTCCCTGCCCAAGTAGCTGACACACACACACACACACACACACACACACACACACACACACACACACACACACACACACACACACACACTTTCAGATAAGAGTTTACACAACCACACAGATGCTTCTGGGGAAGACTGGCACAGGTTCTCCAGCTGTGCCCCTTTTTACCCAAATTATATGGTAGTACCAGCTGCCACCACCCACTAATAATTATCAGCTTCTCAAAGGCCCTTAAAAGGGTTCCAATTATTACTGTGCAATATTATTATCCAATTGGTAGAAGTGACTAAACAGTCAAGACTTATTTAGAGTGACGACTTGGACAGTAAACGCTATAAAAATGCAATGTACTCTAGAGCTTAACTTATCCATACACAAACCAGCCACAGTTAAAAGGTTTTAAAATATTTAATAATAAATAATTAAACCACAAGACAATACTTTCTACAATACAGTCAGTGCTAATCAAGAGTTCAGAGATCACATAGAAATACTTAAAATAATTCAGTAGTACAGTTCTGACTTCACAGAAAAACACTTAGCCTAATCTTTCTAGATTCTAGCTGTCTCTAAAAGAAAACACAAGTCTAAGATAACTTACATGTAAGCAAGAGGCAGTGCTGTGAGTTGGATGATCAAGACAAAAATGCTTAATAATCTCTGGTTCTCACTGTTTAAATTTAAACTGCAGTTCTGCTAAACATTACATCATTCTTCACCCTTCCTGGAGTTCCCAGGCTACACATTAACTACATTTACATTTTTAACATCTCCCTTTTGTTATCTTGCAGCTGGTCAGGAGCAGAGCAATAAAAATACATTTGCATGTTTAAATCTAGCAACTTAACTCTTGGTTAAAACAAGAGAAAGAATTTCTTCATCTAGACCCCTCAGCACCACTGTCTACATCAAAGGGTCACCACATGCTTTACTTTGGTCAGTAGAGTGCACTGTTGTCACATTTATTTCCAGTTCCACATGTAACAGTATTTCTTTACATTTAAGACAACAAGTTTGTAGGTTACATTCATATTTACAAATGACAGATTTATCTGCACAATTCTATCTGGCTAGGCTGGCAGCCTTCACAGTCTTGTTCTTTTATTATTTGTTATTAAATATATTTAAACCTTTTAGTTGTGGCTGGTTTGTTTAGAGATATCTAAGCTCTTAGAGTACTTGCATATGTATTTGGTGACACTGTATAGGCCACTCCTAAATAGCCTTAAAAGTCTTGGACACACGTACCATTTGGATAGTAGTAAAATTACACAGCAGAATTGGTCACCCTTTAGGAAAGGGCTTATAGCAGCTGGTAAGAGTGGTTGGTGGCAGCTGGCACTACCTTATAGTCTGGGCAGAAGAAGGCATAGCTAGTGAATCTGTACTAGCCTTCCCCAGGAATGTCTGTGTGCTTGTATATAAATCAAATCTCAGTGTGTGTGTGTGTGTGTGTGTGTGTGTGTGTGTGTGTGTGTGTGTGTGTGTGTGTGTGTGTGTGTGTGTGTCAGCTACTTGGCAGGGACACGAAGCACTGGTTGGACAAACAAGGTGCTGGAGATTTTGGCTTGACCACTCGGCTGAGATCTTAACCCTATAGCTGTGCCAATGGGGAGTCTTATTGGGGATCTGGATAAAGAGTGAGAAACCAGCCCCAGAATAAATGTGATCTCCGTGTGCTCTTAAGGGAAATTGCACTTTACTGTGTGTGTACTTGTCATCCTCCTAATGTGCATGTCCCTCACAGGTGCTAGTGGTGAGGATTGAGGCTCCTTGATAGCGCAAGGGCATCACAGCATGTTTTTATTTTATTTTCATTCTTTTCATATTTGTTTACCAAGTAGTACATTAATCATGATTGACTATTTGTATGTACTGCCCAGGAGAAATATTACACAATGAAGAAAGAGTAAAGAGGTAATAGTAAACAGTATAACATCAAACATTTGCTGTTGAATAGTAATAGATAATGTATACAAACAAGTCAGCAATTATACTAGCTAACATGAAAATCAAATGTACATATTTACATATCAAGTTTAGTCTTGGATGTTGCAATGAAGTCATTTTCACCATGTTGTAGCAAGCACAGAAAATGGCCAGTTGCTAAAAACTTACTCCTTTGCTTTAATTATTGGAGGTGGGGAGTTACAAAGGACAGCACTCCCAAGGAAGACCACTGTGCAACCTTGTTAGCTTTGCAGAATGTCTTATGTGGCAAAAAAGGACAGTAATCCAAGAAATTCAGTTTACAGACAGTCCCTCTCCATAATAGAAACATATAAGCTCTTGTAAGTAACTGGCTACAGTGGTACAACATAGCACAAGTAGAATAAACCTGCATGTGTGCCTTCTTTGAAGGTTGGGCATCTGGCTGGCAGCTCAGCACCGTAAAAATCCACTGCCAACCATTGGCGGACCGGAATTCCACTGTGGCAACCCCTAACCGGGAAAATCTAAAAGACTTTATTTTGTTCTGCTGGCTGTTGTTCTTTTGCATTAATGTTTTTTTTTTAATAAAAAAATAATGTTACTGAACATTAAAGTCTGTGAGTGATACAAACATTATAAACATTATCTAATCAGATTTAAAATGATATCATGACAATTTAAGCTGATGCATTAAAAAATTCACATCTCCAATAGGGAGGGTACAGGAGTAATATATAGAGGTGCATGAAAGTGATAAACTCCAGTCATTATTTTAGAGAATTGTGCATCAGTAACTACTTTCAAACAGAAGCACAGAATGAATTTACTATTTAGGTTAAAAATGTAGCAGAATTTTTCAGAACGAAGTTCTTAGCGATTTGCATTTACATTTGAACAAACAAGATATGGTGAAGGACAATTTGGATAAACAGCAAAGATTATGTGTTGAAAATCTTGTTAATAACAAGGAAATTGTCATTGTGTCTGCGGGCAAGGGTGGAGCAGTGGTGGTTCTAAATTTGGTGGACTATGAAGCGGAGGGTGAGCTCAACTATATAATAAATCTCATTATCGGGAAATGGTTGTTGATCCAACCAATAAGTTTAAACAGGAGATTGATCACTTCCTCAATCTAGCAGAAGATGAGGGCATTATCACTAAGGAAGTTTGTTTTCATCTTAAGGTAGACCATCCTAAAAAACAGTGTATCTATTTTTTGCCCAAGATCCATAAGGATTCTAATAGACCACCCGGTCGACTGATTGTTTCAGGCAGAGGCTCTCTGACTGAGCCTTTGTCGGAATTTCTTACTTTATATTTAAAACCATTACTATCATTGATACGGTCCAGAATACAGGACATGACCCAATTTCTCTCCATTATATGCAATTGGAGTCCGACTGGCTCTTACGTACTTTAGATGTCACCTCCTTGTACACCAACATCCCCCATTGGGCAGGACTTATGGCCTTGCAATACTGGCTAGATCGAGCCAATATGTACAAACCAGGCTTTAATACTGTCCTAATTTGCATGACAGAAATGGTCCTGGCACATAACATTTTTTATTTTAAAGATAGGCGTTTTTGGCAACTTCAAGGTACTGCTATGGGGGCCTCTTTTGCCCCCATTTATGCGGACCTATTTATGGCGTACATGGAGGAACAACTGATATATGACACCAGTCATAATATAAATATAAATATATATATATATATATATATATATATATATATATAAATGAAATGGATATTTGGAGGAGATATCTTGATGACTGTTGGTTGGTGTGGAGAGCAGATGAGGAATTCCTTTTGGAATTTTTGGAATATTTGAATTGCAATATGTGGGGTGTTGAATTTAAGCTGACTTACTCTAGATCAGATATCACTTTCTTGGATGTGTCAGTTAGGAGAACAGATTTGGAGACTTTGGAGAGTGAAGTATTTAGGAAGTTTCCACAATTCAACACCCTACTACATGCTACAAGTTTCCACCCACAACATGTCATCAAGAACATCCCCAAATTACAATTTCGCCGTATTAAGAGAATTTGTTCAAATTCCTCCATGTACGACCACCACCGATGAGATTTAACATCTAGGTTTAAGAATAGGGGATCTCAAGTGGGTGACATCACTAGGGCCAGTCGGTTTGCCAATCAACAGGATAGATCGCAGTTGTTGTCATATCGGGTTCGGGATACTGAAAAATCACAGATACTCAGATTAATTACAACTTATGGGAGAAACACCAACAGTTTTATGAATATTATTCATAGACACTGGCATCTATTAAGATCAGATGACACTTTAAACAACTATATTGGTGATCAATGTTTCTATTCTTTTCGGAAGGGGCGGTTTTGGGATCCTTATTTAGCCATTATAAAAGGGTTTATGACAAAGGTTCAGGTTCAACTAAACAAATGACAATGACTGGTCAATTGATATTGGGTTGTTATCCATGTGGTCACTGTATTTATTGTCCAAGAGTGTTGAAGTCAAATAGTTTTACGTCACAGAATTCTCCACATATATACAATGTCCCATTTTTTGACAATTGTAACACTACTTGGGTTAATTATTTATTTAGCCCAATGTAGTTGTCGGGCATTTTATGTGGGACAAACGTCCTGACCCTTCAAAATAAGGGTTGGGGAACATTTAAGTGACATCAAAAATAAAAAAGGTTTGAGTTCTCTATTTAAACACATGCTTAAATATCCAACAGGATTCTTTAGTTTCATGGTCATTGACCATATTAGGTTTAGGAATAAAGAGGCTCACACACTACATGAAATGTTAACAAACAAAGAGAAAATGTGGATTATTAAATTGGGAGTCCTTTTTTCTCCTGGGTTAAATGACCAATTTTGAAACATCCTCATTTAAAATTGTATTATTATATTAAGACAAAGTGCTCTTTGTTTTGTTTAGTTTATTATGTTTGTAATATGACAACAATTGTTTAAATTCATATGACATATATTACTATTGATATGGTAGTATTTCTTATGTGCGCTAGAGGGCGTCATTAGACACCATATATAAGGGAGATATTAATGCTAGTTATATATTTTTACTTTTTCAAGTTTGGTTGTTGAAGAAGGCTTTTGCCGAAACCGGTATAACCATACTGGTGTATTGTTGATTATCAGTCATGGAATAAAAGTGTTTTGTAACAAGCCACAGGAGATGTTGGGTGCTGGCTTTTTCTTTTTTTTTGGTTAAAAATGTAGCAGTCCAAGTAGCTAACCCAAACCTCTAGCAGAGACACAGAGGAGACAGCACATCTGCATTGAATAGGACAGAGTAGGGATCGACATACATAGAAACAAAGATTCTGACAGTAGATAAGGACCACTTAAGCTACCTGTCTTCTCATTTTACTACCTTCTGAGTGTATAAACTAACGTATTTAACCAACAACGTATTATTGCTTTTTCCTTCCAGCCAGTATGCAAACTTCCTTAAAGGACAACAGGATTCTATTATTAAATGCTCAACTTCTCTGTCCTTTTTCTCCCTATTTACTGTCCTTGTTATGAAAAAAACACCATTACACATTTAAAATATTTTAAAACTGCTGCTTATCTCAACTAGAATAGTACTTTACTGTACAGTGGTGGTTTCACTTTCAAAAAACTTTTATCCCACCCTGGAAAAGCTTGCTGCAGTCTCCAATTTATTGATGCCATCAAGGCCAATGAATACAGGTGGTTTTCTGACCAATTCCCTCCCCAAACTGACATCACCATGACCCTCCTAAAAACCCACCCATGCTGTGATGTCACAGCTCTCTGTTCCTTCCCCTAACTGCATACCCATACAAAAAGTAAAGGCTAGAAAAGGAAGCAGTGCAAGAGTCAAGTCTCCTGCTGTGAGTTGTCAATCACAGCAGTTAACAGCTTAAATTACCCTTAGCACTTTGATAGCTAGGGAAGTTAGGTTTGAAGGGAGGTAGGAGATGAGTCAGATTAGCACAATTCAGGCTTCTCAAAAGACTGCAATTTAACCTTTCTAAATAGAAGCAGCCTTAAAAAGCACTTTGAAAGTAAGTTCTGTGGCATTTGCACTATTCGTGTTTTAAGTAGTCACTGAACGGCATGAAATCTTACTTAAAGGACAACAACAGGATTATATTATTAAGTGCTCAACTTTTCTGTCCTTTTTCTTCCTATTTACAGTCCCTGCTATGAATAAACAACAATGCAGCATTTAAAATATTTTAAAATGACTGTTTCTCTCCACTAGAAGAGTACTTTATCGTACTGTGCTGGTTTCACTTTCAAAAAACTTTTATCTCATCCTGAAACATCTTGCTGCAGTCTTCAATTCACTGATGTCATCAAGGTCAATGAATACAGGTAGCTTTTTGGCCAATTCCCTCCCCAAACTGACATCATCACGACCGTCCTAAAAACCCTCCCCATACTGTGATCTCACAGCTCCCTGGTCCTTCCCCTACCCATGCAGAAAGTAAAGGCTAGAACAAGGAAACAGTACACAAGTCAAGTCTTCTGTTATGAGCTGTCAGTCACAGCAGGTAACAGGTCAAATTACCCTTAGCACTTTGACAGCTAGGGATGTTAGGTGTGAAGGGGGATGAGAGATAAGTCAAAGTAGTACAATTCAGGCTTCACAAAAGACTGTAATTTAGCCATTCTGAAAAGAAGCAGCAGTAAAAAGCACTTTGAAAGTCTGTTCTCTGGCATTTGCACTGTTTGTGTTTTAAGTAGTCAGTGAATGACATAAAGTGTTACTTAAAACTAACTGACTGAAAGACAGCAGTGTATGCATGTATAATCAATGCAGTGACAGGAGCTTTGGGAAGAAAGAGGCCTGCATGATATAATTTTTTACAGACAAGCACTGCATTGTGAGATATCTAGAGGCAGACTTAAATAATCAGACTCACTTCAAGATCCTAGACTCCATATGGCCAGACTCAGAAATTACATATAAAAATAATTAAAAATGGTAAATAGTCCCAGAGTGGTGTTAAATTGTAGGAAACACCAAACCATAATGAAATAAACATGTTTTTTTAGTATGCGGGTATGGTTCTCCTTTAAAACTAACTGACTGAAAGACAGCAGTGTATGCTTGTAAAATCAATGCTGTGACAGGAGCATTAGGAAGAAAGAGGCCTGCGTGATGTATTTTTTTACAGACACACATTACATTGTGGGATACCTAGAGTCAGACTAAACAATCAGAATTACTTCAAGATGCCAGAACCCATGTGGTCAGACTCAGAAATTACGTATGAAAATATTTAAAAACCTGTAAATAGTCCCAGAGTGGTGTTAAAATGTAGGAAACACCAAACCATGATGAAATAAATATGTTGTTTGAGTCTTAGTTCATAGACTGGGAGTCTTAGTTCACTGTGGGTGCAGTTCTCCTTTAAGTCTGTTACGAGCTTTCTTGAATTCTTTCACTGCTTTAAATAGCACCAGTTCATCATAAATGCTGTCACACTCCATTAATTTTCTATTCATCCTTGTTGAGTTCCCTGCTTACTGCTAAGTTTCTTGCCCATCACAGGCTATGAGTTGAAACCATTTTATGGCTAACATATAGAGTGGATGTGTGTGTGTGTGTGTGTGTGTGTGTGTGTGTGTGTGTGTGTGTGTGTGTGTGTGTGTGTGTGTGTGTGTGTGTGTGTGTGTGTGTTTACTGTACTGTTTTCATTTTGTATCTGGTTCTGTAGAGGTTTTACTGATAGACACTGTAGCTATGGGTAGTAAAGTAAACACATAAACCCAATTCCCTTAACCACCAGACATTCTTGTTTCTTCACCAAGGAATCTACTAATTTTATAGCAATTTCCAATTTCCTACTTATTTTGGACAGGTGAAAGTCAATGATGAGGCAACAACAAAGACAGAAATTATATTTGTAAATATTTAGCTATTCTAAAGCAGCACATCTGCACTGTAAGCATTTTTAATCTGGTAAAGATGGTAAAAATCATGGAATTTAATTTCTGTTATACTGAAAATAGACTTCTTTCTGGTTAGAGACCCATTCAGAAGCCATACTGACTTCTTACCTATTTTTCTGCAGCTTGGTTTGCATAATTTTGAGGCAGGTAGATACATGCATACTAATAAATCTGTGCAGTACAAGCTTCCTGAGAAATTGTTAAATGCTAATATTTTACAACAAACACAAAGAAATAAATATATGTATCTGATGTATTTGTTTTGCTTGCACATACATTATTGGAGAAATAAAGAAAATAAATTAATTATACAGAGAAGTCTGTAAGACAATTTCAAGTTCATTGAATAAGCCACAGTTTTCAACTCTTAACATTAACTTAGAAAATGTAAATATTTTTGTTTCTAAATTTAATCTTAAAATGCTTTATAATCAAAAAAGTTGGTAAACACAAAAAACATAACTGTATTCTGAGTTACTATTAAAAAAGCAATCCTATCCATCCAGCTGCATTCTGATTAGTAACCAACAGAGATCAGATAAAAATAACAAGTATTAACACAGACAAGGGCCCCAGTTTAAGGTTAGAAGTGATCACACTCTGACACCTACTGGCAAAGTCACTAAACTGTTTTAAGTTTTTTTTTTATTTATTCTTTTATTAATGTGACTGTTAATGGGAGCCAAACTTAACTAAATTAGCTGCAATGTAGAAAAGGAGACATGGATTATAACATCAGTACACACAATTTGGGGAATTTTTGGGACAAGAAAAAACCTCTTGCCTCTGTTTATCTAATCAGGGCAATACATAACAGCATTCATGTATTTAAGCTGCATCTAAAAGAATTCCTCTCTGACTTCTGGCTTTGCACTTGCTGTTCTTCTGGCTAAAATGTTATCCTTACTTTTACTCATTATTTCTCCTACCTCCCATAGCTACTCCACTTATTACCTCTAACAAATACTTTTCTCATTCTCCCTGTTCTTCCCATCCTCCTCGTTTACTGTTTGAAATTTTCCACTCTGGCATTTGCTTTATGAATGAGAAATAAACCCTCACTCTTATAAAGCATCAACACATTTCAGTGCTACACGATATTGTATTTTTCTTGTTTTAATGATGGTTCATGCATACCATTCTATATACTATACATGTATTAATATTTGTATTAATCCATGTATTTACAGTATACCGTAATAAGATGGCAGTTTTTACCTTTGTATATGTATTTTCTGTTCTTTTACTTGTGGAGCTTTTCTCCCTGGGCCACCACTGAAAACAGATACAATTATCCAGTTAGACTTTCCCAGGAAACATATTTCAATAAATAAATAAATCAAGAACAAGCGACTTTAAGGGAACTTCACTATTTTACACACTTTCATAAAATCTTATTTAGGAAAGCATTCTGCTAGTACTACCATTAATATTCTGTGAATCTAAATAATATCTAGGTTTATATACTCAGAAAGTACTATTATCTTTAAATACATGACCCAATTAGGAAAATGCACAGGTTTGAAGGGCTATTGGAGAGGGTGAACCAGTGTGCTGCTGTGTACAGTGGTGGTGGAGACGCTATTTATACTAATGTTATGCAATTTATGCATATAACAGAAATTTCCACCCAAATCTGAATTCTCATAGGCCATACATATAAATTCATTTGTACAATTTGGAAGGCAGCACATATAAACAAATTCGTATAGCAGCATGTAGTTTGCTCACGCTAGAACAAAGAGTGAAGTGCTGGGCAGATCTATGGGTGTGCACAATGTAAACCATTTTACAAGTTAGTTTCTGATGGGCATAATTTTGCCTAGGTGAAAAGTGGGTGGTCTACCTTCAAATGTTATACAAAGACCAGTTTGTCAATTAGCTGTAAATATTGCACAGATTTTTCAGTGTTAAACAAAGCAATACCATGGACAGTTTATATGATTTAAAGATTATATATGTTCAAAAAATAAAAAAGTATGCAAAAAATGGTAAAAGGCAGCCAAGAAAGAAAGAAAATATATTCCAAACATATGCTGCATTGCAAACTCTCCATATGTTTTAATGTATGTAGGCTATATATTGCAGATCAAATAGTGTGTGTGTAAATGTGTGCAAGTGTGCCCACATGCGTGAGGAAGTAGCATGAAAACATGGAATACAATTTTTATTTATTTATTTATTTTATTTTACATTTGTTTACTGGGCGATCTGACTGGATATATTTCCATTTTCAGCAGAGGCCCGCTGAGAAAAGCTCCACATAGAGACAAAACACAGTTACGTTATACATATAAAAATAAGTAGCAGGTTAAACATGATTCAAGACTACATTATAGAATTCTACATACATACCCTGTAGAGAAACACAATTAAGTTGTAGTTATAGAAATACAAAATAGAAAGGTTCTGTAACAGTAAAATATTTGTGGCAAGTGTAGAGCACATTCAGGAAAATTCTTTTACATTCAAAATTCTTTAATGGATTGTAAT
Organism: Protopterus annectens; assembly: GCF_019279795.1. Classification (NCBI taxonomy): domain Eukaryota; kingdom Metazoa; phylum Chordata; order Ceratodontiformes; family Protopteridae; genus Protopterus; species Protopterus annectens. Next base: position 1,197,068,746 of record NC_056743.1, on the reverse strand, counting down.
AGATGCTGCTTGTAAAGGAAGTAGATTGTTAGGGAAAGTTCTCAAAGTGTAGGTAGTAGAGAGCGAATAGAAAGAAGGTGTTAAAGAGAGAGAGAAAAAATTGTGGAAGTCACAATTTTTAGTCAGGATTGAAGCATGGGCATAACCAGTGTATTTTAAGGTGTTTTTCAGCTTTTGTTTAAAGAGAACAGGGGAGGGAATGGAAGTTAGAGCAGTAGGTAGAAGATTCCAATATTTACCGATGGTATTGGAGAATAGGGAGTCACCAGCAATGTTATTAGACTTAGTTAAGGTTACTAGAAGTTTGTTTGAAGAGCGTAATGAATTTAGGTTAGTGTAAGGGGTAAATAGGTTAGAAAGTATAGGTGTGTTATTAGGTTGGTAAAATATCCTATGGACAAAGGTGAGTTGGGAGAGTATCAACATGTTTTTAGTTCAAGCCAGTGGAGTTGCTGTAGGTTCAGACAGTGGTGAGTTCTAAATTGGTTCCCAGTAACAAACCTAGCAATACTATTGTAAGTATTAGCCAGTTTAGAGAGATTATGTTTCTTTAGGTTAGTGTATATAGGTGAAGCATAGAGAAGAGTGGAAATAAGATGAGAGTGGGCAAGTGTAGCTTTGGCTATAGGAGTTAAGAACATTTTAATTCTGTAGAAGGAGCCCAGTTTTCTATTTACAGTTTTGACAGTATTATTAATGTGGTTATCAAAGGTAAGGTTATTGTCTATAGTGACACCTAGCAGCTTGGTGGTAGAGTCGGGAGATATATGGGTGCCATTCTTGGATAAGATAGAGAATTCTATTGGGGAGGACCTAATAGTAGGCTTAAAGAGCAAGAGTTTGTTTTTTTTAGCATTCAAAAGGAGGCAGCATTTTAAGAACCATGCCTCAACTGTATTAAATACATTTTGTGTTAGTGTTTGTAATTCTGAAATGGTTTTAGCAGAACATATGAGTGTAGAATCGTCTGCGTATTGTATGCATGTAGCTTGAGGTATAGCTACTTGTAGGTTGTTTATGAATAAGGAGAATAGAAGAGGTCCAAGAATAGAGCCTTGGGGAACCCAAGTGAGACTGGCAGAAGAGATGAGAGTTTGTTATCCCAATTGTGAAATTTCTAGTCATACTTCTGGTTTATACAATACTGCTTGTACATTGATACCTTCCATGGGACTAGCTAGTTGACACAATCACAATTAGTATATAGCATAGTATGGCACAGTGGCTCAGTGGTTAGTGTTGTTGTCTCACAATGATGTGGCTCTCCAGTTAGTTTAGTTGTCTCACAATGATGTGGCTCTGCAGTTAGTATTGTCTCACAATGATATGTCTCTCTGGTTGGTGTTGTTGTCTCACAATGATGTGGCTCAGCAGATAGTGTTGTTGTCTCACAATGATGAGGATCAGCAGTTAGTGTTGTTGTCTCACAATGATGAGGCTCAGCAGTTAGTGTTGTTGTCTCACAATGATGTGGCTCAGCAGTTAGTGTTGTCTCACAATGATGTGGCTCAGCAGTTAGTGTTGTTGTCTCACAATGATGTGGATCAGCAGTTAGTGTTGTTGTCTCACAATGATGTGGCTCAGCAGTTAGTGTTGTTGTCTCACAATGATGTGGATCAGCAGTTAATGTTTTTGTCTCACAATGATGTGGCACAGCAGTTAGTGTTGTTGTCTCACAATGATGTGGATCAGCAGTAAGTGTTGTTGTCTCACAATGATGTGGCTCAGCAGTTAGTGTTGTTGTCTCACAATGATGTGGCTCTCTGGTTTGGTTTTCAGATGGGCTGCCTTCTGTGTAGAGTATGTACATTCTTCTTATGTACCCATGGGTTTTAGTCAGGTGCTCTGATTTCTTCTGAATCTTAAAGGTGTGCCATTTTTTGACTGGGCATTCCCCTAAACTCTGCCCACAAATGTCTGTGTAGTGTGACAGTGCCCATAGGTGTCTTTGTAGTATGACAGTGTGTGTGTGTGTGTGTGTGTGTGTGTGTGTGTGTGTGTGTGTGTGTGTGTGTGTGTGTGTGTATGTAAACACATAAATCTCTATGCCTTCCACCCCCTGAGTGTGGGATAGGTTCTGGTTTTCCCATGACCTTGTATCAGACTATGTGTATAACTGACAAATGAAGAATGAATGAATGATTTGTGATACCACTGATGAATGTGAAAAGGAAGCAAAGATGAAGGATGACTAGGAAAGGATTATTCAGACAGCATTTTGATACTGCTACCTGTGGTATGACAGGCAAAGTATATAGACAGCACTCCAACCCTGTCACTAGTCACTGTAGAGATGCGTGTGCGAGAAGCAGTGTAACAAAGGATCGTGCAGGCAGCACTGGAACACTGTGCATGGACAGCAGAGTAAGAAAGGGAATATTCGTGCAACACTACAGCACTGTAACCTGTAACTGTACAGGTTAATGTGTGGCTAGCAGGGTAAGACCAAGACTGAGTCATCAAGAAAAACTTGCTCATAGCATCAAGAAAGCAGGCAGACACATTTTATAGGGAATGGCTGCAACCATGTGTGCATTAGCAGGTCTGATTTATACTTTCAGGACAATTAGAGCAAATGGAATTCAATCCTGAATGAACAGATGTGTGCTAGAAGAAATACTGCCTCAGCAGTTTCATACTGGTGATACCCTGCCAGAGACCCCCTTCCAATTCCATATGGATGAAAGGTAGTCCCTCACCATTTTCTTTTAAATATATTCCTCCCGTAGAGGATTGCTTACCTGTTCCTTCTGTTGAGGGAACAATGTGTCCAAGCATTTAACCCCCAAGCTCTTCTAAATTGTACCTTCTAAACCTGCCCTTCCTTCTGTGTGACAAAAAAGTCTAGCCTAATTCATCTAGCTACTGCTGTGTGCTGTGGAAGGTGAAAACCCGAAAACGTATTAGGAAAAACAACTCCTTTATCAATTCTAATTACCCTATGTATTAGCATGTGTCTCTCCTTGCTCCAGTCACTCTCTCCTTTTAAAAAATGGCTGCCACAACAGTTTCTTATGCACAAAATGCCAAGGAGCTTTATCCCACTTGCACCACTCTGTAAGACCTACATGATCAGACCTCACCTTCCCTGTATTCCAAATTGCCTCCTTCTCTACATCACTTCCTATTTGGCCTTGTTTATGTCATCTGTACTTACTGTAGCCCATCCCCTTACTATCCTAGCCTTTCCTGCTCTACCCACTGAATACTTCTGATTTCATCCTACAATGGCAATAAAAGGTCACCCAGTTATAGGTGAGGTAGCACTCCAACACTGTAAATGTAGGTGAGTATGTGAATAGTGACGGAATGAAAATACTCTTTTACTGCCACTTGTGACTCTACAGGTAAATGCTTGTGGACAGCACAGTATAAAATAAACAAATCCTACTTGAGTAGCACTCCCAACACCGCCACTTAGAAATGTGCAGGTACATATGTGTGAACAGCAGTAAAAGAAAGGCTCTTTTTGGCAGAACTCTCACTGTGATTGTAAAGGTAAACGTGGAGAGCAATGTAAGGACAGAATCACCTAAATGATTATCCACAGTGGCAGCTGTTAGCACATATCAAATGTGTATGAAGAGCTTTGAAATGAGTAATACCCATGTGGTACTCAGCTCAGGCACACAGTTGGAATGCAAGTCTGGCAGCTGGTGCAGAGGATTAAGACTGTGAGCTGTTCTTGTGGTACAAGGTTTGATTCCTTTATTCCCCATTTGCCTACAGTGTGAACTTGAGCAAGTTGCTTAGTCAAACATTGCTCCAGGGTCACCCCTGAAAAGGGACTGGGTTTCCAGTGGGTCTACCTGGTTAACAGATGGGTATTATTTTTATAATTTCCTAGTTCTTGTACAAGGATCTACCAGTGGAAACTAGGACATCAGGGGCAACTCTTTCAACATTGTTGCTTCCTTCATAACTGCTGACAGTTTCACAGAGTGCATTTGCACATGCTGCCAGAGAAAGTGCCACGTATACTAGAAAATTCTGTGGTTTCATTCAGTTACATGGGAATATGAATCTTAAGTAATTTTCTGCTGCTCAGAAGTCTGCTGAAACTTCTCACACATTCACAAATGCATAGAGGGGGTACACTCTCACTTAGCTATAATAAATAAATAACAAAAGTAAAAAAAATATCAGTGTACAAAGAATAGCATGCTCCAGTCTGCAATGCAAAAACATTTTTGAGAGTACACATAAGAGTACTATAGTAAAGCTAATTTAAGAAAAACAAATAAGAAGTTGAAGAAGATGAAGAAGGCATCTGCTGTCCCAAAAAGTACTTTTATTAAGTGCTTTTGTCCACAATGTAAAGGACTTCTTCAGAATGAAAGTAAAATCAAACACACAACATATCTAGTCCAGCCATACTACAATTTAATTCACAGCCACTCCCTTCAATAAACATCACCATAGAAACTAATAAACTCCCATTCCCAATATATAAAAAAAGAAGTTATGTACTTACCATAACGTTCCATGTTTGTAGTCCATCTCGCCTATATTCTTGCTGGATGGGTTCGGAGACGATATTCGGCTCTGACTCGACCTATACTAAAGCTCGAGAGCTTCTTACTGGCTCGAGGCTAGCTCCTATCCCATGGTGCCTCTAGATCTAGTTTGCAAGAAAGTAATAAATACCTATCAGGTAATAATAAGAAGAAGAAAGAATCTGTAAAAATACAGGAAGGGATTAGAAACATAATCCATTCCAGGTGGACAATAAAGAGCAAAGTCAGGCACCCCCAAAAAAAGGTCCACTAAATCCCCCAGAAACGGAAAGGGGGTTGGAGGGAGGGATGCAAGAATATAGGAGAGATGGACTACAAACATGGAACGTTATGGTGAGTACATAACTTATGTTATGTAGTCCTATCTCGCAGTAATTCTTGCTAGATGGGACAGCATCCCTAGCTCAAGTGAAGAGACTCTTCAGCGCAGTGGACCCAAAGGATGACCTGTCCCGGGAGGTCAAATCCAATTTGCAATGAGTGACAAACGTATGTGATCTTGCCCAAGTAGCTGCTGTACAAATAGTATCAATTGGGAGCCTAGATCTAAAGGCACATGAAGTAGCTACAGCCCTAGTAGAGTGACCTTTAGCTTTTAACGGTAATTGTCTACCAGCTTGTTGATACGCAAAGGATATGCAATCTTAAAGCCATTTTGGAAGAGTAATTTTTGAAACAGGTAAGCCTTTCCTTTTGTCAGAAAAGGAAACAAAAAGTTGATCAGATTTCCTGAATTCTTTGGTCCTGTGTATATAGAATCTGAGTATCCTGTGGACATCTAGCTGGTGAAGTCTATACTCTGATTTATTAGAGTGGTTTGGAAAAAACACAGGTAGCTCAATGGTAGTATTCAGGTTGTGTTCTGAGCATACCTTAGGGAGAAACGAAGGGTGTGTCCTAAGAGAGACACTCTCCTTGTGAAAGATAATGTTAAGGAGATCGAATAGTTAGGGCTTGAAGTTGTTAAGGAGATTGAATAGTTAGGGCTTGAAGTTCTGAGACTCTCCTAGCCGATGTTATAGCTACCAAGAACAGGGTTTTCCATGATAACAATTTTAAGTCTGATGACAAGGATGGTTCAAAGGGTGCAGACATCAAAGATGAGAGGAATATATTTAAGTCCCAGGGTTCTAAAGGTTGTTTTATTGGGGGCCTAAGAAGAAGAACTCCTTTTAAGAAGGTTTGACAGAGGGAGTGTTGCATGATTGGATTTCCCATGAAACCAAAATGGAAATTGGAAATGACAGCTAATTGGACTCTAACTGTAGCGGCTGCTGCTCCTTCATGAAAAATTGTTGTTAGGAAGGATAAAATGGATTTTAAAGGAGCTGTATATGGATCTAAGCCCCGGTTCATAGCCCAAAGGGAAAACCTTTTCCATTTGCTAGAATATCGTTTCTGAGTGTAAGGTTTATGGGATGAAATTAGGATGTGTTTGACCATTGGGGATAAGGGAATGCACCTAGCTATACGTGGAATTGGAGCAGCCATGCTCTCAATTTGAGGGTGTGGATGGAGGGGTGGAACTGTCCCAATTGATGAATCAGGAGATCTGGAGATGGATCCAGAATCCATGGTTCCTCCAAAAGGTAGGGCCACAGGAAAGGAAACCAAACTTGTCGAGGCCAGTAAGGAGCAATGAGGATCAAGGAACTCCTCAACTGTCTTGCTTTCTGTATTACTTTGGGTATGAGTGGAAAGGGAGGAAAGGCATAGAGAAGTCCCGGGGGCCAATCATGAACTACAGCATCCCTGGGTGACATCCACAGATGGGGAATGAGGGCAAAGTAACTGCTGCATTTGGTGTTCAGGTGAGTGGCAAATAGATCGCAGCAAGGCTGGCCCCATTTGTGAAAGATCTCTTTCACAACCATTGGATTCAGGGACCACTTGTGAGGCATCAGAATTGCTCAGCTGAGTTTGTCCACTCTTACACTGGATTTCCCTGGGATATGCGTTGCTATCAGGAAGCATTGAGTATCCATCGCCCATTTCCAAACTCTTAAGGCCTCTCTGCAAAGCAGGTAAGACTTGGTTCCCCCTTGTTTATGTACCACACAACAGACATGTTGTCTGACTGAATCACAATCATTCCAGTGGGAAGGGAGCTGTGAAGTGCTTGCAATGCATACAGCACTGGTCTCATCTCCAGAACATTGATTTGTAAGTGGTTCTTGTGGTTTTGCCAAGGAACTCGGACTGTCTTTCCCAGATAATGCCCCCTCACCCTATCTGGGAAGCGTCCATGATCAAAACTGCTTTCTCTTGGGGAGGAACAAGTGGACGACCTATGACAAGTTGTTTCATGTGTAACTACCATGTCAGATCCCTTTTGCATGTTTTTGTTATTAATATCTGGTGAGATAGTGGAAGGTCTTGCATCGACCATTGTGCAAACAGCATCCATTGGAAAATCCTCATATGTAGACGAGCAAGAGGAACTAATAAGATGGCAGAAGCCATAGTCTCTAGGACTTGAAGGATTACTCTGGCCTGGACTCTTTGTTTGTTTAATAAGGATCTGATCTGACTGCATAGAGATTCCACTCTTTCCTGTGTTAACTTTACTGACATGGTGGTTGTGTCTATTTCTCAGCCTAGATATACAAAATGCTGCTAGGGAGATAAGACTGACTTTTGCAAGTTGACAGTGATGCCTAGGCTGGTGCACAAGGATAGAGTCTCGTCCCTGGTCCTTATGAGTTGATGCTTGGTGGTAGCAGTGAGGAGCCAGTCGTCTAGGTATGGAAACACCTGGAATCCTTGACGTCTCAAGTGAGCCATTGCCACTGCCATGCATTTGGTAAACACTCTGAGGGCTGTAGTGAGGCCAAAGGGCAGTGCTCTGAACTGAAAATGGTTGGCTCCCAGCTGGAAGTGTAAGTGTCTCCTGGAGCTCCTGTCCATTTTGATGTGGTAGTATGCATCCTGGAGAGCGATTGAGCACATCCAGTTGTCTTTCCCGATAAAGGGAAATATCGACTGCAGAGTAACCATTTGGAACTTTGATTTTCTTACATGCTTGTTGAGCCTGCTGAGATCTAGAATTGATCTCCAGTCCCCTGTCTTTTCTGGAACTAAAAGAATCGAGAGTAAGTTCCGGATCCTACTTGCTCTGCGGGGACTTCTTGGATGACTCTTTTTTGTAGCAACGAGATGACCTCTGATGTTGCATGGTCTAGTTGGATGGGTGGTACATCTGGAACATGAAGATGTTGTTGGGGGTTTGGAAATAAAGGGAATCAGGTAACCTCTGGATATTACTGTGTGTACCCAATGATCTTGAGTGACAGTTAGCCAGGCGCTTGGGTACAGCGATATACACCCCCTGACTGCCTCCAGAGACGGACAATCGGGCAACCCCTCAGGGTCGATGGAAGGGACGATCAGAGAATGTTTCTCTGTCTCCCTGATGTTGCAGACCTCCTCTGCCATGAGGGTTGTGTCTTCCATTATATCCTCCCCCTCTGCCCCTAGAGGAGGGTTGACCTTGTGCCTGAGGAAAACCTTTTTGGGATTTGCGTAACCACATTTTCCTTCCTGTATTTCCCTTGGGATAGGGTCTGGACAGGAGAGAGAAACAGACTCCAATGGCAGATAAGGTTTTTCCTTCCTGCTCGCACCTAGTCAAAGTCTCTTTCACTTGGGGACCAAAAAGAGATGAACCATCAAAGGGAACGTTAGTGAAGGAAGACTTGAAGGATTCCGTAAAATTACAAAGACACATCCACAAATGTCTCCTGAGAGCCATTCCTGCTGCGGCTGCCCTGCTCGCTCCTCATGGAGGAGTTAGCTAGGGAAGTAAGGGTGGAGAGCTGTGTGGAAACCTTGTCCATGGAACCCGGAGCTACTGAACCTTGGAGGGTATCTCCTAACTCTTTCAGGAGATCCCTCTGAAGACGAGTGAAATGAGTCAGGTAATTCAGCGATCTTAGTGTAAATGCCGCTGAAGAAAAAGTATGCTTCCCGTACCTATCCATCATCCTGGACTCCTTGTTAGTAGGATGGATATTAGAAGACATCTCAGATAATTCCTTCTTGGTGGCAGCTGCTACCACCATAGCATCAACTGGAACTCCCTTGCTAAGGAAAGACTTGTCCTCAGGTGCTGTCATAAATTTGTTTGGCCTCCTCGGGACGGCTGCCACTGAATCTGGAGAGGTCCATGCTTTCCACGAAATGACTCCTAAAAATTGGTCATAAGGTGGTGTCACCCAAGAGTTGGGAGCCAAAGGCCTCAAGATACACTGATTCATCCTTAGTAGGGTTAGACGTCTTCCAATCACCCCTCTGTCTAAGGATTTCTAGGATGTCAGAGAAGGAGACATCCTCAGAGGGAGATCTGGGGGACCCTTCTGATTCCTCTAAATCAGTGTCTGATGTGACAGACTCAGGGGAGTCGACATGCTTCCTCTTACATAACCTCTTCTGAGGGAGCTCTCCAGTGGGATAATCTGGGGAGGTCTCGGAAGAGGGGGCACCTTCAATGGGGGCAACTTGGGCCTCTGGTTCCCTACACTGTGGGAGTGGCAGGGGGAAAGAGGTTGCTGCCTGCTGCTGGTGGGATACAGGTTCCAAAGGATTGGCTTTGGCAGAGGATAAAGCCTTCTCTATAGCTTCAAAAGCCTTTCCCCCCACTCCAAAGAAGACCTCTGCTCCGAAGGGGCAGATGGTCGACTCAAAGCAAGAGGGAACGGCTCCGAAGCAGAAGTGGGAGCCGAGCTGAGTCAAGCCGAGGCTCAGAGAGGGAGTGTCAGTTCCAAAGAGAACCCAGGGTGTCTGTCCCCCTCGGAGTCGACATGAGAGAGTCAGCTCCCAGAACCCTCAGCTCCAGACTGAGCCATCAAGGATAGAGTAATTGGCTCCAAGGAAACAGGCTGAATCCACGGAGCCGAAGGGTCGAAGACAGAGGAACCTTATGTAATAGGATCCGAGAGCGAAGCCGTTGGAGGAGGAACAGTGATCGGTACGGGGGATAGCTCCGAGACCTTTGGGTCTGGAGGGGTGAATATTCTAGCCAGAGCTGGATCCAAAAGCAACCTCTTCACCACCCTCTCAATATCCTCATCTGATAGGGTCCTGGAGGATCTGGTGGTGACTGAAGGAGACCTCCTCCTCTCCAAAATAGCAGATCTCAAAATAGGAGATACAGTCTCGATGTCAGGCAAAACCTTCAGTCCTGAAGACTGTCTCAGAACCGATGGAACAGACTGCACCGAAGATGAAGCAGAGTCGGAGCTGGAACTCCTTGGTTCCGACGCTTTAGACGTTTGGTCGGCTCCGAAGTTGGGGCCGATGATTTTCTCTTTGAAGATTTTGGAGCTGCCTGACCAAGTTCCAGCTATTCCTAGAAGGAACTGGTCATGAGACCCCTGTCAATAAGTTTTCTTTTCCTTTCGTTTAACAATCTTGTGCTAAAAGCGTGACAGAAGGTGCAAGGTTCCTGTAAATGGGCTTCGCCCTGACAATATACGCAACTGGTGTGGCTGCAAGAGACATTTTCTGCACAAACCTGTCACATTTTTTTGAAGCCCGAAGGGTGATGATCCTTATGATCCTTATCTTTATCTTTAGACATAGTTAAAGATTAAAAAATAAAAGTGTAAGGAAGAAGTTTTTTTTTTTTTTATATAACATTCACACACACACAGGGAGGAAAGGCCCTCTAACTTAAACGGGCACTACAGCCCTCTAATTTAAATTGGCCGTACAGTCCTAAAGGGGGAATAGGGGTTGAAAACTTTCAAAAAACAGATGCACAATACAGAAGAAACTATTAAAATATATCTATAACAGAAAAAGGTGATAGAAAAGGACTAAATAAGTAAAAAATCGTTTTACTTAGCCAACGAGCCAGTAAGACACAACCTCAAAGCTTTTGTGGCAAATGAAATCTGGGGAATTGCTGTGAGGCACCATGGGATAGGGGCTAGCCTCGAGCCAGTAAAAAGCTCTCAACCTTTAGTATAGGCCGAGTCGGAGCTGAATATCGGCTCCGAACCCATCCAGCAAGAATTACGGTGAGATAGGACTACATAATATCAATTACATATATATATATATATATATATATATATATATATATATACACACACACACACACACACACACACACACACACACACACACACAATTAAATATGTTTTGTTATTTATTGACTGACCACATCTAACAATAGTTACTAAAATAAATATAAAAATATACAAAAAATATATAAAAAATATTTTTAACCCATAAAATATGCAACCCTTAACTTTAGAATACTACTGAAGGACAGCTTCTTTAAGTCCAAGGGTAGCAGTGGCATTCATTTTCAATTGCCATTTAAGCTCTAAAAACTCAAAGAAATCATCACTAGGCCCTACTCTTTGTCCTAAATTCACCTGGTCTAGAACTACAAACCTAAATCCATGAGAAGGATTCCATTCCACATGCTTATATAATGCACTCTTTTCATCTCTTCTCCTAATATCATACAAATGTTGATACATTCTCTTAAACTTAACTTGGTTTTCTCAACATAGAATGTGTTACATGATTTATAGCAGAAGTAGAAGAGGGTGGGGGGCAGCCCCCAACATGGGGGTGCAGGGGGGCTTGCCTTCCTGATTATACCTGGTGGAAAGTAATATGATTTATCTTGTTTAAACTCAGTATATGTATGATGTGTGTTTTCACTGTTTTGAGTTTCAATATTTTGAGTTTTCAGGAGTTTGGTTTTCAGTGTTTTGGTCTTCCATATTATCAAGTTTTCTCATTTTCAGTGTTTTGGTATTTCAGTGTGTTATTAAGTGAATCCATATATATATATATATATATATATATATATATATATATATATATATCTATATGTGGTTTTACTGAACAATATAAAACTAAAAGCAGAGAATATAAAATCAAACTAAGTGGGGGGCTATGCCCCCACACCTTCCCTAACTATATATACTAACTCCAGGGTCGCACTACAGTGAGGAAAAGGACATATTCCTTTTACTTGACCTACAGTGCTCTACACACTGCCAGTACTAATTGTCAGTCAAATTAATTACCAGTCAAATGAAGTGTCAGGCAAATGAAGTTTCAGTCATTTGGTCCGAGTCAAATGTTTGTCAGTCAAAAGAACTGTCAGTCAAATGAAGGTAACCCATATATATATATATATATATATATATATATATATATATATATATATATATACACACACACACATACATATATTTTGATAATTGTTTTTTATATTGGGAATGGGAGTTTGTTTCCATGGTGATGTTAATTGAAGGGAGGGGCTGTGAATGGTAGTACAAGTACGGTTCGACTATATATGCTGTGTGTTTTGATTTTACTTTCATTCTGAAGAAGTCCTTTACATTGTGGATGAAAGTGCTTAATAAAAGTACTTTTTGAGCCAGTGGTTGCCTTCATCATCTTCTTCAACTTCTTATTTGTTGTTCCATGGTTTGTTCGTTGTTTTGCCTAATTCAAGAAAAAGCAAAGCAAAACTGGATTATGAACATGAGCATAGAAATGTGTTGTTCAGGTGTTTCTTAAGTTGTTTTTTGAAATGTGAGGAATTAGCTGCAGCTAATATAGTTTGAGGGATAGAATTCCAGATTTTGGAGATATAGATGGAGTAAAGAGAGGCTCCAGAGCTGTTACTGGATTTGGTAACTTGTAGGAAAGATTTGTTGGAAGAATGAAGGCCCTGTCTATTAGTATAGGGTTGCAGTAGATTTTGGAGAGCAAGGCATTTATCTGGTTGGTATATAAGGCTGTAGGCAGTGATAAGCTGGATATAGGTTAAGTAGTGGGGTAATTCTAACCAGTTTAGTTGTTGTAGTGCTGTGCAGTGATGGGATGGAGAGTTTGGTGCATATGACTATTTTGTTGTAGTGCGCTTCTAGTTTTATAGGCTCATAAGTTGGTACTAGGCTATCGGCCCTAGGGCCTATACAAGCCTAAGCATAACAACTACCTGGTTATTTCTTCCCACAATATTTACTTTCCTACTTTTACTATGTCTTTTTTCTTTAAGTTGGTTAGATTTGGGAAGGCATATAACAGAGTAGAGACCAGATGAGTTCTGGCGATTGACTGTCTGGTAGTGTTGGTAAGGTATGGTTTGATTCTATATAGGGAAGCCTAGTTTCATGTGTGTCTTTTTGATAATCTGAGATAGATGCTGGTCAAACTTCATTTTATCATCAATTAGAACACTGAGCAGCTTTGTTTGAGATACTGTTGCTATTATGGTATTGTTGGAGGAACAGATGTTAGATGAGTATGTACAATCTATAGATTTTTTTGGGGTCCAAAGAACATTTGTTTAGTTAAGGATCAGTTGTGAGTTTTTTAACCAGGCTTCCACAGCTGACAAAGACAGTTGTGTCAATTCTTGAAGAAGTTGTGGCAGGGTAGGTGCACAGCAAATGAATGTAGAGTCATCAGCATATTGAACTAATGAGGCAAGGTGGGATGCAGTGTGAAGTTTGTTGGTAAAGATACTGAAGAGAAGTGGTCCTAGAACTGAGTCCTGTGGGACTACAATGGTGACTCGTAAGAGTGGAGAGAAATCTTGGTGCCATTTAACTGCTTGTTGTCAACTGGTTACATAGTTATAGAAACAAGAAAGTGATAAAAAACTGAGTCTGAGGGAAGATAGTTCAGTAAGGAATTTCTTTTTTTTTACTCAAATAATTTTTATTTTGTTTTTAAATAAAACAGTAAATTTAGATTACAATTCAATAATAATGAATAGAACAATAACATTATTTACAATATTTACAAGTGGCCCAAAGAAGAGAATAAAAAAAAATAAATAAAAATTCAAAGAAGAAAAAAGAACATTCAGTAAATACATTCTTATCTCTTATTTTTTTTCACAAATCAACAGAAGTCTATATCTCTTTGAACTCATATGATGGAGATTGTATCCATTTCTGTTGTTTCAATGAGTGTAAGTATTTTGTTCCAGGGGTTATCTGTCCACTTTTTGGGAAAAATTCTTTCTTCCTTGACTTTTATCTCCTTTTGCGCAGTCTCTTTTAGAAGAAATATAAAGTCGTCAAAACGTGGAAGGGTTGATACACTTTCTGGCTACAGCCAAAATAGTCCATAAAAGATATTGATCTCTTCTGCTCATAACTACTAATTCATCTACATTCAGGAAAATTAAAGATTTTGTTAAGACAAATGAATCATTATAAATGGCTTGGAGAAATTTGCCAATTTCATCCCAATATTTTTTAATGCAATCATAAAAAATATGTATCCAATCTGCTTCACAACTTAAAGAGCATCTCCAACAAATAACATTTTGTGTAGAGTTGAATTTAGCTATTTTGCTTGGAGTATAAATGGCTCTATGTAAAAATTTCCAGGTGAAGATTCTCCATGTTTGGATATTAGAAGTTAGTTTGATGGAGTATAATAGGTTATTTTTACAATCATTTGAAAGATTTGTTGTTAAACCTTTAGTTATAAAATTCCAAGTGTTTTGATCAGTTTTGATCTTGTAAACTATTAGAATTTTGTATAATTTAGACGTTGAATTTGACCAGTTATAGTTGTCATAGATCAATTCTTGTATATAGTTTATGAATTTTGGTTTAGTTTTAAAGGGCGAATCATTAATAATTTTGCATAAATCTTTGGAGTAAAGTAAACATTTTTTGGAGACTTATCCACTCTACATTTGTTATATCAAATTAATTTACAACTTGATGATTACTTAATACTTTGAGGTTGTTTATACATTGGATCCAGCATATGAAGTTGTTGGATTCCCAATTAATGAGTGTGTTATCATGAATTTTCTGTTTAAATTTTTTTAAGATATGAAATGGTAATAATAGTTCAAACCATAGTCTTATGTCAGGATTTGAGTTTATAAAGGATCTGGACAGATTATAGATATAATTTAAGTATGTTAGCTTGGTGGGTTTTGATATATTATTTTGAAAATTAATACATAATATGTGCCAAAATATATTCTTGTGATTGTTCAAAAATGCATTTTTTGTTATTTTGTTTTCATTTAAAAAAATAATCATATGTAGGGTTTTCCAAGCAGAAGATAAATTTGGGTTTATCCAGTTCAATACTAGTTTAAAGATAGAGGCTTTGATATATGTCTCTATGGTAAGTTAATTCCTCCTAATTCCCATGGCCTAATATGATGAGAGAAAGCAATTCTATTCTTTTTTGGATACCATAGAAAACGTAATAGGTTTTTGTGAATTTCTTTTAGAATTTTTTTATTTGGAATTATAGGTATTGCTTGCACTATATAATTTATTTTTGGCAGTAATATAATTTTTATTAGCTGTAATCTGTCTTCAAATTTTAGACTTAATTTATTCCAGTTTTCTATATGTGTCCGTGTTAAGTTTAAAATTTTATTATAGTTTAGAGTCAGTAGTATTTATTTTATCAGATATAATAATTCCTAAATATTCTAAAGAAGAGACTTTTTTTCCAAGTATATGACATTTTCTCAAGTGAAAGTCCCCTTTTCTGTTTAGTAGAATATGCTTTGATTTGGATTTATTAAAACAAAGACCAGAATTTAGAAAAAAAATTTCCACTTGTATTTCTAATTCTAGTAAAGATTCTTCATTTGGAGACAAAGTTAGTAGTATATCATCAGCGAAAAACATAACCTTAGAGTTAAATTGATTGTAAATATTTAATCCTTCAATTTTTGAGTCTCTACGTATTGTTATTGCAAATAGTTCTATTGATAAGGCAAATAGAATGGGAGACATGGGACAACCTTGTTTAGTACCCTTAGTTATTTTGAAAGCTTCTGATGTGAATGGACCTAACTTTACATAGGTCAAATTATCTTTGTATATATTCTTTATCAAATTAATAAAATTTAAAGGAAACTCAAAAAGTTCTAAAATTTTAAATAAGTAATCCCAATTCACTGAATCAAATGATTTTTCTATATCTAGTGTAATTATGAGAGCTTCTATATTATCCCTGTTCAATATATCAATAATGGTTAGGATTCTTTGTATATTGTCATATGTATGCCTGCCATAGATAAAACCTGTTTGGTCTTCGTTTATGACTTGAGTCAAGGATTTTTTTAATTCTATTGACTAATATAGTCATAAATATTTTGTAATCATTATTGAGTAGGAAAAGCGGTCTGTATGAGCTACAGAGGGAAGAATCCTTGTTCTATTTTTTATTGGAGTAATTAATGAATACCTCCAGGATGGTGGAATTATGTTTTGAGCTTGAATTTCATTTAGAGTCTTATGAAGTAAAGAGATTGCTGAATTTGAAAGTATCTTGTATAATTCCATTATTATGCCATCTATTCCTGGCGATTTGTTGTTTTTACTCTCTCTGATTTTGTCATTTATTTCCTTGAGAGATTTGTTTTCGATATCAATTTTTAATTTTTCAGGTATTTTTTTATTACAGGATTACTTATTTTTGATTCTATTAAAATAGTTTTGTTTTTATTGTTTCCATAATGATTAGTATAATGGAATTTAAAAGCTTCTAGGATATCATTTATGTCTGACACTTTTTTATTACCTTTTCCTTCATGTACAATATTTGTAATATTATTTTCCATATTTTGCCTTTTTATTCTCATTGCTAAGTTATGTAAGTGTTTTGAAGATGTTGAGAGTGAACTAAATTTTAATTTTTCCATTGCCAAATGTGTCTTATGAGTTAGAATTTCATTGGGTTTTTTTTATTTAATTCTTCAATTTCTTTTTTTTTTACCTGAGGACTTCTTACATCAGAAGTATTTGCATTAATTTCTGTTATTTGTTTTTGGATGCTGTGCAATTCTGATTTCCATTCTTTTGCTTTGTTTGTGAACCAAGATATAATTTTACCATATAAGAAGGCCTTTAAAGTGTCCCATATTATTACATTATTTGTATCATCAGTGGAATTTGTTTCTAAAAAATATTGAATTTCTGATTCTAGCCATGGTTTAAATTGTTTTAATTTAGTAATGTAAGCTGGTATTCTTGAAGTGAAATTTAGTCTTTTAAAGTCTATTTGTAATTTAAGGATTAGAGAATTATGGTCAGAGAGTGGGCATGGAATGATAGAAAATTTTATTATTTTCCTATTTAAGTCTTGAGATATAAATATTTTATCTATTCTTGTTTGAGTATTAAATCGGTAATCACTATGTGAGTATAATAATGAGTTAGGTTCTTTAAAATTAAATGTATTAATTAATTTTAAGTTTTCTATTCATTTCTTGAGGTATTTTCCTGTGGAAGTGAGACGTAGATTCCTTTTATTAGTTGTCTCAGAGTTATCTAGAGTACAGTTAAAGTCTCCTCCTATTATTAGGATACCCTTATTTACCCTATTAATTAGTTCTATTTGCTTTTTAACTGTGAATACTCCTATTCCAGGAATCCAGTATACGTTTACCAGAGTTCAAATTCTATTCTGAAATCTTATTATTACAATTGATAGTAACCCCTCTTTATCTTCATAGTTGTAAATAATCTGAGGATTAGCTACACTTTTTCTCCATAGAACTAAGACTCCTCTAGTTTTTTGTTTATATGAGGAGTGAGAAAGAATTAAGTAGTTATTGGGTATCCAAGTAAAATTGTCATCAGTTTTAAAGTGAGATTCTTGTAGAAATATAACTTGTGCTTTTTGTAATTTTAGGTATCGTAATAAATTTGATCTTTTTATTGGATTATTTAAACCATTGATATTTAAAGAAATCAATGTTATGTCTGTCATTTCTATAGGTAATTACATTATGATTTTGGAAAGATACAGTGTTAAAGTTCTATTATTGTTGAAGATTTGTGAATATATATATATATATATATATATATATATATATATATATATATATATATATATATATATATATTTTTTTTTTTAAAAGTAATTTGAATTGAACTAATTTCTTTCTTTGATAGTTTAACAAATGTTTAAATTTGGGCCACAAAAAAAAGTAAAGGCTCTGGAATGTAGAGAATGGTACACTGTTGATATTTCTGTACCACTAGATACCACTGCGGATATTTATGGTATACTGATGTACCTAGAACACTGTTATAGTGGTGAACAAATACAGAAAATAGTGCTTTACTCTGCAAAAAAAATTAGACATTTTGTACACAGATGTCAGTACAGCACTATGACAGCAGAGAATGCGTATAGCAAATGGTGTTGCATAAATTTGCATATTTCTCAATTGCTCCACGTTTGGCAGAGCATTCCAATTTTAGCTTTGTTTTGTGTTTGCTCTGCTTTAGATTGCTGCTCTTTTACTGATTCAGTTGTAAAGCCAATGAAAGTGGAGCTTAACCGTGGTCAAAACATCAATATCATGTACACATTACCACAGGCTAATGCTTGTCGATTACACAGTATCACAGGCTAATGCTTGTCGATTATACAGTACCACAAGCTAATGCTTGTCGAGTACACAGTACTAATCAAGAAATGTTATTTAATAATTAAATGTAGAACAAGTCTCAAATGTAAGTAGATTTAATCTTTGCTTATATTAGCATTCAATGTCATAAGTAAAAGAGCTCCCACCAATTAGCTTACCCTAGATCATTATGTTGTAAAAGAAATTAAACTGTCTACATGTAAAATCAGATATCAGATATGAGATGTTTTCACAAAGAAGACAGGTATTAAATAACTTTTTGAAAGCATGTGTAGCCTAGTCTTTCTGTTTTATATAATACGTTTTCCTGCCCATTCTTTACTAATGTCTAGTCTATGTTTTAGAGACCCTGTTTCTGCATTACAAATTAATCTATAAAGGGGCTGCCACTCAGATCAATGTTCGTTTTTTCTTTTTATATTTTAACTGCCAAAAAAATCACTGTGGGAGTGCGCGAAGCACACCATTCACAAACTAAGGAAGTGTTCTATGAACTCAGCATACAAACATGTTTCATATATAACAAATGGAATGATGGACAATTTTAGTGAAGATAAGTAGGGAATAACATGACTAGAGAGCTCGAGAATATATTTTAAAACAGTTTTGGCCGCTAACGGCTCTTTAGAATTCTAAACCGCTAGTAGGTGAATTTTTTAACGTTTTCTCACACTCGTGAAAAAATTCAAGAAATGTTATTTTAAGACACTTTATAAAGAGTTGGATTTAAATTATTAAAATTTGACCACAGTGACTAATAATCATTGTGTTAATAAATTTGGAATAACACTGGCATTTCATTAAAATACTAATGCTCTATGAATGAGAATTTAACTAGAAGAAAAGAAATAAACTTTTCAATTGCATGAAACTGTATAACTCAAACACTATAATTCCATCCAGTCCCCTACTATATATTACATTAACATATAGATTATGATACTTAAAAAAAAAAAAACTATTTATGTGTCTGAAGTGTAATGAAATTAAGGCTATCTATAAGAATCATACCTTGGTTAATGCTTTGAGAGAAATTGTATCATCAAAGTTCTTAATATCAGTCTTTTGTTTTTTCTTTCTCACATCAGTCCAAGTATTTTTTCCCCGAGGTTCTCTTTAAGGAGATTGAATTTGACCAATCAATTTCTTCTGGTAGTGAGATTATATTGTTGTTTTTAATGAAGGAAGTGGCTTCTTCGATGTTATCAAAAGTTCTCATGTCATTATTATGATAAATTCTGATTTTGGCAGGGTATACAAGTTGTGACTTTATTTTGTTTTGTTTTAGGAATTTCACTAAGGGCCAAGTTCTCTTTCTTTGTTCCAAGACTCTTGATGAAAAGTCATTATCAAATCTTATTTGGGATTGCTTGTAAGTAAGTGGACTTTTCCTCCATGCAGATCTCAAGATCAGCTCTTTGTCCATAAAAGTCATAAATTTAACCACTATAGATCTTGGAGATGACTTAGATGAAATAGGAAGTGGTTTTCTAATGGCTCTGTGTGCTCTTTCAATTCCATAAGATAAGCCCTCTTTCAGCTCTAAGATTTCAGGTAACCAAGAATTCAAGAATGAGATGATGTCCTCTCCTTCGGTCTTCTCTGGGATTCCAAAAATTCTTATGTTTGTTCTTCTTTCCCTATTCCCAATATCATCTGTTTTGTTTATTAGCCAAGTATTCTGTTGTAGTAGAAATTTACTATGAAGTTCTTCTTCTTTTAGCCTTCCGTCGATATCATTTAGAGATGATTCGATGTCTGATATTTTTAGTTGCTGCTGCTGTAGAATTTCCTTAAAGACTTCAGTTTGCTTTTGGCAATCTTCTTTAAGGTTTTCTAGGTTTTCAGTAAATCTGTCCTTCTTCAGAGAAAAATCTTGAAGGGTAGCTGATATCAGTTGGATTTCTCTTTTCAGAGTAGAGTCTGAGTGAGAGTTCTTGGAGTTGCTCATTTCCACACAGCTTAGTTAGTCTTCAGATTTTTTGACAGGAAAATTTTAGAATTTCTTCTTCAAAATTGGTGATTCTACTGCTAATAGTTTCTCATATAAGATTTATCAAGAATTATTTGATAATAATAAGATTTTCCTGTTATTTCTAGTATGAATATATGGAGCTCAAAAATTTGCTGCTTTCAGTTAGGCATTAGGCTCCGCCCTCCCAGTAAGGAATTTCTGATGTGAGATGGTATCAAATGCCTTGGGCATGTCTAGCAAGATGGAGGACACTAGTTTTTTTTCATTTCTGTATTAGTTTATTGTATTTGTAAAACTTAGAAGGGCAGTAGTAGTACTATGATTGGTGCATGAACTGTGCTGCGTATTTGTTAGAAAGTTGTTAGAAAAGAGGTAGTTCATGAGCTGGGTGAGAATACATCTTTTCAGTATTTTGGATAGGAGAGAGTATTGTTAGATATTATGAATATAAGAGTGAAATTAATTCTGTTGTAAATATGATTCATACTATATGTATAACAGATAGGCTTCTCTTCACAGCATCAGAAAATGCCTAAGAAAGCAATACTGGAAAACAAGCATTACATGATTTTCTCATGTTTGTAGAACAAATATCAATTAACAGACATCCTTTTTATAAATTTTCAGAATGGCATCCTCACATCAGCAAAAGTGCTTAAATCACAAAAGGACAATAGAAATGTTTAAAAACAGAGAAGAGCTCAACATAATTTTTCAATACTGAATCTGCCAGGCCATCTGCCTGTCTGTTGACTGGTAAGAAAATTATTCATAACAGAATAAATGTATATACAGCATATTAGCAAATGTAAAACCTTATTAATAGTAAGGCATTATGCAAATGGATTGCAATTTGATAGTAAGGCATTATGCAAATGGATTATAATATTTGACTGGTATCTGAAATAAAATCATGTGTGGAAATGTTTAAAAACAGAGGGAATTGTTAGATTTTATTAATATAATGCTGAAATTAATTATGTTGTAAATATGCTGAAAGTAAATGCAGAAACAGAGTTTAGTAATATGTGATCAGCAGTCATACTAAATGACCATGGCTTGGAAAATAAGGAACCTGCTGAATGGACATTTTTCCCTTACAGACTTAAATACAAAATCTGCTTTTAAAGAATGGACATTTTTCCTTACAGACTTAAAAACAGGATGTATGCAAGAGCAAAATGCAAAATCTGCTTTTAAAGAACACTGACATGCTTTTCTGCATATAAAAATGGACACAATATGTTTCCTAAAATAACAGGATGGACACAATATGTTTCCTAAAACAACAGGATATGTTTATGACACTGTGACAATGTGTTTTCTCAAAAATATGTTTTTCTGCATGGAAAACAGGATATGGCACAAGAACAGATGTTTTTATACAAAGATCCAAATAAAATACAGGATGTTCACACTGTCAGAAAAGCTGATCTCTGACAATGTGTTTTCTCAAAAATATGTTTTTCTGCATAAAGAACAGGATATGCTTATCAGCATTGGCACAAGAACAGATGTTCTTAAACACAGATCCAAATAGAATACAGAACAATGTGTTTCCTCAAAAATATGTTTATGCATGACTAAAAAGTGTATATAAAGAGCTGTATAAATCCAGTTTTTTTAGAGGTATGGTAGGGACTCATTTGTCCTAAGGTAAATGTTATATCTAAGTTATTTGTTACTGCTCTCTAAAGTTGATGCTGCAAAGTATATTCTCTCATCAGTGTATATTCTGCAAGTTTCTGTATGCAACAGACTGTGAATGCAAATATAACCAAACTTTGAATTTTAGCAGAATCCAGCCAGCAAGACTGAGTGTCTTAAGAACACTTCAAATCCATCACACCAAGCAGTAAGCAGCTCCATGTAATTTTTCAAGTATGGCTATTGGTCTGTAGTTTGAGAGCTCATTAGAGTTGCCACCTTTGTGTAGTGGGATGATGTACAATATTTTCCAAAGTTTGGGAATGTAATGTTCTGTGACAGAGCAGTTAATTAGAATTGAGATAGGATAGGATAGGAAATAGCATATGCCACTAATTCATATTATTCTAGATTAGCATTATCTTATATATTATTATATATATTATCTTATATATTATTAATATATATTTTTATAGTATCTTAGTATTCTGTAGGTAAGTTATCAGCTGCTAGGGCCCTAGGTTTAAGTTTGCTGAACAGTTTTTTATGGTGTAGGTTTGGATGGGTTTGGATGGGTTTGAAGGAGAAAGTATCACTGATTTCATTGGATGGGTTTGGGATAATTATAGGAGCCTTGCTTTTGTCCTTAGTAAGTAATAGTATAGAATTAATAAAGTATGTGTTAAATTCTGTTGCTATACTGTCGATATTATTTGTGGTAGTTGAGGTTGGTGTGGGAGGTTGGCCAGGATGGAGGAGTTTTTTTATTGAGTACCAGAATTTTTGGGGATTATTTTGGTGTTTTTTGTTGAATTTCAGTATAGTAGGATTGATATGTATTTTAGATTTGTTTCTAAGTTGTCGGCACTTTTGTAGGTAGACTTGACTTTTATTAGCATGTCACTGCTTACAGGCTTTATCTCTTTGTTTAAGTAGTTGCTTAATATTTTTTGTTAGCCAAGGAGCAACAATTTGATTTTACTGTTATGGTTCTGTATCCTCCAAGGCAGACCAGAAGACTTGCTAGAAAAGCTAATAGATTTTGCTGGAGATTTTGTGTGCCTACTGGAACAGGCAAATAGAGTTCTGGGGACTGCCTGAAGTCATGAGATTTTTAGATGGTCTGTGTTGCATTTTTGAACTTTTTTCCACCCTTTTGATTCAGTGTAGTTGAACCTCATTATAGAGCAGAAATAATATACTCAGACATTGTAGATGATACCTGCTTTCTATCCCCATGCCTGAGCCTTAACAATTTATATTGCTTCATGTTCTAGAAGGTTATATTCTTTAAATGTGTAATGAATATCAGAAAATTAAACCAAGAATTGAAAAGTGATACTATGTTACATATAGATGATAGAGATGCTTGTAGCCCTCCAAGAAATTTTATAAAACCTCAATACAATTATTTTATCCACCCACACAATATTCTCTCATTACATATGGCATCCTTGACGTCACTGCAGGCATCATTTTAAAACATTTTTCCAAAAGCTATAAACACCCATGCTTAGATTACTTTATATAACAACTTTATACTTGTATAAGAGATTCATTACCTTATTGCCCTTATAACAGTTTACAGAGCTGTACCATTTAGCAGCTGTAGCTATGTACAGGTTATGTTGCATGCGTCTTAACTACATTACTGTTTGCTGCCATGTGGCCAGATCATGCTTTGAAAGGGTCCATCTTAGGTTACACCACTTACACATTTAATAAACAACTGATGTACATAAAAATGAGGGGGAAAAGCCAATGAGGCAGCAGAAGTATTAATCTTTCCCTGCCTCTCCATAACACAGAAGTACTAGCCACCTCTAATTGGGGGTGTGGGGGGTCTCCTTTACTTGGCTTTGAATTATGGCTAATTGATAAAGGTAACCTACCTAAATATACCATCAGGATGTAATTATAGAGCAGGAACTGATACTGAAAGAATTGTATTTTCACACAGCAACATGACACATTAGTCTGATCTTGAGTCTACAGGTCAAAAACATACGTGTCAATTTGCTGAGTGAGAAAATTATGCTATCAGTGATGATTTGTGTTACATAGCTGTAATAAAAAGATAGAACAAAAACAAAATTTCACTGTTTCACTGTGGCATCCTTGGGATAGTGCAGGTTGGGAATCCCTGCTCCAATCTGTGTAATACCCATTGATACATTTTTCCCTATACAATCAATGTTACATCACATAAACTGTATGAACAATATGTGCTGCCTCATAGCTTTTGCAATTCTGCCCAGGTATTAGACAGGAAGCAGCAGCCGACAGTGTCAGTAGTGGAAGTGGACAAGAAATGCATGAGAATTCAGGTGAAGGTACTAGGTGAAGGCAGATATTTACTTACTCTGCATTCTTGTGTGAGACATGGATGACAAGCCAAGGTGTATCTGCAGCTACAGCACTGGGCAATCTGCTTACAGGATGTATAAAGGACAAGGGTCGCCACAGCAGAGACGGAGAGATGAAAGAAGAATGTCTGGTTATGGGATGGTTAGTCATTTCTAGGATGTGAGGGGGTATATTGGGTTGGCTCTAGTAAATGTTATGCTCCCAAAACATAGAAATAGAGAGCAAGATTAGCACATTTTACAGACAGAGTGGAAGCAAGTAAATAAACAACAGAATTAAAAGGCTTTTCTAGGGGAATGATTCAAAAATGATACAGATAATGTCAGTAAAAAGTCATACACTTGGTTTGGACACCAAGGTGCATTTTTCTTTTAAAGCAGTTTAACAGAGGTGCCAATCAGTAAGTCATTAAAAGAAGGTTTACAGCTTGTTGGTAAGGAGCATTAAGGAAAGGAAGAGATGGACAGAATACAGTACCACTTCATACAATGGTGATAAACACTGGGAAAAAAGTATTTGTAAGTTTGCTGATAAAGAAGAAAAACAGAAAGGTTTCTAGTACATATTCAGACATATTATCATTTCTGTAACTACATACTACTACTGATTTTACTGGCTTGTTGCTGGGTAGTATTTAGGAAGAATCAGGTATGTTAAGCATAAATTTTTGTTGCTTCAGTTTCTATTAAGAAAGGAATAGAGCTTTGATATTCTTGTACATTAACATGCAGGCCTTTTGCTGAACTGGTAAAAGTACATGTATACAAATTAATGTTTCATCACTTGCACTTTCCTAATATTGAGAATTTGTTCAATGTGTTGACTGGAGGTCGCCACATACTGGTCTGCTTCTTTCTGAACCTTCACATCTCTGACATATGCTTCTTGTCTGTGAGAACATTTTCTCAAGTTCATATTAGTATAAAATATTTGTGTAAACATTTTTATGCAAAGATTCTAATTTTCTCAATTTAGTTGCATATCTATATGATGAAGACATATTTCCCTGCAATGCTCATTTGTAATATCTTTATTTAATTATTCAGTCCATGCTATTTTTACATTCTTACTGTTTTCTCTTCTCAAATCTAATGCTCCACCTCAAAAAATCCAAATCCACCAAAACCACTAGAGCAAGCTATGCTGGAATAAAATCCTGATCCATGTGATGCAGAGCACCTCGCTGGCTCTCTTCAAGAGAATCTTGACCTGTGGATGTGTCACTGCTGGACAGAGGCACAACAAACTAATGGGCACAGTAATAAACCTATGAACCTATGAACCTATAATATTGCCGTATATGCTTCCTCAGTTATAAAAGTCTAGTATTTGTGGTTTTACTTTCCAACCTTTACATATCTTCCTTGAGTTTTAATATTAGACCCATATATGCAAGTTGATCTGAATACAATAACACAAAAATGTGTCTAGCTTCATGTTATTTTAATACCCAATCTCCTTTTATCTGCTCACAAAATGTTGGTTCCTTTATTTCTTCTCTAAATACTTATAACAGTCTTATGTCTTTCTTATTACTATATATAGCATTACCTATCAGCTTTATTCTGTTTTACCATGATTTAACTTCATTTAACATAAGACTTGCGTAATACTTTTACAAGTATAATGCTGTACATAATATATTTTATATTCATTTCCTAGAGTCAATCCTATTGCCTCAGTGGTCACTATGTCTATCGTGTGCTTCCATTAGGGCATTTAGTCTGTATCCTGAATGTTGCTTGTTCATTTCTATTACAAATAATAAGGTGGTTTGGGGATTCATTCAGATGCTTTAATATATACAAACACACCAGGATGGATAGCAGCATTTTTAAATATGAACAAACTAACTAATAGAGCTTATATATACACATGTTCACATCTCAACAGCTAACTACAAAATGGCAGTCAGACTTGCACATACTCAGTATTTACACTCTAGTACAAGCCCTTGGATAGCTTCTTAAAGGTATATACACACATATTGAGTTACACCGAATAAAATATTTTACTCTAAGTTGTATGTCCTTATAATATGCCTCCAAATCTTGGAAGTATCAAACCACACTACTCCTTAGTATTATTTTTTTTTTCCATTGCACTCTTTCTCTTTTGTTATCTCAGATAAACTCTTTAATTTCATTTTTCATAATGTTTCATATCTGGTACCTCAGTTAAAACATATAAAGCTTAAATTACATAATGAACCAGCAGGACCAAAAATGTCTTACTAACTTATATGTTACTACCAGTGTTCATAAATAACAGTTTTCATAATCTTAATTTACTTACAATTTTTTTGATTAGTTTCTTGCTACATTTCCTTAGCTGCTTTTTCAACATTCCATTTCAACCAAATCTGCAAGTATTTCATCCTGTCATGATACTGTAAAAATGGGAAACTCTGCACCAAGTCATGTTTTGGAGCATAGTTCATTACTATAGCTTTTGTTTAATTTACTTTATATTATGTTATACTATTAAATATTGCAATTTGTCAAATATAATTTTTATATAATGTTCTCTATTGATAACATCCAATACTATATCATCCAGTAAAATGGCTATTTTATCATTTGTATGCCTCCATTTATATACAATTATGTTTGACTGCTTATATCCCTGGGTAATGGCTCAAATATAAAGCAAAGAGTAATGGTGAAAGTGGACAACCCTGCCCAGCTCCTCTTGTAAGGCTAAACACATATTAGATAGCTCACCACCACAATCCTCTGTAGATATTAAATATTAATGTCAATGTTTGTGGAAACCCAAATACTTCAAAGCAACTCTTCATAAATTACCAGATCACTCTGTCAAATGCTTTTTCAGCATCCAAACCTATTAACAATAATATTACTGTTATCCAAAGCAACCTTTTAAATCATACGTGTTCTGTTAATATTGTCAAATCTTTGCCTATTTTCTGTAAATCCAAGCTAACCCAGGTGTATTATTCAGAAATATTGTTGCCATCCTTTTTGCTAGAATTTTCATAAACATTTCACAATCATGACTCAGGAGTGAAGTAAGTCTGTATAACCCTAGATGAAAGGGATATTTCCCTTCCTTTGATATAACTATGACTACTGTTTCTTTCCAGGTTGAAGGCACATCCCCACCCAGAATAATATTGTTAAGTACTAGCCAGACTTTTATTATCTCCTGCTTTTCTTCTTCCACGCTTCTATTGGAATTCCATACATACTAGGATTTTCCATGCATTCTGGTTTCGCACTGTTTCTTTATTTTTTTATTTTTGATGTTAATTGCTTGCTTGCTTCTTTATTGAGAATAAAATAAAACATTTTCAATAAAGAAGAACCCATCTCTAAACAAGTTGGAACTGCTTAATTAGTTTTCAAATGAGACTGACCACATTTCATAGTTATTTTTGTTCTCCTGATTTCAATGAGGCTCAAAAATGAATAGTTTTGTTAGTGGTTTAATTGTACATACCTGCATCTATATCTATATCTGTATTTCAGTGAAAACAACGTGCAGCAGAACACATTCAACTGAGAAATGCATTCACTTTGATTCAAGAAAAAGCAAATAATTTTTTTGTTTGCAGTGTATAAAAATGTATTAATTCTGAGACTGCACAATGGTGGGCACAAGAGGAAATGTCCTTACCACTACTGTTTCTCAAATGCAATGCAAATGGACTGTAATTGCGAAAATGTACAAAACACTTCCGGCTCTGCAAAATGGCCAGAGACAAACCAAATATACATAAGGCAGACAATTATTTATATTATTATTTATTGATATTTGTTGACTGGGAAAGTCCACTGGGCCCAATGACCCAGTTTCAGTTGAGGCCCTGGGGGAAAAGCTCCATACAATCACAACAATTTATACATAACACCAGCTTAACTTTGAAAGTCAAGAACATTTTTACATAATACAAATTGAAGTAGATATAGCAGCGGTAGCATTGTTGCCTCACAGCAAGAGGTTCTCCCATTCGATTCTCAGCTGGAGCGCCTTCTGTTTGCAGTCTGCATGTGTTCCCCATGGTCGAGTAGCATTCGAAAGACATGCATAGAATGGGCGTGCCTTCATTGAAGGTTGGATGTTGAGCTGGCACCTCAGCACCGTAAAAATCTACTGCCAATCATTAGCGGACCGGAGTTCTGCTGTGGTGACCCCTAACTGGGAAAAGCCGAAAGAAGAACAACATACAAGACAAATGCATATTATAGAGGTATACAATACAAGAAAATAAACCCAGTGTATTAAATTTTTAGTAATTCTGTTTGAATATTCTCATAAGTAAGAATACTGTTTAATCAATTCTGTTTATTCAGCCACAGAAATAAAGAAAGCAAGAGATTGGACACGAAGACAGATGGTGTAAATTGCAACTATTTTAAGCTAGTGAAAGTATTTGTAGTGTATAGTGGCCAAAACAAGAATGCTTTCTGACACCATCAAACATACAAGACAGACACACAAAAGTCTATACAAAAAAGAATCAAAGAAATTAATACACAAGTCCTTTTTTCAACTAAAAAGGTAATCTGCACACAGAAGCATACAAATACATATGTGTGTATGTAAAAAAAAAAATATATATATATATATATATATATATATATATATATATATATATATATGGGTCTACTTATAAAGATGAACTGCCGCATCACCAACTTTGAAAATGCAGAGATGAAAATAATGAAACTTAGAAACCCAAATGGCGTAAGTAAACACTTGGCCAACATGCCCTGTTTTCCACTGTGGTGCGATCCCAGAATTGGTATATTTATTTAGGGGGATGTGGGGGTGGAGCCTCCCCACATTAGGGGGCATAAAGGGTGTAGGCCCCCCAACTAGGTGGGTTTTACTTACCTCAGAGTGAGTTTCATTGATAGCTGGCCGCATATTTACTTACCCTGGTAAAAATTTCCGTTTGAGTTTCTGAGATTTCATTATTTTTGTCTCAGCATTTTGAGAGTCAGTGATGTGGCATTTGGTCTTTAGAAGTAGATCCACACACACACACACACACACACATATATATATATATATATATATATATATATATATATATGTGTGTGTGTGTGCGTGTGTGTGGGTCTACTTAATTTTGTCAATACACCCCAACGCTGTCAACCACATACTGTCGACAACATGAACATTGTCATGCTATTATCCATGCACTGAGCAATAAAGGGAGTGCTGCACTCATGAGTGTGTCATTCCTTAGATGAAACATTAAACCAGGGGTCTCAAACTGAAAGGAGCATGAGGGCCGCAAACAACACCATGAATTTTTTGGTGGGCTCCAAGTTCAAGTAATCCACAAACTATACTTTTTTGCTAATTAAAAAAAAACTAAGTTACAAAAATTTTTGGTTTGAAGCAATAGACCAACACTATTCTATTGTATTAGTTTCAAATATTCTAGTAATTTCAACTAAGGTATGTGCAAAGTATTTTTTGTTCATGAAACTCTAGTGCTTTTCTTCATTTTGACTGCTTAGCTGACATTTTGCAGAGACCAGGACATCAACATTAGGATTTGTGAGTTCTTATGTCAATAAATAAGTTAATAAATTCCTATCCAAATAGAAGAATAACCAATCAACAAATCAACATAGGTGAATCCAGTAAAGTTGGAGTTCCAAAGTTAAACAGCATAAAAAACATTAAACAGAACAGCATAAAAATGCTAAAAACATCCAAGAGAGTGTTGACTGGTTACTCTTCTATTTGGATTGTTTGGCTTGAGTTTAACCAGTCTTCACCCACCTGCCTTGGTTTGCCTTTCTTGCTTAATAAATTCCTATCCCATAGATTTCAGGTTGCTGTACCCATTTTACTCCATGATTCATGCATTTGTGAATCCTGGGTGGTACAAGGGGATATCATTTACATAGGTTCTCTAAAGCAATAGTTTATGATGCAACAACTCCAGGACTTGGTCCATATTCCTGAATTGTGTGCTTTATTGCAATTCACAGTCTAGTATCCACACTGTCCACACATCCCTTGTTAAATGTGGTGCTTCACCTTTCATATCTGAATTGCAATCCACAAACTTGCCGCAGCCATCCCTTCAGTAGTTTATCCAAGTATGCACAAGCACTTCACTAATAAACAAATTATTTCCCCCAGCAACCCCTTCAGTAACTTGTCCAAGTATGGGCAAGCACCAAAATGAAACAATTCCAATACTGATCCCTTCAGTAGTAAGTCCAAGCACCAAAATGAAAGACTTCCCCCACAAATCCCTTCATCAGCATGTCTAAGTATGCACAAGCACTACTAAAATGACACAAAATACATTACTTTGCCCAGTGATCACTACAGCAGTTTGTCCAAGCATGCACAAACACCAAAATGAAACATTCCCCCTACCAATCTCTTCATCAGTATGTCTAAGTATGTACAAGCACTACTAAAATGACACAAAATACATTATTTTGCCCAGCGATCAGCAGTTTGTCCAAACATGCACAAGCACAAAAATGAAATACTTCCCTTACCAATCCCTTCATCAATATGTCTAAGTATGTACAAGTGCTAAAATGACACAAAAAATAATTATTTTGCCCAGAGGTCACTTCAGCAGTTTGTCCAAGCATGCACAAGTGCCAAAATGAAACATCTCTCCAAGTGAACTCTTCAGTAGTATGTCCAAGCATGCACAAGCACCAAAATGAAATATTCCCCCACCAGTCCCTTCATCAGTATGTCTAAGTATGCACTAGTGCTAAAATGACACACAAAAAAATATTTTGCCCAGTGATTACTTCAGCAGTTTGTCCAAGCATGCACAAGCA
This sequence comes from Protopterus annectens, assembly GCF_019279795.1. Lineage (NCBI taxonomy): Eukaryota > Metazoa > Chordata > Ceratodontiformes > Protopteridae > Protopterus > Protopterus annectens. The sequence goes on along the minus strand of NC_056743.1, from coordinate 1,197,038,032 downwards.
CTAAAATGAAATGTTTCTCCAAGTGATCTCTTCAGTAATATGTCCAAGTAAGCACAAACACCAAAATTAAACATTTCCCCACTGATCCCTTTAGCAGTATGTTCAGATATGCAGAAGCAACAGAAAACCACACATTTAATGAGGAATAGATCAAAAATATGAGCTGAAAATCCTGACAGTGCAGAGGTATGCTTGCAGCAATGCTGCCCTTTCACCAGAGCACCAAACGCTGATCTCTGTCAACAGTATGTACATAACACTTTAGTGCCTTGAAAACAACTACTGCAAGAAATTAAAAGAATTATCTCAGAATCACTGCTTACAAACTGCTCAGTCTCTTTTTTTCAGTGAGTTTTGATAGGCATGAATAGATGTTCGGCAAAGATCCCTTTCTAGCAGCTGCACTTGTCTGCAGATGGAGAAATCAACTGACTAAATGTGCCTAATTCAATGGAGAGATGCAACTGGAGGAGGATCATAAAAAAAAAAAAAAAACACCTGACTGCAACCTCCAATCACATCTCCAGTGTATTAGGAGTGTCTGCTGATAGGATTCATTGTCAGAACTGCATGACATACTGCATTAAAAAAACAACCAACCAAACAATAAAAATAACAATGGGATACCACAGCAAGTAATCGCAGGCCAAAGAAAACTACTTTGCGTGCCATGTGTTTGAGAACCCAGCATTAAACCAAGGTCCCATCTGCTTAAGTTGGTAGTAGCTCAGGTGTATGTTAAAGATTCCACAGCACCTATCAAAAAGAGTAGTGGTCCTTTATGCATACTTATATATATGTGTGTGTGTATATATATATATATATATATATATATATATATATATATATATATATATATATATACAAACTCTTATTTACAACATATTTACAAATATTTGCAAATGTACAAATATATACACAAATATATTTACCATACCTCTCAACTGTACTGATTTTCGCAGAATGTCCACATTTTTGCCTCATATTTTTGATGTGTCACTGCTAAAATATGTACTTTCCTGGCAAATAGTTGAGGATTGAATTCATTAAATAATGACAAACATTTGAGTTTAAGACCCAGATCCTTCAGAAAATTCATGCTAATGCAAAATCTATTATATCAACTTTCTAAGTTTGCAAGAGCAATATTTAAAGTCTGTTCCAAATTTGTCCTCCTATCATTTTAGGGTTTGTCCAGATTTTTTGCTCTAAGAGGTTGAGAGGTATGATATTTACACATATTCATAATGTTCCTTACATTTACACTAACTTTCCATCTCTATTAGACTTCCACTCCTTTTTCCATAACCACCATCTGATAGTAATATTGTTGCTAAAATCCATTTACCATTAAACATAATTGCATTTAATCTTTCATTCTATATAACCCATATGACATAGAATAACTTTTTATCTACTTTTTAACATATTCTTTACTTCTGTTCTTATAATACTCATATGTAATCTGATCCACATTTATTTTATTCACTTCTTTTAAATCTTCGAAAAAATCTTCTTTACATAGTTTTCCCCAGAACTTTCTACTCTTATTATATTTCAAAAACACATGTTTAGCACTTTCTTCTTCTTGACAATATTAACATATTCTACCACTTTTCTTTTTATGTGGCACATTTCCTTTTATTAGTAATTTATCTATTACTGGTCTCCACAAAACATCTTGACATACTACTTTCTGATTATACTATTTATTTCTTATATTATAGCTTTAATTTTTTAACTGTTAGCTTTTCCTGTGGTTGTACATCATAATGCTTTATCATTACATTCTTAAACCATACTTTTCTTTCTTTTTATATCATCATTTTGTTTATTTTCCATAAAATATTTTTCCTGGTAACATTTCATTTCTTCAGTTATGCACTCTTTCTGTTTTTGCCACATCTCCAAATTTGTCATACTTATATTTATACACTTTTAAGTCCAACTAGGACAGAACTTATTTTCAGTGGAGGCCAGGGGAGAAATGCTCCAGACACATCTTTGGATTGTGGGAAGAAACCAGAGCACCTGGAGGAAACCCACACAAACACAGGGAGGACATCCAGACTCTGTACAGAAGGCACCCCAGTTGAGAATCAAACCAGATAACCTCTTGCTGTGAGGTGACAATGTTAACCTCTACACCACTGTGCTGCCCACTTTCCTGGTCAGTCAATAAATAAATAATAATCTCTCATCTTTTTCATTTATTCACTTGTAAAACATTGTACAAATTTAATGAAGCAGCATATGCCACTGGGTTAATTAATCCTAAACCTCCTCCCTCCTTATATACATACAGAACTCTTTTATTTACTGGGATTAATCTAGAAACTCAATAAATGAAAAAAATCTGCAATAATTCCTTTTTAAATACTGTTGGCAACATAAATACACTTGCTAAGTATGATATTTTCCCATCAGTACTGAATTTATCAAATAAGCCTTTTTTCTGAATTTGTTCTCCAGAAAAGACAGGTTTGTTTTATTTCTTCTGTTTTTTTTCCCATTAAATTCTACTTACATCTTTAATCCCAAATGTTATACTTAACATGGAAATGTCATTCATTGTAAAACATATACCCCCTATTTTTACTACATCACCTAAATGTTTATTTTTGTTTTTATTTAAAGCCATTCCTGTCATGTCTAGGTACTCATTTGTACAAATTATTTTTTGCAATTATTATAATGTCATCTGCATATGTACAGAAGTGGAATTCATAACCCTTCAGGTGTTATATATCCCGCCTCCTTCATTTTGTCATTTATTCCACATACTATCACATTCATAACTAATGGAGAGCATACCACTCATTGGGAATCCCTGTCTTAAACCACTCTTCATGTGCACTTCTTGGCTTAACCAGACATTTAAAAGTATTTTTACTTTACTATTACTATATACTGACATATATAATTTCCTAACTAATATTATATTCTTTCATTATTACCTATAAGATTTCATGTCCGATTGTATCAAATGCCTTATTAAGGTATCTTATCATGATTTCCCTTCTTCTTTTCTTACATCTTACAACTTTTAACATTTTCTTCTTTTTATGCTTGCATCTTAAAATCACAATTAAAGTCTCCTGTTATTATAATATTCATATTTTCACTACATTATCTAAAATCCTGATGAAAAAACTTCCCCATTCTTTACAATTAGTATAAGCATATAATGTTATAATCCTGTATACTTGTTCGTTCCATTTTAAATTTACAATGGTTAATCTTCCCATTTTGCTAAAGTTACTTCAAGCATCTTTATTGTATTTCTACAAAATACAGCTATTCCAGAACATCTCCCATTTTCCAAATTCAAGATTATCTTTCCTCCTAATCTTTCTTCATTTGTTAAAAATTGTTTGTCTTCTAATATAATTACATCTACATAACCTGTATTGTTCCACTCCCAAATCTCTATTCTTCTTACTATATTCTTAATGCTATACACATTTACAGAAAGAACTCTGGTTTCATAAGTTCATAGCTATTTACTAGGCTAGCTGTCTTAATGGGCCATTCCAAGCCTAGCCAGTTTTCTTCCTAAAGGTGAGAATCAAACAGTGTGCTCTTTTTTTCCCTTTGTACTTGTCCCTTTAAATTGTCTTTTATCAGTTTATAATAGAATTCTTTTTTATTTTACTCTCTCCCTATTTATGTCTTCTTCATCACTTATTTCAGAGCCTTCCTCTATAACCTCTTTATTTGTTCTCACCTAATTTTACTTCTCTTTCCACAACTTTTAAAATGGCTTCTCTTTGTTAATTTTCTTTCTTTCTTTTTCCTTAACCCAATTTTGATACATTTATAACATTTCAATTCATAATGTTTGCATTGTGTCCCTTTTCCCCACAAATATAACATTTTATTTTATCACAGTTACTTATCAAAAGTCCTTTTCCACAAAAAAATGTTTGGGGTTGTCCCCAGTACTTTACAACATGCCATTTCCCCCCACATTTATCGTGCTTGGTAAATGTTTTTTTTTTTTTCTCTTTTTATTTTTAATACAATATCACAAATTCCATCCACCAATCAATAAGCCCTTTTTATCATAAACTTTTGTAAAGTTCAGTACTTGTTTACAAAACATTTTCACGTTTCCTTTCAAAGTTTCTCTTTCTACCTCTGTATGAAATTGTACATGGATTTTCCTTTTTGTTTCCCTTTTATCACAAAAAATTTAGTCTTTCTTTTTTCAATATTCTCCAAGAAAATGTTCCCTTGAAAGAACAGTCTCAAATATGTCACAAAATGTCTTTGTTAATAAGAATAAATATTCTTACCTCATATACTTTTACACCCAAATAAGCTATTAAATTGTTCCACACTTCATACATTTATTTTTCTTTACTTTGAATCCTTGCCACAAACTTCCATTTTTCATTTTTTTCTGCTTTTGTCTTTTATGCTACTCCCAGTTTGCCTTCTTTTACTTTGTCTCCATATGTTTTCCTTTCCATCTCACTACTATTCATCGGGATTGTGTCTGCATCCTCCTTTTTTATTTTCCCCATAATGTCCGCCCAGGAAACATCACCTTCATATTCAGGCTCTCTCTGTGTCACCATTTATTTAAGTAAATCATCCTACAACCCTCACAACTGCAGGGTTGCAAATATAAATCCATCATTTGCCATCTCCATCAAACAGATTTCTTTGAAGCATCTCCTCAGAATCCTGCATGCACTCTTCCAGTCTTGACATTGGCTTTCTCCTCCATTTGTCTATCTCCAACTTCCTCCCTATTTCTCCAGGGTGTCTCTTCACCTGGAATGAAAGCAGGAAGTGATAATGAAAAATGGGTTCCACAAACAACAATGATGAGTAGGGGAAGTCCCCTGATGCCCTGACAAAATTTCCCCAGGTAATATCAATACCACCTTGGGTCTTCCCTGAAAAGAATCTGCTAATCTGGTGGGATTAACTCAGTCAACAAAAGGATAAACAAAGTATCATTTTGCAGGGTAGCAAGCCCTCCCTGCACCCACACCCCCTGCTAATTATATGTATTAACTTTGAGACTGCACAATGTCAGGGAAAGGGCATTCTCCTCATCCCAGAGAATTGTGCAATCTCACACACCTGTTGACCATCTGTGTATTCAACCAAATCTTGTCAACTAAACAGATGTTGACCAAATGCAGATTCAACTAAATTCAGTTTCCCATACACACACATATATATATATATATATATATATATATATATAATTTCTTTTATACATGTATGTATGTGTGTGGCTATATGTAGAGAGAGAGATATGGATGCACATGCACACACATACACATATTTATTAATATCACTAGGCTAGTGGCCTCTTTTCAGGGGACACCAAATATATTTATTCTACTAAGAGAAATTTGACCAAGGCATCAGGGAACTTCCCTGTTCATTGGAGCTACTAGATGATGCCAGAGGGCTCTTACAGCATCAAAGAAGATGCCTTAGGGAAGCAGCAACATGAAGGAGATGAAAGCTATGAAGAGTTTGGTGGTGGAAAGTAAAAAAAAATGGAGAAAACTTTGTTTGATATGGAACTTAAGAATGTGAAAAACAATTCCTGTATGGTAGATGTTACAGATGGCAGAATTTAGATGTCCCTGTGGAAGAGTAAATAATTGAGTCTGTTGAAGTGGTGCAGATACAGAACTGGTATCAGAAGGGCTTGCAGATAATGTGCTGTTAAAAATAATTGAGCCAGGAGACAATTCTGCTATTTCAAGGGATGAGATGGTAGATAACAGTTTTGGAAGTGCTGAGGATGCTAATGAGGAAAAGGAACCAGGTGATGTGGTAGCACAGAATGCAGCAGTTATAACTTATACAGCAGTGACAGAAAGTAAAACAGAAAAGCAGCAACAAACTGAAAAGATGTCTGTTTTTTGGAAGCAGGTAGTGCAGTAACTGAAATACATGTAGCAACGACAGCAGGCAAAAAAGGAGAGTAGCAACAAACAGTAAACCAAACTGTTTTTAAAAAGAAGAGGATATAATCGTAAGAATAAGATCAAAAATGACACTGTATTAGACAGATATTATGTATGGGACTAGTTGGTAACTATTCCGGGTTTTAAAGCTCAAGAAGTTTGGTCTTTTATGCATATCGGCACAGACATGTTTGTGACTTATCAGTCCATCAGTTTCAAATGTTAATGAAATTTCTCAAACTGTGTAACTAAAAGGACAATTGTCCATAGAACTATTACTTGCTTTCTTGTAGTAACTTGAATGTAAAAAAAAATTGTTACTTTGCAGTTTAGAACTGATGAACTGGAATGAGACAATGTTAAAAACACATGCAGGGTCTGTTTGAAACTGTTGATATTGTGAAAGTTACAGATGAGAGAAACTTATGGGATGGAGGGTGGAAGTTGGACGCTGTTTGAAATGTGAAAAAAAATGGTGAAACATTTGCCAAATGCTACTTTTGTGGCTGTTTGTAGAAGGGAACTAGCATATGCTGGCCAACCTAAATCATGTTTTCTTTGTGGGGATTTGTCTCATTAAATTAATGATTGTGACAAGGTACAGTGTAACCAGTGCAGGGAGAAAGGACTTACAGCAAGGTGCATGACTGAGTGCAGGTTGTGTAAAAAAAAAAGGGACACCTTTGGAAGGATTGGCAAGAGTAAACATAAAATAATGAAAAAGAAATGGAAAGGGAAGAAAATATACATGACGAAGGCCACCAAGAGTCTGGGGCAGAGGGTGAACTAAGTGAGGAAGAAACTGTAGAAAAAGAACATTTGGAAGGGGAAATGAGGAGAGAGCATAAAGAACATTTGGAAGGGGAAATGAGGAGAGAGCATACAGGAAGAGAGGTCACAGGAAGGGATTAAAGCTAATAACTTTTTTAAGAACTAGCCAGTGAAAAATCAGATTCTGAGGATCAAGGATTATTTGTACATTAACCCACTGAAAAAATATTCAGCTGGGGAAATAGTAAAAAATAAGAAAATTATAATTTAACAATATTCTCCTAAACATAAAAAGAAGGAAAATGAACAACTTTGGAGTAGTTTCAGTAAATGTGAATGATGTTATTAACACTGCAAGAAGGATAGGGATACTGGAAAGGTGTGCTAAATGTAATGTGGATGTTATTTTGCTAGAGGATGTAAGATTCCTGACAAGTGAAAAAAGACTGCAAACAGAAAAAAATGTGGGGTGGAAATATAATATGGAACTTGGGAAATGAATGTTGTTCTGGAATGGATGTGTTGTATAAAAAAATGAAAATACTAGATGTAACATTGGTAATTTGAGGTGAAGAGAACATGTTTAAAAATTATACCATTATATGCTTATATAATTAGCAAGGAAAGAAAGAATCTGTTTCATCAAATATTACACTATGTGGTGGTTAACATGAAAATGATAAAAGCAAGGAATTTTAATTATAATTTAAGGGGAAAATGTAAAAAAAAAAAAAAGATGAATAAAAAATAGAGGAAGTGATGCAATGTGGTAAATTAGCTTTGTGGAAAAAAAAGTGAATGGACTTACAGAAGGGGGAACTTGGATCTGAAAATGATTATTTTGTATTATTAGAAAGCTTGGGGGTAGCAGACGGTGATACACTTGTGACAGGTTTTCAGACCATTTAGCAATATGGATGAAGGTGATGGAAGAAACGGAGTATATTAAAATAGGAAAAGGAATAAAAATATTAAATAAGAAATTATGGCATGAAACTGGGAAGTAGTGCAGTCATGGAAGAATGATACAATGATGAGGGACTTCTATAAAACTGGTCTAAGTTGTGAACTGGATTTAAGAAGAAGTCTAAAACATGTTTTTTTTTCTTCCCAATGACAGGATGATGTAAGAAAAGAAGTGATGAAGTATGGAAAAATGTATAGAAATGTATTAGAGAATTTACAGAATAATACAAGAGACTACTATAATACAGAAAAAAAAAGAAATACATAAAATAAACAGTGCATTACTGTTTAGGCAGAGATATTATTTACAAGGGAGGCAGTATCTGCATATTTTGGTAAAAGAGAGTATTAATATAATGAGGGAAATGAAAAATCTAAAAAGAAAGGTAAAAAGAACACAAGAGCAAATTATGAGTATTGTAGTACACCATGTGTAAAATATGGAAAATAAGAGAGAACGGAAAGTGTTAAAAAAGGAAGAATTTGAAAAATAATTTTCTATTAGTGGACTGAATGAAGTAAATGTTGATTCAGTATTAGGCCCAGATAGTATAGGATACGGAATGTGCAAGACATTGACTGTTAGAGTATTTTGAAAATGTATTGAATGAATGGGTGAAGGAAAGGTTTGTTTATGAAGAGTTGTGTAGTAGGATATTAAAATTTACATATGTTTATGAAAAGTTGTGTAGTAGGATATTAAAATGTATATAGAAGATAGATGAGAAGAATGAAATAAAACATTGGCAGTCCATCACACTAAATAACACATATTACAATTTTTATGAGAATAATACAGAGGAGAATGGAAGGAAGGATTAGGGATATTATGGAAAAAGTGCATATGGTACAAAAGGGAAGGGATGCCAAGAATTGTTATTGGTTGTAACAGAAATTGTGGATGATATTTTAAGTAAAAGAGTGGATGTGAAACTTATAGTAGGTGATATTAGCAAGGTATTTGAAACAGTAGGACATGATGCTTCTGTGGGATGTTACAGAGAAGTATGGCATAGGTAAAACAATTAGGAGAACATGTATATCAGTGTACCAAAATAATAGAGTGACAGTGTTTGTGGATTAGGGGCTGAGTAAAGACATATGCATAAAGTATGGTATAAGATTAGGATGCCCTATGAGTGAAATATTTATTGCATTGGTAAGGAATGTGATATTGAGTAAAGTAGCTTATAAACTGAAATATTCTAGATGTGTGATTCCAGTAGTTTTAACATATGCGGACAATATAGTTGTTGTTACTAAGAACACAAACATGGATAAGGGAAGTGTTAATTTGTTTGAATGGATGTTAAATGAAATAGGAATGACCATAAATAAAGACAGAAGGGTTTGGGTGATGTGGTGAAAACTGGGGGCATGTATTTTTCAATGAATGAAGTGTCTTTGCTAGTGATAAAATTTGGGGAAAATTATGTAGTCATGATACAATGGCAGGGTCTGTTAAAAGGAGTTAATAAAAAATTTCTTTTGTGGACATACAGATTATCATAAAAAAGTTTATTTAATGAATTCTGTAATAATGGGGAAAATAGCATACATGAAAGATGTTTATATGATCCTAAAAAAATATAAAAAGGAAATTGTGCAATTGGTATTTTCTTTCATATGGGTTCAAGATTAAACCAAATGAAAAGAGGCGTGTTGTACATGAGTTAAGGTGAAAGAGGATTAGGGTTACTAAATCCAGTTGTTTATTTCTGTAAAGGAAGATAAGAAATGAATAGTGAGAATTTTTAAGTACAAAAAATTCAGGAAGATTATGAGAATAAGAAAAAAGAGCAAAATAATAGGTAATGAATAAATTAAAATTTGGGAAATAAAAATGATGCAGAGAAAGATGGAAGGATGTGATAAAACAATATTATGTAAATCTATTGGAAAATTTACCAGAAGTCATTAAAGTAAGGAAAAAGTAATGTGTTTATTTTGTAGAGAGGAAGACACAGCATGTTTTTTTAAACTGTAAAACAGTGGTGCAACTCTGGAATAAGTTGTGTGAAGAAAAAAATAGAATATTAATGGCATATGGATATGAATATTATAATAACCAGAAGAAAGAATATGTGAGAGAGGTACATAAAAGATTATTTTATGTAATATGGGTTATTTTGGAATAAAATACTAAATTAAATTTTGTTAATGGGAAATGTATTTTAGAAGATATATTGTGAAAAAGTATATTATGGTCATGGATAAAAGAGTGGGGTAAATTATGGAAGCATAACAATAAGGATTTTAGAAAAAAATTGATAATTAGTTAAAAATAGAAATACATATGTTTGTAAATATGTAAATAATGTTTTAATGGTGTGCTAAATAAAGGACCTCTAATTACTGTGGGATAATTACGTCCACCTGAGCTACCATCAACTCAAGCAGTTTAACATCTCATCTGAAGGAAAACACACTACAGAGTGCAGCACCCTTCTTAAGCTACATTGGAATATCACCAATCCAGCTATGTGGCGTGGGAATACTACCCACAGCCTCTGCATTAAAGGCAAGTGTGCTACCTGTTAGTCAAAAACAGGCACCTCCCACATATACACCCACACACATATATGCAAACATTACGCCTAGGAAGTATTCAGATGCTTACTCATGACCAGAGGTGCCTTATAGAAAATGATGTATTGTTGGTGAGAAATGTAGGGTTTTTCTTGAGGTGAGCAGGAAAAAACAAACAAACAAAAAAAAAAAACATGGTAACCAATACAGAGCAGTTGTTCTCAGAATTTAAGATGGCTAATGGGAATTAGTAAGAATCACTTCTCTTCAGTCTCAAGAAAAGGATTTTGTTTGGTTTAATCTGTCATGAGAAACAAAGTACAATAATCAACAAAGATATCTATTTTTAATAAACTACAAGTCATTCATTAATGTGGTTTTAGAAAAGCATTATTCTACTGTCTTATGCAACAAACACAACCTACTCTATATTGGTTAAAGTGAAACTCATGCCTGTCCAAATGCTTAACTACAGCAGATTGGACTAACATTAATTCCCCCAATAAGATGCTGTATTGGTGGTTTATGGGTGATACAAATACAATTTATTATAATATGTAGAATAGTTTTCTTAATGAACTACATGTAAATTGCTTACTGTTTTCCCTAGCATGATAAAAAGAAATGCAAGACACTGTGCTCCTAAAGTAAAAACATACAGATTGTGTTCTGAATGTTTTGTTATAAACTGGGAATTCTTCCTTGCTTGAACTTTATTTCAAAACCCACAGAGGATTGCAGCTTTGCAGGGAGTTCTGACTGCTAAGCTGTTCTGAACAGAGCCCCCCACATCCAAAGCAAAATTTCAGTCAGAAACAAAAGTTGGGAGGCTTCCGGTATGGTGCTACTCTGATAACAGCATAATTGCAGGGCTCTGTGAGTACAGGGTGTTCATAGGTTCAAGGTGTTTACTAGGCTAATGGCCTTAGGGCCTTTACAAGCCTAGCCATAGGATTACCCTGGCATCATGCCGCCCAACCTTAGTTCCCAGTGTCTGTTGAGTAGAGCCACTGGAGTTATCCCCAGGGTGAATTTTCTATTTCCCATCCACTCATCAAGATTTCTCTTGAAGAGGGACAGCAAAGTGCTCTGTTTGACATGTATGGGAAGTCTATTCCATAACATGGGCAGTCTCTGCATTATGAACCTGTCCCTCCACCATGTTATGTTGATTGTGGTAATGAGGTTGAGGTCTCTGGAGCATGTGGTGTGAAGGGACTGGGATTTCTTTAGATGTAGCACTTCTAACAGAGCTGGGTCAGACATGGCTTTGTAAGTCAAGCAGAGATTGCCTCTAAGTAGTAGATATGAGAAAGAAAATAGTTGTTTTTTTGTCTGTCCATATAGGACAAGTGTTCAAGGCCTAGGATCCTCTTTGTGAGGTACTTTTGAGGCCTTTCCAGTTGTTGCAGGTGTCTAGTGAGGTACATGCTAAATGGGGCATTGTACTCGATGACTAGCCTATGAGACAATGACCACTTTCTTCCTGGATGCAAAACCCTTAGTAATGAGATGTGCCACATAGAAGGACTTTCTGACCACAGTGGCAATGTGGTGATCAAAAGAGAGGTTGCTGTCAACCTGTGTTCCAAGATCTCTTATAATGCCTTCTGCATCAATGTGGTAATTCATGGGAAATGGGTTATTCCCAAAGGGGATAATGACACATTTTTGGCACTGAGCTTAAGGCCATGGTTCTGACACCAGTTGTTGGTCTCAGTGAGGCCATTCTGTAGGATGCCATCATCACTTGGGGAGTTAATAGTTCCCAACTTGCAATAGTCTGCGAACTTTGTCAGCCAGAGTCCCTTTGTGTTGGCCTGGACTTCTGAGAAGTAGATACCAAACAGAAGACCCAGGACTGAAACCTGTGGGGCTCCACTCATGACTAGTCAGCAGTATGACTTGGAGTAAGCTACTTTCACACTGTGAGTTCTATCATGACTAGTCAGCAGTATGACTTGGAGTAAGCTTTCACACTGTGAGTTCTATCTGTGAGCCAGTTTGCAACACTCCTAGTGATATAGGGGTTGATGCCTAGCCTAGTGAGTTTTTCTATGATTCCTGAGTGGGGAATGGCATCAAAGGCCTTGGCCAGATCAAGGTAGACTGTATAAACCACCTTGCCTTCATCCACAGCTCTGGTGACTTAACTCAAAGTCGTCGACCAAGTTGAGCAGGCATGATCTACCCTTCACAAAACCAAACTGTGTGGGATCCAGAGTTTGGAGATTCTCTATATCCTTGTTTATTAGGTCCATGATGATGCATTCCATAGCTTTGCATATCAGACTCGTCAGGCTAATAGGGCAATAGTTCCCAGGGTCTGTAGTCACTCCTCCTTTGTGGAGAGGGACGTCTGTAGCAGTGCGCCATTTGATAGGGACAAAGCCTGAGGTGAGGCTGTGATTGAACAGGGCACACCGGTGAGGTGCCAGTTCACTCTGTAGTTTATCTAGAACACAGCCAGGGATATTGTCAGGTCCCGTAGAAGCTGTATTCTTGGCCTTGGACAGTGCTGTTTTAACCTGTACAGCAGTAAAACTGGGTGCCTGGCAATCTACTGGCACTGTGACTGGTCCTTTGGGGGGAGGGGTAAAGTCGGCACTGAATCTGTCAGCCAGTTGTTGTGTCTTTTGGCTTTTCCCGGCTAGGGGTCACCACAGCGGAACTCCGGTCCGCTAATGTTTGGCAGTCGATTTTTACATGCAGAGTTGCCAGCCCTGATGCACAACCTTCAACAAAGGTACGCTCATTCACACATCACCACGCAGAAGACGCTCTAGCTGAGAATCGAACCGGGCAGCGTCTTATTGTGAGGCGACAACACTACCGCAGCACCACCACAATCTGTCTGCCAGTATATTGGCAATATCTGTTGGCTTGGTATAGGAGGTACCATTGTGCAGTCAGAGCAAATCTGGGTATTTCCCTGGAGATTCTTTACATAACTATAGAAGGCTTTGTTGTTGTCTACTGTCTGCTGCAATTCTGTTTTAATAGCTAGCTTTAGAGGCTTTGATAAGGGACCTCAACTTTTTGTTGAGGCTGATAAGGGAGTTTTTCCAGTCTTGGGACTTCACCTTATTCCGCATCAGTTTCCTCCTTCTGTTGTAGAGTTTGTTTATGGCAGGGGACCACCAGATTAGCTTCCTTTTTTTTTTGGAGGAGAGCATCTTGGTTCTGTTGGGTATGGTGAGATCCATGCATTTGTGTGCATGTTCATACAGGGCATTGGTGTATGATTAGGGAGTTATGCAACAACTCTCCATTTGCATGGGTGCCGTGAAGTTAGCCACCTCTGTTTTTAGGAGCCCAAAGTTAGCTTTGGAGAAGTTTTTCATGATGGTTACCTTTGCAGAGGGGTGGGAGGGATGTGGATTTCCAAGGGGATTAGTTTGTGGTCAGATCTAACCAGGGAGGAGCTGACTATTGGTGTAGAGCAATGGTCGCCCATGTTAGTAACAGCCAGGTCAAGGATGTTGCTACCTCTAGTGGGGGGTAAAAACAAGCTGATCCAGGGCATTGGAATTAATGAACTCCAGGAAACCTTGGGCAAGTGTATTGGCACAGGAGTAGTTTTCCCAGTTAATGGAGGAATAGTTAAAGTTGCCCAGTATAAGTGTGTTAGGTTGGACCCTAATATTCTCCAGGGTGCTTAGGAACATGGATAGGACATGGTTGGGGACCTATAGCAGGCTATAACCTGAATCGCTGTCTTACCCACTGTCAGCTGCACCTGAATTATCTCTGATGCGTTATGTTGGGCTACCAGTCTAGAGATGTGCTCATTCTTTATGAATATGAAAACACCACCGCCTTTGGAGCTTGGGTCCAAGTTCTGGGGAAAGTTATAGCCTGATAGTGTAGGGGGTGCTTTTTGCTGCCTTGAACCGGGTCTCTGTTGCAGCACAAATGTCATTTTAAGGAGTGCTTCGAGTGAGTGCATGTTGAGATTTAGACTTCTAGCATTGAGCAGCATGACCCTCAGATTGCATTTGCTTGTAGCTGTACTAATTTGGTCTTTGGAACACCGCCTAAAAAAGGCACTATGGCGTGGCAAGAGCCTTGGCAAGTATCCGGAAGCCCAAGGGTAACAGATGCAGGCCATCTCTGGCAAAGCATTGAGGTCTGCCAATCATGTCGTCCCAGGCAGACAGATACTGGATCCCCTTAGAGTGACACCAGAAACTTAACCAATTGTTGAAATCAATCATTTTTTGCTTGTACTGTGTTATCATTCTGGGTGACGGTAGGATGCTGCTCAGGGCTAGGGTCATACCTGCCCAGGCTACAGAATCTGAGAGTTCCTCCATGTCTCTTTTCATGTATTCCAGGGAGGTATGTCTCAGGTCATTCACACCCACATGTACAATGAGTCATATTTGTACCTGTTGTTGAGGGACCTAAGTGCATGTGTTATGTGGTGGTTCCTGTTTAGGAGAGTTATGTGTCTCGTGATTAGTGTTGTGCTGTGGTGGTCGAGCGCATTTCTGCCTTGGAGGTCTCTGCTGTTTGGGTAGATTTTTATTGAGAGCCTCAGTGATAGTGCCTGTGTGGTTTGTGTTTTTATGTGAAGGCAGTGCTGGTGTGTGTTCTGGAGATCTGTGTGTTCCATGTGGTGCAAGTGTTGCCCTTCTCCTCTTGACTAGCTATTCCAGTCTTGGCTAGAGAGAGTGTGTGGCTTCTAATTTGGATACAAGTGCATCTTTCACAAGTCTGAGTGTTGGGAGGTAAGAGGAGAGGGCTGTTGGTGTACATGAGGCAGTTGCTACATTGCCTCAGGATGCCCAAGTTCACCAGGTTAATTGGAGAAAGCACAGGGAACTGACATTTAGACATGTCATAAGTACTGGAGTTGTTTCCTTGTAGAATGTTTAGTGCTGCTAGCACTTTTGTGTGCTACAATAATTGCTACAAAAAGTCTGGTAAAGTGCTAGACAAATAAGCTAGTAAAAGTGCAGGAGAGGAGAGAACTAGCAGATCTAAGGGAAAAATTGAAGAGCAGACTTTGGCACCACTCAGAAGCTTACAAACAGTCCTTGAGACAGCAAATCTGTATCTGGACTAGACTAGTTACAGAAAAGGTGGGAAACAAGTGCAAACACAGGCTTTTAAACTAGAAAGTTGAAAGAGATGGAAAGACTGCCCAAATGGCCAATAAACTACAATTTCTGGGTCAGAATCCACTCCTCTTGTGGTAGATAGGCTAAATAAACTGAAGTGTCTAGCCATAAGGTTAAATAAAGTAAATTGAAGTGTCTAGCCATCGGGAGTTGTAACTAAGAAGGGGGAAACAAATATGGCAGAGTCCAGAGAACCTGAAACAGAAGCGTTTACTCTGGAAACCATACGTCAGGAAATTAGAGAAACAAAAACATCTTTACAAGAGAATCTAACAACCCAGGACAGAAAAATAGTAGTATTAGACACCTTAACTGAAAATACATTAGTGTGCAAGCGATAATGTCAGAAAACAAAGAACTGAAGGCATGTGAGCATTGCTGGAAAAGAGGCTGGAGAGCATGGATCACAGAGCTACAGATGCAGAGGATAAAACCTGCATAAAAAAATCTTACATTTATTGGTACACTGGAACAATTTGAAATCACTGACTGCATTACAGCTACGAGGGATCTGATTGTCAAATGGCTAGAGATACCTGAGGCGCAGGTACTGATTGAAAGGGTCCAGAGAACCACAAGGCTGCCAAGACATGGGGAGAGGAGACAAGCCAGACCCATAATAGCTCAATTTCAAACCTTCACCTTGACAAAGAGGATGCCTGTACACCTTTTAACTATGCAAGCTGTAAATAGACAATGATAGTGTCTTCTTGACACAAGTTTTTTTCATTTGAGAAAAGGAGAAAGAGGAATGTATTTATTCCAGTATTGCAAGCTTGCTACGAACAGGAGGCAAATCTTATAGCAAGCATCCTTCAGACTCTGTATGGGAACTGCTAAGACTAACTGATCCAAAAGAAGTGGAGTTTATTAAAAGGCCAGTCAATCTTAGACAAGAGAAGAAAAAGGAGCAAACGGCACATGTGGAGAAAGAAGTACTAGTGAGATTGCAGATGGAAAGGGGCCCTGGATATTTCCCATTTAAGAAACAGAAATGACCAAAATAAAAAGCAGAAGCACTAAAGATAACAAGAAAAAATAAACGAGGATGACTACGTGAAGCAGCAGACCAGTGCAAAATAGACAGAGGAAAAGTGAAGGAAAAAGTCTGGAAAGAGAAACCTATAGACTGGGCTGGGGAGAGAAGGGATGGCACTGACTGGTTGGATTAAACTCAAAGGACTAAATTAACATTGTTTTAAAATAGAGACATTTATAAATTATCTGACACTCTTTCACTACAGATCATACCTCTTAGAGCAAGAAATCCAGACAAAGCCAAATATAAAAGTGGGACAACGGCCCAAAAATTAGGGACAATTTTTAAATATTGCTGTTACAAAGTAACAGGTGTTGCATTAGCATGCATTTTCTGAATGGTATGAAGTCTGAAACTGAAATGTCTGTCATGATTTTCTAACTTGAATCTTTAATGATTTGCCACTAATTTGCCAGAAAACCACAATTTTATGAAAAATGGACCAAAAATATAAGGCGAAAATCTGTACAGTTGAGAGGTATGCTACAGATATACATTTATTTACTCCATTAGAAGATGGGGGAAAAGAAAGGAACACATTTTACAGGGCTTTCCCAGACTAAGTACTGCAATAATAAACAGAGGGACATTTGCCAATTGTATATATTTGAAATATTTATACATTCCTAATCAGCAAGTAATATGAGAAAGATGCACCTTTTTAGCAAAACAAGCTGATGTGTTTTTTGGTTCATTAATTCCATTGTCTAATATAAACTGAGTGGCTCCCATTTGAAGTGTGAAGTAGGAAGCGGTATGCATGTAGCTCAAGAGGCTGGATTCTGTGCATAAATCAATAAGAGAAATTGAGTGAATGCCAAAAGGGAAGGGAGGAGCTTTAGAATATAAATCACATCTAAGACAGAAGGTGGCACCTAAGAGTAATACAGAATAAAGTAGAAAGAGTGAGAAAAGGGCCATGTTTTAAAAAAAAGTTTAAGCTGGAAGGAAGGGCAGAAAAAGGGTGCAATGCATGGGGTCTATATTAGTTCACCAAAAGATATTTTCAGTGAAAACCTCTGACACCTAATCAGTGAAAATTATTTCTGTGATTCACAGGATTTTCCCAGGACAATGAAACAATTGCACTACAGCTCAACGGACCCCACAATGCACTAAATCAAACCCACCCAAGTGGGGGGGGGGGGTGGCTTTGCCTCCCACCCTAACTATATATACCAAGTCTGAGATCACACTACAGTGGGGAAAAAGGCAAAGTTGTACAATTGGCCAACTACTTCAGTGTCCTGGAAAAATTCCAAGAATCACAGAAGTGATTTTTGTTGAATAGATGTCAATGAAGAGGTGTTTGCTGAAAATATCTTTTGGCGAACTAATATAGACTCAATGCATGATAATGAGCGCAGTGAACCAGATACATGCATGAGGAAAAGAGAAGATAGGAGTTGGGTTTTCAAGGGATTAAACAGAACTCAAACAAAAAGGTAAGGGAATGAAGAGAAATAAGCAATACGAGTCTGAAACAAGGCTTTAATTGCTGAAAGAATCATTAGTAATTGCTGAAAGAATCATTAGTAAGTAAAACTTAGGTACATAGACGGAAGAGAAGTGCCATCACTCAGAAATAAGACTTCTCCTGGAGAAGTTAGGAATCAAATTTACACAAGAAAAGGGCGAAGATAAACCAAAGAAAGCAAGAAATGAAAGACTGAATGGTGCGAGTAGCATCAAAGAGAGACAGTACAGAACTAAATTAGACAGGAAATGGGGAAATGCACCTACAGAATGAAGCATAAAGCATCAAGACAGGGACAGTTGCATAATCAAAAAAGCAGGTAAAGCTAGCAAGCAGCCATGAGCTGAAGGGTAAGGAGAAGTTATGAGAGAAATCAAGCATAACTACCATGTTACAAGAAGAAGGTGTAATGATACCAAAGACAGGTACCTGGCATGAGTGAATGGGGATTCTTTTGGAGGCAAACATGCTAGTTTCAAAATGTCACTAAACACAGGTTGGAAGAGTTTAGGAAAGGACAAGAAGATGGAAAGTGGAGAGGAAATGTAGAAGAGGGCAGAGTATGACTTGAAATTAGAGAAGGCTGGAGAAGAGTGGAAAAATGAATTAAAAAAAAAGAATAACCAGGCATGGACCTCAAGTAGCAGAGTATGCACACTCCTACTGTGTAACAGTAGTCTTGTCAGGGGTTGACAGAGGTTGGGTGCCAAAGGTAACACATACCACTTAAGAGTGGATCTCTGAATAAGGAAATTATTTTTGTAAATAGCTAGACATTAAATATAGTTAGGGAAAGTTTTATGAAAAAATCTGAGGGGGTGGCAAACTAGACAGTAGTTGGAAACTGAAACAAAGGAAAAGGATAGAGAAGGAAACAGGAAATGAATATTCAAAAAGGAAGAATGGGAAGTGAAAAAGACTGCAGATAAATGGGGATATAGAAATAAGAATTAAGTGAGTAGAACTTGAATGAGATGGGTGCAAGACAGAAGAGAGAACATTCTAAAAGCCGAAGTGTTAATGATTCAGGAAACACAACCAGAAGCTGAAATTAAAAATTCTGAAAAGGGGAATACAAGGTTGTGGCAAATTCATCATTGGGCAACAAGAAACAAAGAGCTGTATGTATGCTGATAAAACAAAGATGTCCACTGGAAATAGACATGACTGAGGATAGGAAATGGATATTTGTGGGGATTAAAGGACTATTAAATGGAATGTTGTGTCAATATAAATCCATAAAAAGGGATACTCAGGATTATTCTGTTGGAGATAAATAGACTTCAGGAAGGAAAAAGCCTGATGGGAGATTGGAACACAATGACATGAGAAGCAAGAAAGTCAATAAAGTAGGTAGATTTTTTTAGAAAACTGCATGGGAATGAAATGATGGGATGATGTCTGGGATATGAGGTAGGGAAATCAGAGGGCTCTACCTTTGTTTTCCGCACAGGTTCAATACTTGGGACAGATTAGAAGATGCTATACTAAGAGTTCACACAAATGGTAAGAGAAATTGGGCTAGAACCCATAACATTGCCAGATTATGCACTGATGGTGGTGATCCTGACAAATAGGGAGAGGGGAAAAACTAGACCCACACTGGAGATTTCTTACTTAACAGAAAGAAAGGAAGTTAAAGAAAGGATTGAAAAAATAATAGGTGAAGCTATTGATAACACAAAACACAGTGAGAAATGAATGGGAGCAAACAAGAACAGGTAAAGGACACTGTACAAAATGGCCATTAGAGGAGGAAATCCTAAAGAGGGCCATAAGCACAGAGATACTATATGAATGGCAGAGCTACAGAAATCGAGGAGAGGGGAAAGAGAGAGAGGACAGAGAATTTCTTGAAACTGTGAATTCAAGTGTGGAAAGACAAAAAAAGAAAAATTAACAAGCAAATCACGATAGAGAAGTTATATTTTACTGATAGCCCAGGCGCCACCTAGACAATAACAGCCAGAATTAGACAATAGGTGGAGAGAGTCTAAAATGAGGAGGGAAGAATAGAAGGAAATAAACAGTTTACAAGGGATCTTAGAAGGCTTTAGACAGTATTATCAGAATTTATACAAATCTGGAAGAACATGGAAGTGACCCTCATCAGGAAGAGGACAATAGTTGAGAAGGTAATGGAAGAAGGAAATAAATTATATGGCTTCTCTTTTTATGGAAGCAATTAAAGGGCCTGGGCAAAAATGGCTAGAGGGAAATCACTAGAATCAGATGGATTCCTGATTGAAATGTGGGAGACAATGAAGAGAGAAGTGCAGACAGATGGGTAATTCTATTTAATAAAGTCCCCCAGAATCCTGAAGACTGGCAAGAACAACAGTGATACAGATGGATGGTAAAGACTCCATGTCCCCAACATCATAATGTTCTATATCTATATTAAACCATGATTGCAGATGTTTCATGTTATTACTGCCAGGGAGTTTAGGGATAACACTCCCAAAGTTGATCCACAAGGATCAGACAGGTTTTGTAGGGGAAAGGAGAATAAGACAATCTGATTAAAGTACTCATAATAAGGTATGCACAATAGAAAGGAGAAAAACTGGTGTCCTTAGATGCCAAAAACACCTTTGACAGGGCTGCCTGAGAGTATATGTACAAAGTGATTGACAGATGGGGATTGCCGGAGAAGATATAAGAATATATCAAGGTGTACTAGCCAAAATGAAAATTAGAGGAAGATTATCAGTAGAAATACAAAGAGGCATGAGGCAAGGACACCCATTGTCCTCACTCTTATTTACAACTGGAACATTTGGCCATACACAGAGTATCTATGAGAAGGGACAGAGAAGAAAATGACCCTGTATGCAGACTAGGTTTTACTGGTGCTACCAAATTTCAAACAGGATCTCCCCAAATATGGGACATGCTAAGCAAATTTGGGAAATATCAGGTTATGAAATAAGCAGAGAGAGAACTAAAAATTCTAAGAAGAAAGACAGACATACAAAAAAGGAAATGGAAGGGATATGGTTTACACAAGCGGGATATGGCTAGCAGAAATGGTACAACAATCAGGAAAAGTAACATACCAGAAAATACTGGACAAGATAAAAAAAAAAAAAAGTTATGAGAGGTCATCAATAACATTAGAAATGAATCACAGAGCTGAAGTGTTGAGCATGTGTATCATACCCTAATTGTTTTGGAATATACTGGAAACCATGTTCTTGAGAAAAGGTTAAGCAGTTGATAAGGGAATTTATTTGGGACAGGGACAAACCAAGGTGACGTGAGAGAACTGACCCTTCACATCCATGTAAACAGAGTTCTTCTCTAACCCTATTCAAGCATAACCACCACCAGTGGATGGAAAACTGGATGTTCTCCAAGCTATGTCTAAGGGTCACAGGCTAGCTTACATATATCCTTTAAAATAACTTCTAAGGCTCAAAATAACTTGCTGGATATGTTTGGGATGCATGGCTAGGATTAAAGGTCCAAGTGGTCATTAGCCTATTATAACCTATATTGGGGATCTGGGAATCAGAGACTATCCAAGTGGTCATTAGCCTATTATAACCTATATTGGGGATCTGGGAATCAGAGACTATCTGGAAAACCTACAAGCATGTCAGCAAATGTACTGAAGATGGTAGATATAGGCTATGAGGTGGACTGAAAGATGATTTTAAGCAGAGAAAAGAAGGTTACTAGGAAAAGGGACATAATACATTTATTGTTAGAAGAAAATATGAACCTACATACACACTAGACTATTTAAAAGCGGGCAAAATACGATGAGAGAAAGCTGTTAAAAACACAAATTTAATGTTCCAAATAAAAGTTAGCGCTTTCGGCAAGTTAAATAACCCGCCTTCTTCAGACAAAACAGCAGGATGACATGATAGCAGTACTTAAATATTACAATCAAAATTACAAAGACCAATCGTGGGAACAAGCATTCCGCAATTTATAAGTCTCCATGGAAACCTTAAAGCTGTAACTGGCAAGTGTGTGCATTGCAGTTCAAATACTGCCATGTTAAACATTGTCACAGCCTAAAACGCACACCCAAAGTGTGTCATAAAGAGTTCTAACTCATCCAATAAAACATCACAATCCAATAATATATAAAACCAAATTAAAATGAGTTTTGGAAATATTTGCAGATTTTTAATAATACTAGCATGTATGTTGGCAACACTCCTATCTATCGTGCCCAATAGTGAAAGCTCATACAACCGTGGATACAATCCTGCAGAATATTGAATCATAATTCTTCTAGTCATACTAAAAAGAATAGAGTGTATACATAAAACAACCACCAGAGAAGTGTGTGCAAGGAATGTTCTCCCCTCGCGACCCTAAACATGTAATACACAATAAATGGTTACGAACTATAATTTACGTTGTCACAGGGTAGAGATACTGTAGTGACCTGGACGAAACATGAATGTGAATTAGGGAAGGCTGTGGTTGGAAACAACCTTCTAGAACTGTAAAATCTAGTTTTTTACTGTATCAATTGTCCCCGTTATGGAACTGCAAATAAACCTATATCCAATAAATACATCATGCCAGTGCATGAATATAGTCACCAAGGATTCTGCCCACATAACCATAAGGATGTAAAGTAGTTACACACTAAAAATTACGTGGTCTCGGCATGATAGAACTAATGTATCCTGGACGAGAGGAGATATAGTACAAGAGAGATACTATGCTTGAAACCAACCTTACCAAACTTGAAAATACAGCTTTTAACTGTATCAGTTACCCATATTATGATGCTACCAATGAGAATGTCCAATAATCAAATCCTGTAAAGATAGAGTCCAATTAAGGGCCATGAAAAAAATCTAGCCAAAACTAGTAATGTTATTAAGGAAGACTAAAACATTAATGTTACTGGAATACTATCATTTAGTATTATCTCTACCAGTTGTGAGATAACCATTTTAACACACATTTAATTGAGAGTGCCTCATTAATGCCAGGAAAAAGATGGGCTCTTGTTCGGATCTGCCATAGTAGTTCATCAATTTCTAAGCGTAAACAGGGACAATCGATACAGTAAAAAACTAGATTTTACAGTTCTAGAAGGTTGTTTCCAACCACAGCCTTCCCTAATTCACATTCATGTTTCGTCCAGGTCACTACAGTATCTCTACCCTGTGACAATGTAAATTATAGTTCGTAACCATTTATTGTGTATTACATGTTTAGGGTCGCGAGGGGAGAACATTCCTTGCGCACACTTCTCTGGTGGTTGTTTTATGTATACACTCTATTCTTTTTAGTATGACTAGAAGAATTATGATTCAATATTCTGCAGGATCGTATCCACGGTTGTATGAGCTTTCACTATTATACATGCTAGTATTATTAAAAATCTGCAAATATTTCCAAAACACATTTTAATTTGGTTTTATATATTATTGGATTGTGATGTTTTATTGGATGAGTTAGAACTCTTTACGACACACTTTGGGTGTGAGTTTTAGGCTGTGACAATGTTCAACATGGCAGTATTTGAACTGCAATGCACACGCACTTGCCAGTTACAGCTTTAAGGTTGCTTGTTCCCACGATTGGTCTTTGTAATTTTGATTGTAATATTTAATTACTGCTATCATGTCATCCTGCTGTTTTGTCTGAAGAAGGCGGGTTATTTAACTTGCCGAAAGCACTAACTTTTATTTGGAACATTAAATTTGTGTTTTTAACAGCTTTCTCTCATCATGTTTTGCCCGCTTTTAAATAGTTTATTGTTTGGTGAGTTTTCTACATACACACTAGACAAAAGCAAGTGTTTAGCAGGAGATGGAGAGGGCAGGATAACTGTAGTTGGACAAAAATGATAATAAGGATTGGAGACAGGAAGTCAATAGAAACACAAAATGCCCTTTTGGAGATGGGCAGAGGCACAGAAAAAAATAAACTACCAGTCTCAGTTAATAGTTTAAAATATTAAAATGTGAGAATAAATAAGAGAAAAATATAATATAGTACAGACTCAGGAACAGGAATATCAGGGACTCAGAAATAGATGGGGCAGGATGAGAAACAGATGGAAACGAGGATTAGGATCTACAGCTGATAAAAATAGATATAGGGAGGCGCACCAGAGGACAGTTGAGAACAAGGAAAAAGGGGGCGAGAGGCACAAGAGAGGAAAACACATCCACAGGCATAAAGAAAAGTCTGTTTCAACTAAGCTAAGATACCCAAAAATCTCTTTCCTGCTCAGTTTGATTATTTTTCTAGGAACTGTGACAAATGGTGTCATTTGGCACATAGCAGTGTTTGTGGAGAGGACATCCCTCTACTACCGTGACCCTGGGTCTGCCATAGTGAGATATGGTAGGCCATTCTTGCTCACTATGTAAATAGAGAGTATGAGAAACTCACACCTTTCCTGAATTTTGTTGATCTGTTATTCAACAGACCATAGATCAACAAAACCCATTCATAATCACCTACTCCCCCCTCCACTGAAGGGAGTGAAACCACAGAAAAAAATATGCACTAATCTACCACCCCTGCCACGGTGTTAAAGCCCATTTCTGCATTGGAATGGATCAAGAGTTGATGAATATGTTAACTGCAGCTCGATGACTTGCTACAAAAACCTGTGTTTTTCATACTTCTCAAAACCACCCTGAATTTGATGCAGTGTTACAACTAGATTGAGTTATACCATTTGCTCCACTTCTCTGATCTGCCCTTTGTCAGCTCCAGTTTGTGCTCATTTTTGGCTCAGCTGTGCAGCCAGTGGGATATGAACTTGTTATAGTCAAAATGAAGTGAAGAGACTCAACCCTGGCTTCTTGCTACTGTATTATTGGGACTATATTTCAATGCATTACCCCCCCCTCCAAAAAAAAAAAGTCTGCACAAGTTTAGATGTTCCCTGTTTGACTGATGTGAGTGTGGCATCAATGAATGACACACTGTTAGCAGATGATTTATACAGCATACAAAGTTAATATTGTGAAATACATTTAACAGCAAAGATTCAACTAATAAAGTAATTATAAAACATGGTGTGCTATACTTAATAATATATTAGCATAATCACAAACTTTTGAAATGAAGGGTGAACAATATCACTTATAAATGGCATATGTGTAAAAATCTAACTCATCCTGATTATAGAATGTTGCACATAATGCTTGCTTTCAGCCTCCTGAATTTGGGAGTCACTTTAAGTACAAAATATGCAGGATGTTGAAGGCTTTATTACCATCTACTGATGTGTAAAAAAAAAAGTTGCTAGCCCTCAGATATTACTATAATCTTTAGCAAACAGCAAGTATACATTTCACCTGTGCTTGCTATTCAGCTACCTGATAATACTACTGACAATGTGCAAACTGATTTATTACCTCAATACGTTTCTTTCAAAAGAAAATAAAATGAGGTCAAGAGGGGGTGCTGAATACAGACTTGCTAAGTGTATCTCCCTATTACTGCACCCTACAACCCAAATAATATTGACAATTACTGAAACTGTTTTCAGTACAATTTCTGAATTCTTCTGGTGAATTCAAGCAACAGATGTAGCTATACCTAATGCACCCACTACAGTCAGAACTCCATTGGCATGAGTGAAAAGAGCACAGTCAGAATAAGACTATTGATGAGGCTGATTTTAAGACTGGGCAAATTAACTTACCTATAATGAAAGCTGCAGAGTGCCTCTATGACAAAGACTGCCATACAGTGGCATCAATTTCTGAGGAAGGTGGGCAACCAGAAACTGCTGTAGGAATCCATGGAGCTTGAAGGACCAGGAAAAGTTGAGTGACAAGAGTATGTTTGTCATGGATTATGGAAAAGCAGCATAAAAGATATGTCATTTATGACAGACACAAAGATCAGTAACATCTGCTTTGTATGCAGGGGGATGCTGGCACAATTATTCCCATTCTCAAAAAGCAGGACCTTCCATTAATCACAATTTCTGATCATTGGGCAACGTGCGACATGCTTCAACATCTACCAGGCATAGACCAATAGTAAATCCCTCAAAAAAATGTTGCTGCCCCTGACACTAGTGCTTGCAGCTAAACAGCAGAAGGAAAGTTGTCCAAGGTATAGAGAATATTCACATGTATCATAGCTGGGTAAATGGGTGTCAGAATAAATCTGTGGCTAATCGTAACATCACTTTTGAGGATATAGTGTCTTCCCAAAAAAACCCCCACAGGACTACGGCAAGGAAAACAAATATACAATTTGATGAGATATTCTTTTCACGAGAATGTATACACACACACATATATATATATTTATTTTTTTCTTTTTCACATAAAAACTATTGGACCAGCATTGCATTTTAATTTAATAATATTTATACCATTTGTATAAATATTTGTTAGTTCATCATACTGCCTTTATTTAAGAGTCAGGGTGTCTTACCATAACATTCCATCTGTGTCGTTGATCTTCTTCCATTCATCACTGATAGGTTCGGTTCCAAGACCTAGATCTGAGTCAGCCTAATACAAAGCTTGCATACACCAGAAACTCTTGAGCTCAGCTGCTACCTACAATGCCCTTCTCCCAGTTAGCTCAGATAGAGTTTGCATGCAACATATAGAAGAAAAGCAGAGGCCACTTCTGCACAGAAACCCTGAAACACCACAAGGACCCATAAGATCCACCAGGAGCCTTTGGTGGGGGACAGAGGGAGGGTGTGATGAATGGAAGATCAAAAACACAGAGGAAACATTATGGTAAGACAACTTCTTTATCTGACGTTGTTAATCTTCCCATTCATCACTGATGGGACAGAAGCCCAATCTACTTGAAAACCTGGGTGGCCCTTATGGAAGAACATTCCTGAGAACCACCCTGAGCCAAAGGCTGCTCTTCCCCTGGAGACCAAGTCCAATTTGTAATATTTGATGAAAGTATGGGGTTTAGCCCAAATGGTTGCTGCACAAATTGTCGTCCATAGAAGCCCTGGAATGAAAAGCAACAGAAGTTGCAATGGCTCTCGTTGAATGAGCTTCGATACGAGCAGGTTTAGATTCATTCGCTAGTGAGTATGAAAAAGTAATACAATCTCTGAGCCATTCTGATAAAATGACTTTATACAGCACATCCCATTTTTGGGCCAGAAAAGTTGATCTGACTTGCGGAAAGATTTAGTCCTCTTCAGGTAGAGGCAATTGTCTACGTACATCCAATTAATGTAGACAGTATTCTCCTTTATTGGAATAATTTGGAAAAAACACAGGAAGCACAACGGAGTGGTCAGAGAAATCAGACACCACTTTGGGAAGAAAAGATGGATTAGTGCGAAGAGATCTCGGTTTTTATGAAAGATTAGATACAGACTCTTGGTGCATAAAGCCTGTAATTCCAATATTCGTCTAGCTAATGTGACCACTACTAAAAGCAGAGATTTCCATGATAGGAATTTAAGGTCACATGTTGCAGCAGGCTTAAAAGGGGGTAGAGAGTCAGTGTAATACCAGATACAGATTCCATGTCTCTAACAGGCCACCTGATTGGGGGGTTTGCTATGGAAAACTCCTTTGAGAAAGGTCTTGCAAAGATGGGCGGAGATGGGAACACAATCTGAACCATTATGAAAATTGGAGATTGCTGCCAAGTGGATTCGGAACAGTTTAAGCTGATGCCCCATTGTCAAACAACCAACAAAAGGTATTGAAGTATAACAGCTGCAGGAGTTGAAAAGGGGTCTAGCATCTGATTATTAGACCAGAGAGTGAACCTTTTCCACTTATCTCTGTAGAGTTTCCTGGTGGATGGTTTATGGGAGGCCAGAATATTGTGAACAGTGAGGAGAGGGTTTCCTGCCTGGCGACCAACAGAAGTGGAGAAACCAAGCTGTCATCATGAGAGTGGACAGATTTGGGGGAGTCAACCCTTGGGGGAAGAAAGAGAGATTAGGTCCTGACAAGTGTTCAGGATCCATGGAGGTTGCAATAAGTGAGGCCAGAGGAAGGGGAACCCTACTTGCAGAGGCCAAAATGGGTCAATGAGGATCACTTTGCATCTCAACAGAACTGCTTTCTTTAAAAATAGGGTGTCAAGGGAATTGGGGAGGATAAGCACAGAGGAGACCCCGTGGGCCAATCGTGAGTCAAAGTGTCTCTCGGTGACTCCCCGTCTGGGGGAAAGAGGGCAAAAAAGCTGCTGCATGTGTTGTTTGAAGGGGAAGCAAAAAGATCACAGCAAGGCTGTCCCCAATGGCTGAAAATTTCTGCAGTCACATTCGAATTGAAAGACCACTTGTGTGGAAGGAGGATGCATCTGCTCAGCCTGTCCACAATCATGCTGGAGCTCCCTGGGATATGCGTTGCTATAAGAAAGCAGTTGGAAGCTATCGTCCAATGCCAAATTCTCATGGCCTCTCGACACAGGGGGTAGGATTTGGTCCCTCTATGTACCAGACTACTGACATATTGTCTGACTGGATTGCAACTGTTCCCAATGGAAGGAAGTGCCTGCAACGCCAACAGCACCGCTCTCAACTCCAGAATGTTGATATGCAAGTTGGCCTCCAAGCTGGACCACGTACCTTGGACTGTCTTTCCCTGAAAATGCCCCCACCCTATCAGGTGAAGCATCTGTGGTCACCGTGGCATTGGGTTGAGGAGTCTGGAAGGGGCGACCCCAAAGAGGACCTTGCCTGCAGGAATTGGTGATGATAATCTGCGAGCTTAGAGGATGAAGATTTGACACCCACTGGGACAAAGGAGCCATTGTAAGTCTCATATGCAATCTTGCCAGAGGAAGAATCAGGATGGCCGCAGCCATAGACCCCAGAGCCTGTAGAACTTCCCTTGCTGACACCTTCCTTTGATTACCTGCACTTGTAATCTTAACCTCTGAAGCCTGTGAAGTTGGAGAGAGACGTGGCTTGTTTGAGTATTGAATACTGCTCCTATAAATTCCAATTGCTGGGTAGGATAAAGATTTTCCCAATGGACTGTGATGCTTAGAAACTCCGCCAACGAGACAGTGCAACAGAGGGCCATGATCAGTTGGCACTTGGTGGGGGAGGAGAGGAGCTAATCATCTAAATATGGAAACACCTGGAATCTCTGAAGCCTCGGATAAGCTGTTACCACTGCTAGGCATTTCGTGAACACTCTGGAGGTCGAGAGTCTGAATGGCAGGGCTCTGACTTGGTAATGATTGGCTCCTAGCCAGAAGCGAAGGAGACTCCTGGAGCGCTTGTCCATTTTGATGTGATAATATGCATCTCGGAGGTCTATTGAGCACATCCAAACACCCTCCCGAAGAAAAGGGAGAATGGATTGTATAGTAACTATGCGGAATTTGGTTTGAACCACTGACTTGTTTAGTTGGCTGAGATCCAAAAATAGGTCTCCAGTCCCCAGTCTTTTGGCACCAAAAAGAATCTGGAATAGAAACCAGATCCGCATTGATCTGGGGGAGGGGGACTGGTTGGATGACTCGGTCATGACACAGCTTTCTTATCTCTGAAGCCACATCTTCCCTTTGACTGGGTGGAACATCGGGAAGATATTTTGAAGGTTTTGGGCAAGATATTAGAGGGATGCAACAGCCTCTGGAAATTATTCTCTGCACCCACTGATAGTTTGTAATAGAGTGCCAGGCAGTTTGGTGCTGAGAAAATCAGCCCCGACTTCTTCCAGAGGAAAGCAATCAGGCAGCACTTCAGGAGCGCTGATAAGAATCCCTGGAGTCTTGATTTTGGGGACCCCCTCTACCCCCTAAAGGGGTGTCTTCCACCATTGAAACCCCCTCTGCCTCTGGGGGAATCCTCATCACGTGCATTGTGAAAAGGGCCTTGAGACTTTTTTGTGCCATATCTTTCCACTCCTCTGGATCCTGAAGAAAGAGCACAGAGATTTGGAAAAACATAGGCCAATGGCTGACAAGGTCTTTCAGTCTTGTTCACACCTGGCCAGTGTGTCCTTCACTTTAGAACCAAACAAACCAGACAGTTCAATAGGGGCATTCAAAAAGGAGGATTTGAAGGAGCCCATGAGGTCACAAATGCGGATCCAGGCATGGCGTCTCATATAACTATGCCTGCACCTGCAGCACTAGTTGCCCCTTCAGTTGCGAGGGACAGCAACCTCATGGAGAAGTTGGAGATAGACTCAAGGGTGG
The DNA here is from genome assembly GCF_019279795.1 of Protopterus annectens. Classification (NCBI taxonomy): domain Eukaryota; kingdom Metazoa; phylum Chordata; order Ceratodontiformes; family Protopteridae; genus Protopterus; species Protopterus annectens. The sequence goes on along the minus strand of NC_056743.1, from coordinate 1,197,008,068 downwards.
CAAGCAGAGAAGCAACTTTGTCACGTGCCTAGTCAGAAGCTTGACCTGAGAGGGCACCACAAAGTTCCGAGATGAGATCCCTTTGGAGCCTTGTAAAATGTGCCAAGTAATTCAAGAGACCTGACTGCAAAGGTCACTGAAGCAGACTTGCTTCACTAATCTGTTCACCTCCCGAGACTCTGTTGGGCAGGTAGGAAGTAGGACTTTCCTCCTCAAGGTCCTTTTTTGTGGCCACCACCATAGCATCTACTGGCAAGCCTCTAGACCAGTGGGGCTGTTCCTCTGGTGGGGAAAAAATCTTGTCCGGTCTCCAGGAAATGGCCTCAATAGAATCAGGGTTCGTCCACACACGACGAGCTGGACTAACTCATCAGCAGGTGGGGTCACCCCAAAAAGCAGAAGGCCAAGAGCGGAAAGCCTCCAGGAAGGCAGACTCCGAGGAAGGATTGGAGGGCTTCCAGTCACCCTTCTGCTTCAATATTTCCAGGATATCTCCAAAGGAGACTGTCAGGGGGTGACCATGGGGACCCTTCCCCATCATCACTGGATCTGCTACATCAAAACTGACCATAAGGGTGAAAGCAACACCTGTTGTACAACAAGCTCAGAAAAATATCCCACAACTGGTCAGACACAGGAACTCAAGATTAAACTTGTGTGTTTTGTAAAATCTATATCTGTGATTTGACAAATCATGGCAGCTGCTCAGAACTACAATAGAAAAAAAACCCCCAACCAGAAATGCATCTTCACAACACAAAACAAGCCAGAGACAGACACTAAAGTTATCAAAGCAGTGAAGGCTCTTGGTTCCACGGTAGCAGAGCATCCTCCTTATTAGTTACCACAGCTGATCGCATTTAACAAAAAAAAAAAAAAAACATACTATAAATATATATATATTTAGGCTACAGACTGGTTAAAAAGTACTGTTGTGTAAAATCTTACCATAATAGTGGATGTCCTTGCATTCACCACTGTAGTATTCATTACAAATGGGATTCCCTGCCATGAAGCCCGCCATCGACCCAGTTTACCAGTGTCTATTGTTGCTTTAAGGTATGGTGAATGTCACCTACACCCTCCCTGCATAGCATAGGGCATAAAAAGTGACATTCAGGTGTACCATCCTCAGAGCTGATTGCCCCATTAGGAACAGCACTCCAAGCAGAATCTGCACATCCAAGAAGAAAAAAAGACTAGGGCGATGGAGGGAAGGAATACTGCAGTGGTGAAGACAAGGACATCCAATATTATGGTAATACTGTACTATGTCCATACATTCAATGCTGTAGTATTCATTATAAATGGGAGAGTGCCAAAGCTCAAGAAGAAACCTGGGAGGAGGAAACAGCAGAACCCTCTAAGAAGCCATGAAGAATGGCATTGGCAAAATCAACCCGAGCTCTAGAGATATCCAACTGGTAATGTTTGATAAAGGTATGCACAGAAGTCCAGGTAGCAGTTTCAAGAATACAATTAGCATCTAAGCCTTTGGAAAAAAAAAAAAGGCACCAGAAGGCGGCATATGTCTAGCAGAACGAGCCTTTACAGAAAAAGGAAGGCTCACACCATAAAAAGTATAACAAAAGGAAATAGCTTTAGAAATCCAAGAGGAAATAGTTTGCTTGGAAACAGCCAAACCTGAAGACCTAGAATTAAAGGAAACTGTCAGATTTTCCGATAGCTTTAGCTTTATCCTAATAAAAATCTGAGCTGTCTCCGCACATCTAAGGTATGCAGCACCCTCTCATTGAGTTCAGAGGGGAAAAAAGTAGGCAAATCAATAGACTGATTAAGTGACGATTCATTAACCACCTTGGGAATGAAGACTAGTATGGAGGGACACCCTGTCCACATAAAATATTAAAAAAAGTGGACAAAGGGCTTGCAACTCAAACACCCATCTGGCAGACGTAAGAGCTAACAAAAGAACCGTCTTGCAAGAACAATGTTGCAAGGAAGCTGAAACAGCAGGCTCAAAAGGAGCCAGAATCAATTTTCCCAGAAAGAAATCAAGATCTCAGTGAGGAGGAACAGGCTTCCTGCGAGATCTAATATTAAAGACGCCTTTAAGAAATTGGGTTAGCCTCAAATCTAGAAGCTAACAGGGGAGTTAAAGGCAGACAAGCAGAAAGAGCTGATAAAGTTGGCCTTAACAGAACAGACCAAACCAGCACTGAGCAACTCCAACAAATAAGAGTAAACCAAAAGGTCACGAGGAAGACTCCAGGATTAACAAGATAACACCTGTGTGAGGAGATCTACCCTGTGAGGCAACTTGTGATTGCCCTTGGCTACATGCAGAAGTAGCGGGAACCAGTGCTGTCACGGCCAAAAGGGAGTCAACCAACAAGATTTTGGGAGCATCTTATTAAATCCTAATAGGACTCTCGAAATGAGAGGAAGGGGAGGGGAAAGCATAAAGAAACCTCCCCTTCCAAGAAAATGAGAGGGTGTTCACCTTCCATACAAGAGGACCTGGGACTCTGGCACAAAACAGAGGAAGTGGTCTGTTCAGACGGGAGGCAGAGAGATCTACTTGAGGAGTACCCCCCACTGGTGAACAATGTCCAGAAACACATCCCTGTGAAGCATCTATTCATGTTACTGAGTGAAGGACCTGCTCAGATTGTCTGTCACAAAGTTCTGATCTGAAGGAATATAAACTAGAGAGTCGCTTAAAAACTGGACAGCCAGATCCCACACCAGAAGTGCCAGCTGGCAAAGATAGTAAGATCTCGTAGCCCACTGTTTAATATACCACATGAATGTGGTATTGACTATGAATACAATAAGAGGGCCCCAGAGAGAAGAGAGGATGAAGTCTGAACAGCCAGCATAAGAGCCCTCATCTCTGATGTTTGTGTGCTCCTTAACACTGTTGAGGCAACCACACTCCATGAACTTCAGGGAGACGAATGTTGCTTCCCAGCCCACATCTGAAGAATCTGTGAACAGATCCTGAGAGGGAAGAGGAGGTTGAAAAAGGGGGTCCTAGATTCAAAGAACTGCTGAATCCACCACAGACATTCTTTCTTGACACACAGGAGAAGAGAAACAGGAACATCTAGATTATGCGCATACTGAAGCTACACAAACTTCAGAAACCACTGGAACTTCCTCATGTGGAGTTTGGCCAGAGGGAGCATTGGAATGGTGGGAGCCAAGAACCCTCAAAAACCCCCAGGCTGCGATGTAGGCCAGGGGAAGAATAGTCTGAAAAGAAAGAAATGAGAGTTGATGCCTTTGGAGGAGGCAGGGATGCCAGCATTGGCACCATTTGAATCCTGCAACCCAGAAAAATAGGATACTGAGAAAGAGTCAGGGAAAACTTTGAAGTTTATTGTGAACCCCAGGCACTGAAGAGGAGAAATGGTAAAATGAAGATTTTGCTAAAGGACCTCTGGAAAAGATGCCTGAATCAGCAGGTCGTCCAAATAAGGAAAGATTTGGATTCTTTGAAGCCTGCAAAAGGCAATCACAGGAGTGAGGCATTTAGTGAATACCCTTGGGACAGTGGAAAGGCCAAAGGGCAAAGCACAGAACTGAAAATGCCAGGACGCAACAGAGAAATGCAAAAATCTCCTGAAAATAATATGAATTGGAATATAGAGATAAGCATCCTTGAATTCCAGAGACACCAGAAAGGCCTGAGGGTGTGAGAGGAAAAAAAAGAGACTGAAGGGACAACATCCAAAAGTAAGGCACCCTCAGAAAGTGTTTAGATGGGAGAGGTCCAGAACAGGTCTCAAAGTACTGTACAGTTGTGTAAAATCTTAGCATAACAGTAGATGCCCTTGCCTTCACCTCTGCAGTATTCCTTACTAATGGGGATTCCCTGCTGTAAAAGCCCTCCGTCCGGCCAGTTTACCAAAGTCTACAGGTGCTTTAAGGTACACTGAATGTCACCCGCACACTCCTTGTGTAAGGTAAAGCATAAAGGTAACATTCATGCGTACCATACTCAGAACAGATGGCCCCAGTAGGAACAGCAGTCCAAGGAAAACCAAGGAGAATCTGCACAGCCAGGAAGGGAAAAAGACCAGATGGATGGAGGAATGGAGTGAATGAATACTGCAGTGAAGGCAAGGACATCTACCATCATGGTAGGATTTTACACAATTGTACTATGTCCTTACATTCACCACTGCAGTATTCCTTACTGATGAGTGTGCGTAAAAATTAAAGAAGAAACCTGGGAGGAGAAAGCAGCAGAGTCCTCCAAGAAGTCATGAAAAATGGCAGCAGAAAAGCTAGCTCTAGCTCTGGAAAGATCATCCAACTGGTAATGCTTGGTAAAGGTATGCACAGGGTAGCAGCTTCAAGAACAAAATTAGCCAATAAACAGAAAAACAGATGTATGCAACAGACTGGAGGAAAAGAAGTTCTGTGGATGGTATGCCTGAACATCACCTTTATCCCCTACCTTACACAAGGAGTGCACGTGACATTCAGCATACCTTAAAGCAACAGTAGACTTTTGTAAACTGGCCAAACAGAGCACTTCACAGCAGGAATCCCCATTAGTAAGGAATACTGCAGGGGTGAATGTAAGGGCATCATCTTTTCTGGGGACTAGAAACATCCTCGAATAAAACCCCTTCCCCCTTTAGGACACAGGCACCTCTTGAATAGTACCCGGAGACAAGAGGTCTCGCAGAACCTCTGGGGAAAAAAAAGGAATGTTGCTCCCACGGAGGCCGAGGAATGCTCATAAAAGGAGGGTGGGAAATCCAGACCATGAAGTACTCCTGCCAAACGATTGACAGAACCCAAAAATCCTGGGTGATTTGGAGCCAAACAGGAAGGGAAAGAGGAATGTGGCGGAGAACATGTGGGTAGTCAGACAGCACCTGGTTTGACAGGAAAGGAAGGCTTTAGAATCCCTGCAAGTCAGAGTGGCCTTAGCAGGGGTCATCCCATTTACTACCCCTTTAAAAGGAGAGGGAGATTGCCTACGAACAAAGGCTGGCTTAAGATGGGTAGTTTCGCTGAAATTTAGGCACAGGAGAAACAAAGGCATACTGAAGCTCCTGTAAAGCCTTCCCTTGTCTTGAAGAGACTTTAATAAACCAGCATCTGCCTCACCAAACAAAAGCTGATTATCCAGAGGAGCATCCGTCAACTTAGCCTTAATATCATTGGGCAAAGGTTGAAGCCCAAGCCAAGAATATCTCCTCAGAGCTGAACCAAAAGCAGCAGCCCTAGAAAGTGCATCCTGCTGCAGCTGGATCGTAACTACATTTGATAGAATGATGTTGAACTACCCGAGGAAGTCCCAAGCAAGGAAAGAGCAGAAGATTTAGTCTTAGTTTGGAAGATCAGAAAAAAGCTGACAAGCCGGAGAAAGAAGAGCCAAGACATATCTAGAGATGTGGGTCTGACAATTAATAACCCTAAAAGCTAGGGTAGCTGAAGTACAAACCTTCTCATTCAGCCTATTCATGGTTCTACTGTCCTTGTCAGAAGGCAGTAACTTGAACGAAGGAAGCAATTGAGATGGCTTATCAGAGGCTACAGAGACCAGGGAGATAAGCAGCAGGACATTTAAACAAAAAAAGGAACAATCCTCAGGAACCCTATAAAACCATGACAGTGGGGGCACAGAACCCAGTGCATTACAGGCACTGGAAAAAACATCCAATAAAGCAGGCAAGACAGGAGGAATGGGCGCAGGTTTGAGAGACTCCATCTGCATTAACTCATAGTACCTCTTATGGATATCTGAAACCTGTGCGCAATCCCACTTAAAAATTATCATCCTAGAGATTGTGTCCCCAAAGGAAACTTCCTCAAAAGAATTATCTAGAGTATAAAGGAGAAGGAATCTGGGTAGAATAAGCAAAGGATTCACCAGAATCCACCTCTTCCCCAGAAGAATTCAATGCTGTGGGCCTTTTACGGGAAGAGGACCAAGGAGGAGCAGGAATCAAAACCCCTCAAGGAGACCTTAACAGTAAAGCAATAAACAACCCATGAGTAAAGGCCTGACACTCACTTTGTGAATCCCTAGGAGCAGAAGAAACATTATTAGTTTTCCATTTCTTTTTTAAGGAAACACCCATCATAGAAACCTGAGAAGGCCCAGACTCAGGACGGCAGTCCACAACTGTAGCAGAAACCTCTTCCCTAAAGAGAGACTGCAGAACACCTCTAGACCCCTCGGAAACAGTCAACCGTGGTCCCCCCGAACACCCGAAACTGGCACCTGCAAAGCCTTGTCACATGTGCTGCCCGCGAGATCCTCAGTAGCCTCCAACCCAGACACAGCAAAGGAATCTGACAAAACAAGCGGGTGAACTTCAGGTTCATAACAACCTCGGGAGAAACTCCAGGCAGAGGCTGGACAGCAGAAGATTACGGTCTTAACTTTATACACCTTCTTCCCCATTGGCTGACCCTCGGGGCAGGAAGTTCCATCCATAGTGTCTTTAGCAAGCTCAAGATGCTGGTTCTCAAGGGACGAAAGCCTACTATGAAGAGTTTTAGGGACAAATGCCTGAAATTCAACAAGATGTATGGTCGTGAGCAGCACCTAGGCAAAAGGCACATCGTGGCAGTCTTTATGGGGAATCAAGTCTCCCACACTGGCAATCTACCCTTCCAGGATGACATTAATCCCAAACGGCACAAAACAATAACAGGGTACTTATCTGCAAGAGTGAGGACTTCAGCAAACAGGAGTACATCACCGGAAAGCCAATAAGCAGAGAAAAATGGGAAAAATGCACAGAACAGACAAGACTGTTAAAAACAGTGTTCGGACTGGCAGCAAAGTTGTTCTGGGAATGGTATGCCTGAACATCACCTTTATGGCCTATGCTACGCAAGGTGTGCACAGGTGATGTTCAGCATCCCTTAAAACAATGGTAGACTTTGGTAAACTGGCCGGACAGTGGGCTTCATGGCAGGGAATCCCATTTGTAATGAATACAGCAGCGGTGAATGTAAGGACATCAAAAGTGATATAATGCTACAAACAGTACAATGTTCCGAGGAAAAAAAGCAGTAGGTTCCATTTATAGGAAATGACAATTCTGTTGACATGAATTAATGTACAGACATGAGTTCTAATACCTGGTGGATGAAACTGCTCAAATTATTGTAATAAAGTTTGAAATCCCACAGTACACTTCTGAATAGGGCAGAATACTTGCTCAAACATGCACTACATACTTTTAACTTGCTTTATTTGCTTCTGGCAGTGAAGCACCCATAAGAAGAAACAATTCAGTGACATCTAGGTTAAAGACAGCTAACCCTACTACTGGCTAGATGTACAACTTGACAGACATGATTTAGCAAGTCTTAAGCTTAATTTCAGTGTTTACAGTCACTTCACATGTGCATAAAAGCATGCTTTGCACTGCTCATGGAAGCTGAATAACTTACTATTAAAACATGTCTCTTCCCTGGGTGGTCATGGTGGTGCAGCGGTTAGTGTTGCCGCCTCACAGCAAGAGGTTCTCCAGTTCGATCCTCAGCTGGGGTGCCTTCTGTGCAGAGTATGCACGTCCTCCCTGTGTCCGTGTGGGTTTCCTCCGGGTGCTCTGGTTTCCTCCCACATCCTAAGACATGTGGTAGGTGGACTGGACACTAAATTGGCCCTAGGCATGAGTGTGTATGTGCGCTTGCATTCTGTGGAAGGTTGAGCGCCGGGCTGGCAACTAACACCGTAAAACTCCACTGCCAATCATGAGCAGACAGGTGATCTGCTGTGGCGACCCCTAACCGGGAAAAGCCGAAAGAAGTACCGTCCTTTCGCAGTGGCATGATTGCTATACGGCCAGCCTTTCTGTATTAGTTCTTGGCACCTGAGAAACCACAGCTGCTTTCAGTAAAGCACAAGACTTCTTAAATACAGATTGGCAACCTTTGTACAGTTACAATACAAATCAGCTAGGTTGATATTGTAGCATTCCTACAGCTGTATGGTAGCAAACTGCTATGACCGAAGTTGCATTTGCATAACCGTACCAAAGATTTCTCTTTTTTGAGACAGACAAGAACATTTTTCCAGTTGAACTACAGATGAGACTACAGGTGAAAGACTACTTAATAGAACACAAGGACATTTTGGGATCTGGAATTCAGGACTACCACACATTATATTACACACACTATAAAGGCTAAATGGTCTTGTACATTACTTGATTCTACAGATTACAAGACTCTGGACAATTAGTTGTAGATTTACTTTGCCATCTAGGGCTGCATACTACCTGCAGTAGACAGTTTTAGGCAGAGAATGATTTTCTGTTTATCATTATGTACCAGCCTGTAACTAAAATGATGTACTGGAAACTTGAATAGTGATGCTGACACAGTTAGGCTAGCTGAATTCTAATGCTGGATCTGGAATATATTTTTGCATCTGCAGCATTCCATCAGGTTGGCAACCTTTAAATTTTATGAGAAATTTTATGAGAAGATGACGCAAGCCCACTTCCTGTCATTATAAATGATCAACCAACCAATGTACTGGACAGCCAAAAATGCAGTTGCACTGCAGAGTATGATATATGGACACAAGCTCAGTAAAAAACAGTCCAGCTGTCAAAGCCATTTGGCCAATTACCTCATTGTAGTTTAAATTTCGCAACATGCTTGTATTGCTACTGGTGTTTTGCATTTACTGTCATGCTCAGTTCTACACTTGATTTGCAACCGATTTTGCTGTAACAGGTATGTATTTAACTGCCTAAAATACGCTATACTAAAGTACCAACTTACCAACTTATTCCTAACTCCGTTAAAACACTTTGCATCTCAGCTGGTGAAATGCACTGCAATACCATTTATTGACTAAAATTTTACTCAAAATGTTACTTGTGTGCTGGTGTTACTTCCTGATTGAAGGGTTGTGGTGGTCATGGTCACTTGGCTGAATACATGTAACTTGTCATAGTGAAATTTTCTGGTACACTGATAAAGTATGCATCTGACAGCATGACAAATCAGACTTTACTCCCTCAACAAGTATCTCCCCCTCTTGGGTGCCAATTTGAATACAAACAAATTTTTTTGAGCACCATGATGCTGAACCCTTTGCCTCGATTTTGAAAGCAGAGGGTAGGGTGTGTATTTGCAATAAGTTTAGGTTTTTAATTGCACGCGTTACAAGCACACTACACACTTTTTCTTCTGAATAAAATGATCCGTTAATACTGATGTGCAGAAAGACATACAATTCCTGCATGTCAACCCTAGCATTAAAACTTTAGACTTATCCCCTCACCGTACTACTACACAAGACACAGGCATGTGCATACAACACTAAATCTATTTCCCTAACTTTAACCCAGACCTGCAAATATGCTTGCGTGTACACACACTCATATTTTTAATACTTAAAACTTCACTACATCAAAAAGCATTGGCATAGGTTTGGGGGTGATAAAACAGCACAGGAAAAAAGTCAAAGCTCCCAACATCATTTTCAACAGCTGAACACAACTGTCCCTGAAAAAACACTGCATACGACCAAATGGCCCTCTTACTGAAAGCATTCAGTGATGGACAAACTCAAATAGAATGCATTTTTAAAATAACGAGCAGGACACTGATGTGTTTTGCAAGTTCACTGCATATTCAAGGTATTCCCTTTCTTTAGTACGGTGTGATCTGCAGTTAGTATATTTAATGTAGTGGGGTATGCAGTGGACCTTGCTCCCTGGAAAACACTGCACACAAACACTTAACTGCTGCATTTTTGACATCGCACACAATATGCTCAACTGCCGGGCTTGGCAGACCATATTAAAAGGTGTCTCAAATTTTCTTTAGGATAAAGTAAATGCTGCTTGTATTTGGGCTGGAGTATGTATATAGGTATGGGTTACTGCAAGAAGGGTTAGGATAGGAGATTGTGTGCACATGTATATATACTGTATGCCTTCTATGTCCTTGTGAACTGTGTAATGGTACTGTTAAGAGAAACAGTTTTTCTTAAGGTAATGTGCAGGGTTGGGCTTAAGAGGCAGGGTTAGCACACAGGTAAGGGGCAACAGGGTGGCCATGTAGCTACCCGATGCCAGAATCATCTCGTACTAGCATGACAGCAGTTGTCATCACTTTGGGATTAACCCCCCCCCCCAAATAGAGAATGAAAGGGCCAGAAAGAACAAAATAAGTCAATAAACAGGCAGGGACTCCCGAGACAAAATGTTGAAAAGACAAATGTTGAAAATTTTTATTTTATATCTATCTATAGATGTACACACACACACACACAGGATTGTACACACCCCTGTTAAAACACCAGGTAAAAAAGAGGCCATAGTAAATCATTTAAAAACTTTTCCCCACCTTTAATGTGACCTATAACCTGTACAATTCATTTGAAAAACAAACATCTGTTAGGGGAAAAATATAAAAAATAAAAGATGTACAATACGCTGGGCTGCATAAATGTGCACACCCTTAAACTAATATTTTGTTGAAGCACCTTTTGAATTAATTACAACATTCAATCTTCCTGGGCAGGAGTCTATCAGCATGGCACATCTTGACTTGGCAAGATTTGCCCACTTTTCCTTGCAAAAGCTCTCCAAATCTGTCAGATTGGGAGGCCATCTTGTGCACAGTGCTCTTTATGTCACGCCACAGATTTTCTATTGGATTTAAGTCTGGGCTCTAGCTGGGCCATTCCAAAACAGTGAAGCCATTCTTTTTTTGATTTGGCTATATGCTTGGGGTCATTGTCGTATTGAAAGGTGAAATTCCTCTTCATCTTTCTTGTAAAAGCCTGAAGGTTTTGGGCCAAAAGTAACTGGTATTTGGAACTGCTCATAATTCCCTCCACCTTGACTAAAGCCCCGGTTCCAGCTGAAGAAAAGCACCCCCAAAGCATGACACTGCCGCCACCATGCTTCACCGTGGAGATGGTGCTCTTTTGGTGATGCGAAGTGTTTTTGCACAAAAACATAAACTTTGGAATTGCGGCCAAAAAGTTCAACCTTGGTCTCAGACCATAACCCATTTTCCCACCTGCTTTTGGGAGACTGTTTTGCAAATTTTAGCCAGGCCTAAATGTTTTTCTGTGTAAGAAAAGGCTTCCGTCTTGCAACCCTGCCCCATAGTCTAGACATATGGAGAATACGGGAGATGTAGTACACAACCAGTACTCGCTAGAAATTCCTGCAGCTCCTTCAGTGTTACAGGTCTCTTGGCACCTCCATAACCAGTTTTAGTCTCGTTAATTTTGGAAGGACAGTTCTTTGCAAGGTCACTGTTGTCCCACATTTTCTCCACTTTTTGATGACTGCCTTCACTGTGTTCCATGGTATATCCAGTGCTGTGGAAGTTTTTTTTGCACCCTTCTCCTGATACCATTCAACAATAAGATCCCTTTGATACTTTGTAAGCTGTGAACCATGGCTTTTGCTGTAGAAGGCAAACGAGCAAATGTCAGGACAATTCTACTAGGACAGCTGAACTTCATTTATGGTTAATCAGAGTCTCTCTAATTGATGGCAGGTGTGTACCCAAGAAGACTGAATGCTGCAATTAAATCAAAAGGTGCTTCAAAGTATTAGTTTAAGGGTGTGCACACTTATGCAACCAGCTTACTGTACATTTTTTATATATTCCCCCAACAGATTTGTTTTTCAAATGAATTGTACAGGTTATAGGTCACAAAGGAATGGTACAGGTTATAGGTCACATTAAAGGTGAGAAAGTTTTAAAATGATTTATTGTGTTTTTTTTTTATATATCACAAAAACCTGGCATTTTAATAGGGGTGTGTACATTTTTTCATCTCATCTCTACATCTCTCCACATCTATACACAGTCACACTGGCTCTCCATCCATAACTGGAACACCTTAACATGCAGGTTGGATTGGTGGGTTATGCATTTTCTCTGTTTTTGCACAAATTATCAGAAAGTGCTAAAGCCCAGCTGCATTCAAGTTTCAGGGCTTGACAGCTTTCATAAAGATGCATACCAATAAAACCACCAACAGCTAGGTATCAACAAAAATGTGGTCTTCCAAATAATTTACTGTTTTAACTTGAAAATCTGGACTATGGTTCAAAAAGGAAACTTCAGATATGTAATGGAAGTAATTTACATAAGGAAATATGAAATCCTTGAAGCAGAGCCTTAAAAGAAACCAATTGTCAACCACAGCACTAAATGCAGCTTAAGTAAAGGGTTTTCAAAGTCATTCCAGACCTACATATTTGTTCAACAATGTGTGAATGACAAGCCCCTCTTGTGTAGTCACGAGCTGCTCAGGTGACAGTTGACATAAGACTTAAGAAACATTTTCTTGGTACTTTACTGTAGCATAAATATTAAACTTGTCAGTAAAAAGTTAACAAAAAATACACCTCCAATTCCCCCCATCAAAAACGAACCTCCATACTTCACTCATATGACTGGCAACAAATAAAATGGCACGTGCCCAAATATTCCAGATTTTCAGGTGCGGCTAAAGGATGACAAAAATCCTTCCACAAAATATGGTAATAAAGGACCAATGAAAGCAGACAGTGGGGAAAATGCTACTTACCATCTCCATTAAGTTACAAAACTAAACTAACATCACAATGTAGAACAGGGTTTTATATTTTGAAACTCTGCTGCTAGTTTAAGCTTTGCTGGCACAGACAACTGATACTTTACATTTTCCACAAAATTTTCATTAGTTTTCAAAAACAAAGTCCCCAGATCTTTCACAGTGAGCCACTTAATCTCAAACGTCTTGCAGTTTTGACTTCACATGTCCAGAAGCCCATGCACCAGCATACTATGTTAATGATGGAAGCACATGACCGAGTCTGTCACAGTATAAAACATGAAGTCTGCAATGGAGCAGGTGGCACTGCACTGTCTTGCTCCCAAGGATGTTATGTGCAACCAGTTCTGTCAGTCCTCCATTATACTTGAAAGCAATTTCTTCCTAACCTCAACGTTGCGGTTGCAGCCCACTGTCACCAACCCCCTGCTGCATCTTTTTCATCAACTCCTCATCTTGCACTGAAAGTTCAGTCAGCTTTTTCCCCATCCTCTCGTGGATATCTAGGTATTTAGCCACACAGCGGTCCAGGCATACTGATTCACCTTTAGAAAGTTCTGCCTCCTTGTAGTGTGGTGGCACACATTTTCTATGGCAGGCATTTGTCATCCTGTTAGGGAGAGAGGAAAAATAAAATATCATAACCATCTCACTTTTCAATTACTTTTAAAATTTCTCTACAAGTGTTGGGGTAGGAGGAAAAAAAATTCTGAAGCTCTTAGGATTTTCTAATTAGCAGCAGTCAAAACCCAGAGCTGTCCTCCTTTTTTAAAAAAAAAAATTGTGACAGCACATCACCATACATAGGGGGGGGAAAAAAAAAAATCAAAGAATTGATAATTACAACTGAGCAAATCCCATCAAGAATGCAAAGCCTAAAGACATAACATGCAAAAAGAAACATCTGCACAATACTTCAGAGGAAAAGTGGAGTCGCACATCAGTACAATGGGTACAAAGCATCAGCATAGTATCAAGAAATTCAAAACAGATTCAGTACACCTTTTTGGGCACAAAACAATGAGAAAGTCATAAAAGGTGCAACACAGAAGTGACAAATGAGCAGAAACAGAACACAAAAACACACGAACCAAGTCCATCAACTGCTGTATTTAAAAGGTGTGAAATCCCTGGGAGAAAGCAGAGTTGAAATATAAACTGACTGTGGACAGTGCATTCTGGATGAAATGTTAGAGCAAATGAAAAGCCTATCTACAATGCTGACCTTAGGGGAATGTAAATGCAAACAAAGCAGGAAATCAAGCGCTCAGGAGGAGTAAACTGCATCCTTTGCCAAGCTACTCCTTAAAGCCCTTCATGAAGTCTTCAACAAGTGAAAAAAAAAATCCACTGGAACTATTGGAATAAACTAAATAAAAACACACCTCTTAGGGTACTATAGCAAAACGGTCACCTGGAAGCCTTTTTAGCGCTTTTCATTCCTTACTAGGTAGAACTTCTTCAGAAATACTTTTACATGATTTTATAGGTTTCGTTTAACCCTGGTGCAACATCTGCTAGCAAGAAAACAGCAAGTTAACAAGTATCTTGAATTTTTAGAACTGGTCTACAAGACAGTTGGTTAACCTTTTCTTGTTGTCTTTTTGGCTTTTCCCAGTTAGGGGTCGCCACAGCGGAACTCCGGTCCGCTAATGATCGGTAGTTGAGTTTTACGTGCCAAGTTACCAGCCCTGATGCACAACCTTCAATGAAGGTACGCCCATTCACGCATGTCTCCACGCAGAAGACTCTCTAGCTGAGAATCGAACCGGACAGTGTTTTACTGCGAGGCGACAACGCTACCACAGGTTAACCTTTTCTAACAAGGAAAATAAATATCTGAAAATCTTTACAACACATACTGTGTCTTGCTAATGCATTGTTGGTATCCTTTCTTTATAGCAAGCACAAGTTCTCTTATTTTGAACGATAGTTTAGTAGTCATCTTGTCAATATAGAAACGGTTACAGTTGCAACAGCACGTTAAGTAAACCAGACCCTCACTTTTGCAGTCAAATCTATCCTTGACTGCTAAAGCATAATTATTAGGTTTAAAATAATATTAACTAGCAGAATTAATATACCTACAGATTTTACACTGCTGATGTGGAGAGGTACCTAAAGGTCTGCTAAATAGAACATTTAAAAGTTGAAAAATCAAGGTTAGAGGTTTTAAATTCCTGGTGTCCTTACAGATGGGACGTTATTACCTACAATTACTTTCCAGTTGTCTTGAATAACGATTTAAACATGGATACAGTCTATGCTCATGGGGATGGGAAAAGCAATTGTTTCTGCAGCTCCTTTGCTCTTCATTTTTGGAATAGAAGTGCTTTCACTGGTGGTCATTTTTCTCATTTCTTTTCCTAGTGTCATCACCCTTTCTTCAGCTTGCTAACCCCTTCAGTCTCTCTTGTTCCATTTAATTCTTCCTCTGGTTTCCAGATCAGTTTTCTAGGTCCATGTATGTCTTGGTGCTAGTGGAGTAGAAGGTCTGTGAAGTTGCTGGATAAAGGAGCTTAAAACTAAGCCTCATTTCTCATGCTAACCTAATCACTGGGATGTATGCATTTCTTCTGCTCCTGGTTTGCAATGGAAGTCCATTGTCCACATATATTTTCAGGTAGTACCCACTTCCAATATTTGGCCCCTTATCCAAAGTTCTGAAAGTATTTGTTCTTAATGTTGAAAAGATCAAAATTTGGCCAATATAGGTTGTCTGTTTTGTCCTTGCATCTGGGGTGTTCAACCTGTGCTCCTATACTGTCTGCATTTCTTGGCATGATATTTCTGTCCATGTCCCTGCTATAAAAAATGCATTTGTGCGGTTTTGCGTGCTGGGCAGTGCCGGTTATTTAGGGTTAAACTATTTCCAGCTCCACGAAGTCTGCTCTTCAATTTTTCCCTTGGAACTAGACAAACTTTCAACTTAAGCACTAAAACAATTCATTTCACAGCCCAGCACTTAGCAAGCACTAATTAACCCTAGCACTAGACCCCCTATACTGTCCAGAAGGACAAGGCTCTCTATTCACCAGTACCAGCTAATCAGTAAAACAGCTCACTTTACCTATTCAGGCATGTCCAAAGGGCGGTTTCAGATGTACTCTCCAGTCCAACTGGTGAATCTGGGCATTTTCAGGCAATGTTACAACTGCCTCGTGTACAGCCTCATGTACACAGACAACCCTCTCCTCCTACCACCAAACACTAATATATGCGAGAGATGCAATTATACAGCCAAACTGGAGGCAAAGCTCTCTCAACCCAAGACAGGAACTGACAGTCAAGAGAAGGAAAATACTTGCAACTTTCCACCAGTCTCACATAGACCTAGTAAACCAACACTGGCAAACAACACATATAAATACACGAAAACTTACTCGGACACTCTAAATAAAAATCTGCCAAAGCAAGAGAGACCTCCAAAGCAGACACCCAAGCAACCTCCACACCCCATCACAAACCATGAAGCACATACTTCACATAATCAGTGTGCCACGCAATCACAGTCCTTCAGGCAAAATAACATACCAAACTATAGTCAGGCACACTAATGTCCCACTAACTAGGCTGGACAAGGAGAAGGTTACAGTTAGCTGCCTGTCGGGCTCCAGGATCCGCCACATAACACAAGCACTCAGGTCACTCCAGAACAAGTGCAAATATGACTCATTGTCCATGTTGGTGTGAATGACCTGAGATGCACCTCCCTAGACTACATGAAGAGAGACATGGAAGAGCTCTCTGATCACGTAGCCCAGGCCGGTATGACCCTGACCCTGAGTAGCATTCTGCCCTCACCAAGAATGATGCCACAGTATAAAGAAAAAAAATTATCAATTTCAACAATTGGCTAAGTTTCTGGTGTCATTCAAAGGGGGTCCAGTATTTGTCCACCTGGGATGACATGCTCAATAAGCCACGTTGTTTCACAAGAGAGAGCTTGCACCCGTCATCCTTAGGCTTTCGATACTGGCGAAGGCTTTTGCCACCCCCATAGTGCCTTTTTTAGGCAAGGCTCAAAAGACAAACCCACCACCGTAACCAAAAACGGAGGGTAATGCTACTCAACGCCAGAAGTCTAAACCTCAAATTGCATGCACTCGAGGCACTCCTCAGTATGGAGAACATGGATATCTATGCAGTAACAGAAACCTGGTTTAAGGCTCCAGAGAGCACCCCAGCACTACCAGGCTATAACTCATACCATACTTTTAGGCCACAGAACCCAGACCGAAACACAAAAAGTGGGGGTGCAACCATATTCATCAAGGACACCCACACCTCCAGGTTAGTGGCACAGCACAATGCCTCAGAGATCATCCATGTGCAACTAACAATGGGCAAAACTGCAATTCAGATTGTAGCTTGCTACAGATCACCCACCATGACCCAGGACTCCCATTCCTCATTTCTGGCAACACTGCAAAATATGAAGGTCCTACCAAATGCCCTAATATTGGGTGATTTCAATTACCCAAACATTAACTAACTACTAGAGTACTAACTCTCTTGCCCAACGCTTCCTAGAATTTATAAACTCGAACGCCCTGGATCAACTGGTCAACACCCCCACCAGAGGTGACAACATATTGGACCTGGTTATCACCAACATGGGCGACCGGTGTTCTACACTGGAGGTCAAATCTTCGCTGGTTAGATCAGACCATAGACTAATCACTCTGGATATCCACATTCCGCCCCCACCCCCAATCAAGGAAACCACCATGAAAAAAGGTTCACAGTCCCCATGTTAAAGGACAATGCTGTCAAAGCTGCTGAATCCCTTAGAAAAGCACTCTATGAGCACCTGCAAGAATGCAAGGATCATGCTATCCAAAGCAAAACCAAGACTCCCTCCTCCAAGAAAAGGAAACCAGTCTGGTGGACCCCTGCTATAAACAAGCTATACAATAGGAGGAGGAAACTAGTGCAGGAGAGAGTAAAATCCCAAGAAGGAAAGACATCCCTGATCAGTATTGGCAAGAAACTACGACCCCTCATAAAACCATCCAAGGCTAGCTTCGAAAGAAAAATTGCCAAGGACTCCAAAGATAACAAAAAAGCGTTCTTTAGCTATGTCAAGAACTCAAGTGGAAACGCTCAGATCTGCTCTGAGTTAGTGCAGAATGGCACAAAATATACTGAACTGACATTGCCAACATTCTGGCAGACAGGTTTAGTGCAAACTTCATCCCCCCCCCTCAAAGGGCCCATAACCATATCAGAAGAATGTAGTGCCCCAGCAATCACTGAGACACATGTTAAAACAGCCCTATTCAAAGCCAAAAATACAGCTTCAATGGGACCAGATGGTGTCCCAGGCCGTGTCTTACACAAGCTCAAAAATGAACTAACCCCTCACCTAACCACACTGTTCAAACTCAGCCTCTCTACAGGCTACGTATCCATACAGTGGCACACAGCAACAGTTATCCCGCTCCACAAAAGGTGGAGCCACCATGGAACCGAGAACTATTGCCCTACAGGCATGACTAGCCTAGTCTCCAAGGCTATGGAGCACATCATCCTGAAATTCATTAACTGAGACAATGGGAACCTTCAAACATTGGACCCTACCCAGTTTAAGGGCAGATCATGCCTCCTAAACCTGGTGGACTTCTTTGAGACAGTTACCAAGGCTTTAGACTAGGGAAAGAAGGTCCACACAGCCTACCTAGACCTCGCAAAGGCTTTCAACATAATTTCCCATTCTGGTATTATAGACAAGCTCACCAGCCTGAACATAAACCCCTACGTCATGAGATGGGTTGCCACTTGGCTCACTGATAGAACCCACACAGAGTTGCAGGCTCTAAGTCCGACTCTAAACCAGTTACAAGTGGCGCCCCCCCAGGGATCAGTCCTGTTTGGTATATACTTCTCAGGAGGTACAGGCAAGCACAGGAGGACTACAGCTGACCAAATTCGCAGACTACTGCAAACTGGGGGCCATAATCGACTCTCCAGCTGATACAGACATCCTCCAGCAGGGTCTCACGGAGATGGATACCTGGTATCAAAATCATGGCCTCATGCTAAATGCCAAAAAGTGCATGGTCATCCCCTTTGGAAAAAAAGTACCCGAGAACTACCACATATGTGGTAGTCCCCTAAATACAGAAAATGTAATAAGGGATCTGGGGACCCAAGTAGCTAGTCATCTCTCCTGTGATAACCATATTGCCAAGGTGGTTAGAAAATACTTCTATGTGGCCCACCTAATCACAAAAGGGTTTGCATCTAGAACAAGAGAGGTAATTGTGCCCCTGTACTCATCAGACCCATCATACAGTAAAATGCCCCATTTGGGATGTACCTTACAAGACACCTGCAACAGCTGGAAAGACCACAGAAGTACCTCACCAAGAGGATTACTGGCCTCAAACATATGCCCTATGCAGCCCGACTGAAGAAACTCCACCTGTACTTGGTTGCATACTGCTTACTCAGAGGTGATCTCTGCCTGACATACAAAGCCATGTCCAACACAGAATTGATGGACATGCTCCACCTAAAAAAATGGATCCCCCAGGAGCCACACACTCTAGGGATCTAAACCTCACCACAAAAATAAATAGGACGTACTGGAGGGATGGATTCCTGTCCTAGAGACTCCCCGTGCTTTGGAACAGGATTCCAATCTACATTAGGCAGAGCCCCTCACTAACACTCTTCAATAGAAACCTTGACGAGTGGATGGGAAACAGAAAATTTACCCAGAGGATCACTGCGGTGGCTCAGCTGGACAAAGACACAGGCAACTAATGGCTCTGTTGGACCAAGGCACAGGGAACTAATCTAAGGGAGCAGCGAAAGCCAACACATTCTGGCTAAGCTTATAGATGCCCTAGGGCAGATAGATTAGTACTTACCTATGAACCTATAAATCCTTTAGGTGGAGGAGAAGACAACTGGTGTTGTAAGGTATGTGCTGCTGTTAAAATATCCTATTCACTCACCTGAGAAAAGGTCCAGCCATTAAATCAGGGCCTATCCGCTTCCTACAATGCTACAAGCATAATGCAATGATGCTGGAGAAAGTACAGAAGCTTCAAAGGATGCAACAGCCCTTACAAATAAGGTGCGAGTTCTACAGACTGCCTCCACTATCTAATCCATGCAGTCTCATACAGCAATATCTACCATATTAATAAAAAGTTGGAACATTGCTATAACACATTTGTAAAAATACTGGCACAATAATCTGCTTTAACCAAAAAGCTGTGAAAACTGGGAATGAACAATATATAGTATTAACATTATGCCTGGGCTCAGCACCTCCAACATGGTAGGATGTAGGGATGCTAGGCTCAGCACCTCCAACATGGTAGGATGTAGGGATGCTAGTTGCCCCCAAGAAAAAAAATATGCACCATTTTGGAAAAATCTATATTTGAAAAGACTTGTTTTGGCCATTTGATTTCAGTCCAAACACAACTGCAACCAGCAACTTCAGTCTGAGGTGCAAACCAGCTCACTTGGACAAAGTGCATACTTACAAGAGCCAGCAACCCAAAACCGTAAAGGATACAGACTGTTAAAATTACTAATTTCTGTACTGCACACAAGGATCCTGTGCTTATGGCATTTCATGCTACAAAGTGAAGCCACCTTATCTTGCTCCTTCTGCAGGTCTCACCAGGAAAAAAAAAAAAAGTTGTGTACTCACCATAACGTTCCATCTGTAAGAATGAAGGCGAGAGAACTCACATGGGAGTCTGCCTACTACAAAGCTAAAGGTCTTCAGACAGCTCGAGGCCAAGTCCCTATCCCATGATGCACCTTGTTTGCTGCATATAATAATACCATGTGCCATTCTATCACTAACAGAAAACCCATAGAAAATCTGAGCAACCAGGATAAAACTAGCATCTCGGTCCACGAAAAACCCTGGAGGGGGTAGGATGGCGGGAAGTAAGAATGAAGGAGAGATGAACAACACACGTGGAATGTTATGGTGAGTACACCACTCTTTATGTGAAGTTGTTCTATCTCGCTGTTCAGTCTTACAGATGTGTAGTGCGTCCCAAGCATCACCTTTCGTGTGGCTCATGGAACTAGGTTTTTCAGGACAGTGGAACCAAAGGAGGCCCTGTCCCTGGAGGCCTTGCCAACTTTGCAATGAGTGAAAGGTATGAAGCTTTGACCAAGTGGCTGCTGCACAAATACTGTCTATAGGAAGCCTAGCAAAAAAAGCAGATGTGGACATGGCTCTGGTAGAATGAGCCTTAATTTTGTGCTGTAATGTAAATTATCAGCTGAATACAGTTAGATAACCATCTAAAGAGTGTTGTCTTTGCCACTGGCATACCTTTTCTGGAATCTGAAAAGGAAATAAAAAGCCGTTCTGATTTTCTGAACTTTTTGTTCTATCCAGGTAAAATCTGAGTTGTCTATGAACGTCAAGCTTGTGCAGCATATACTCCAAGTCGTTGGTGTGTTTGGGAAAGAACACTGGTAAATCTATGATCTGGTACAAAACTTTGGGTAAAAATGAAGGATTTGTACGGAGTGACACTCTTCAAGCATGAAAATATCAAATGAGGAGGTTTTATAGACAAGGCCTGTAGCTGACACTCTACAGGCAGAAGTGATGGCTACTAAAAAGATAAGTCTTCCATGACAAATATTTCAATTCACATGAGGAAGCAGGTTCGAAAGGTGTGAGAATAATGTGAGAAAGCATAAAATTTAGATTCCATTAGGGTATAAGGGTATTTCACAGGTGGTCTGAGTTGAAAGGTCCCTTTGAGAAACTTTGGATAGTTTGAGACATTAATTTTCACCTTGGCTTTGAAGGATTAAACAGAGACAGCAGCAAGTTGTACCCGAATTGCTGCTGCTGCAGCTCCTTTATTGAAAAGCACAGTCAAAAACTATAATCAATGTCATTTTAAGAAACCCATACAAAAAATCTTCTCCATTTGCTAAGGTATAGCTTTCTAGTAGAGGACATGGAGCTCCGACGAATGCGTGAGAAGATCTGGAACTGGGTCCAGAATCAAAGGCTCTTCCAACAGATGAAGTCGAAGGAAGGGGAACCAAATCTGACTAGGCCAATAAGGGGCTATTAGAATGATGGTCCTTCCCAGGGCTTTTGCTTTCTGCAATACTTTGGGTATCAAGGGAATTGGTGGGAATGGATAGAGGAGACCCGGCCAATCGTGTACGAGTATGTCCCTTGGGGCTTCTCCTGGAGGAGGAATCAGGGCAAAGTAGCTTCTGCATTTTGTGTTCATGTGGTTGGCAAAAAAAGGTTGCAGCAAGGCTGGACCCACCTGTGGAAAATTCTCTCCGCTATCTCTTTCTTGAGGGACCAGATCACGTTGGATTTCCCCGTGATATGTACTGCTATCAGAAAGCACTGGGTGGATGTAGCCCACTGCCATACTCTCAGGGCCTCTGACAGAGGTGATAGGACCTGGTTCCTCCTTGTTTGTTCAAGTACCAGACCACCGACATGTTGTCTGCCTGAAATCGCAATTGCTCCCAGAGAAAGGAGAGTCGTGAAAGTAGTGCAACGCTAAAAGTACCGCTCTTCTCTCCAGGAAATTGATATGCAGATGCGTCTTCTGTTCGGTCTATGTACCTTGGGCGGTACTTCCCTGAAAATGCCCCCCACCCTATCAGGGAAGCGTCCGTGGTCACTGTGGCCACAGGGCATCCTGTCCTACCCTCACCAATCGTTACATGGAGGTAAACCACCACTGAAGATCCTTTTTGCATGTGTTTGTGATCATTATGAGAGGAGACATTGGGAGCTCTTGGTAAGACCATTGAGTGAATAACAGCCATTGCAGAATCCGCATGTGCATGCATCCCAACGGTATTGCTAATACTGCAGCTGCCATCATGCCTAACAATTTTAGCACTTCTGATGCTGAAGCCTTGTCTTTGGATATGATTATGTGGACCGGCTGACGAAATAGCAAAACTCTTAATGCTGGAAGTCTCAAAAGTGGTGGTGGTGTCCAATTCTGCTCCGATAAAAATGGTATGTTGTGATGGCGAATTTACTGTAATGCCCAGATGATTGCAAAGAGTAAGAGTGGTGTCCCTGGCTTGTATTAGCTGATGCCTGGTGGTGGCGGTGAGGAGCCAATATAGAAACACCTGGAATCCTAACCGCTTCAGGTGAGCCGTGACCACTGCTATACATTTGGTGAACACTCTTGGGGGCTGTAGTGAGACCAAAGGGCAAGGCTCAAAACTGGTAACGACTGGCTCCCAGCCGGAAGTGCAGATGATCCCTGGATGGTCTGGCCATTTTTATATGGTAGTACGCATCCCGTCGAGCACATCCAATTGTCTTTCCCTAAGAAGGGAAGTATCGACTGAAGCGTGACCATCCGGAACTTCTCTTTCTTGACAGATCTGGTTAGTCTGTTGAGGTCCAAAATAGGTCTCCAGTCCCCTGTCTTTTCTGGAACTAAAGAATCTTGAGTAAGTTCCGGATCCTGTCTGGTCTGCTGGGAGTGGTTGGATGACTCTTAGCAACATTTGGACCTCTACTGTTGCTTGTTCCCTGCAACTGGGTGAAACGTCTGCAATTTTTGCTGTCAACGGAGGGGGAGTGGCAAAAGGAATGAAATATCCTCTGGAAACTATACTTTGTACCCTGCTGTCATTGTTATTTTGAGCCAGGCGTCTGGATACAAAGACAAGCAAACCCCGACTGCCTCCAGAGCAAGGCGGTCGGGGCTCCTTTCAGGAGCGCTGGTAGAGCTTCCCAAAGAACTGGTCTCTCCCTGGTTCTGCAGACCCCCCTCTGCCGCGAGGGCGGCGTCTTCCATTATTGCCCCCTCCTCTGCCCCTGGAGGGGGGTTCACCACATGTGTGTCCAGAAAGGCTCCTTGGGCTTTTCAGAACCACATCTTTCCTCTCTTTTGACCCTTGGGGTACGGTCTGGTAGGGGTGGAAAAACAGACTGACGGCAGACAAGAGTCTTCCTGCTCACACATGGTGAAAGGAAACTTTGGGCCCAAAAAGGGACGAGTCATCAAAAGGACAAAGGATGACTTGAAGTGCTCCGTGAAGAAACACAAGCACATCCAGGAATGTCTCCTAAGAGCAATTCCTGTACCCGCTGCCCTATTCGTTCCATCAGCTTCATATGAAATGAGACTCATGGACGAGTTCACTATGGAACTGAGGGTAGCAAGCTGGGAGGCGACTGTCTGAAGCTCCTGCAGCTACTGTACCCTGAAGAGCATCTCCAAGCTATTTTAGGAGATCTCTTTGCTGTCTCTTAAAATGAGCAAGATAGTTCAGTGAACGCAAGGCAAAAGTCGCTGAACTGTACGTGCACTTCCCATATCTACCCATGATCCTAGAATCTATAGGAGGATGGCTAGAGGAAGAAGTTTCTAACATCTCCTTTTTGGTGGCTGCCGTCACCACCATGGCATCAACTGACACTCCCTTGGTAAGGAGAGACTTTTCCTGGGGGCAGAAATAAATTTATTAGGCCTCCTAGGGACAGGCTCCATGGTGTCCAGACACACCCACGCCCTTCGCGAGACCAGCTCAATGAGCTCATCGAAGGACGGAGACCCAAAGCATTCCAGAAAATAGACTCATCTTTAGTAGGGTAGGTGGACTGCCAGCCACCCCTCTGCTTAAGGATTTCTAATACCACAGCAAATGAGATATCCTCAGAGGGGGATTGTGGGGGACCCTTCTGATTCATCCAAGTCATTTTGGATATGAGAGACTCCTGTGGGGAGTCTAAGTGATTCCTCTTACAGATTCTCTTCCTGGAAACCTCATCAGTGGGACTTTCTGGTGAGGTCTAGGAAGAGCAGGGGCCACACCCAATGGGGTTTCCTGAGGCTCAGGGTCTCTATGCTTAGACAGGATCTGTTAAGCAGAAGTAGACGAGAGCGCTTTGGGGGAGGAGGTAGTCGGACCTGAAGTCGTAGATGTCTTATGAGACACAACTCTCCTCATGGCCTTAAAGGCACCCCTGCTCCGATGAGAAGGGACCGCTGGATCCAAAGAAACCACAGATCCCCTCATCACTGGCACAGTGGACTTCGAACCAGAAGTAGGAGCTGAACTCATCCGAGCCAAGGCCCCGAGAGGCAAAGTCGGAACCGACATGTCAGTCCGACTACCCACCCCAGACTAGACAGGAGTGTCGGCTCCCAGACTCCTCCATCGGCACCAAGGAAGTCTGAGTAAACTGAACCGATGGGCACTGGAACAGGCATCGGCACTGAAAAACTCAACAATCATCAGGTCCAGCTCCGAAGGACTGGTATGGCTCAGAGGAGGAAAAGAAGTCTATGGCATTACAGTTCTAGGCTCCGAAACCACCTGGGTCAGAGCAGACAAAACATTTAGTGCAGGCCAGTGCCTGTAGCAACTTCTGCACCACATGATCCACATAGGTTCATAGGTAGCACTAGGCTATCTGCCAGAGGGCATTTATAAGCCTAGCCAGAGTGTATTTGGGCTTCCGCAACCCTATTAGATTAGCCTACTGTGCCTCTGTAAAGTAGGTCACAGACGGTACCCTTTTAAAATTAGTTTACTGTGCCTCTGTCTAGCAGGGACACAGAAGAGATCCCAGGGGTGAATTTGCGATTTCCCATCCACGCGTTCAGATTTCGCTTGAAGAGGGTCAGCGAGGGGCTATGTCTAACATGAATTGGGATTCTATTCCAGAGTGAGGGGAGCCTCTGGGAAATGAATCTGTCCCTCCAGCATGTCCTATTTATTTTTCTGCTGAGGTTTAGGTCCCTGGAGCGTGTAGCTCTAAGGGACTTGGATTTTTTGAGGTGGAGCATGTCCATTAATTCTGGGTTTGACATGGCTTTGTACGTCAGGTATAGATCGCCTCTGAGTAGGCGGTAAGCAACTGAGTAGAGCTGGAGTTTCTTTAGTCGAGCTGCATAGGACATCTGTTTGTAGCCCATGATCCTCTTGGTGAGGTACTTTTGGGGTCTCTCCAGTTGCTGCAGGTGTCGGGTAAGGTACATCCCAAAAGGGGCATTGTATTCAATTATGGGCCTGATGAGAGACGAGTAGAGGGGCACAATGACCTCTCGATCTAGATGTGAACCCTTTCGTGATAAGGTGGGCTATATAGAAGGTCTTTCTAACCACTTTGGCAACGTGATTATCAAAGGAGAGATTACTATCTACGCTGGTCCCCAAATCTCCAATTACTTTTTCCGTACTTAATGGATTACCACCTATGTGGTAATTTGTGGGCACCTTGTTTTTCCCCAAGGGGATGACTATGCACTTTTTAGCATTTAGCTTGAGGCCGTGGCTCTGGCACCAAGCGCCCGTCTCTGTGAGACCCTTTTGGAGGATGCTTGTGTCAGCTGGAGATTCGATTATGGCCCCCAGTTTGCAGTCATCTGCGAACTTTGTCAGCTATAATCCCTCCGTGTTAGCCTGAACCTCAGAGAAGTATACACCGAACAAGAGAGGTCCCAGAATTGAGCCCCGTGGGACGCCACTTGTAACTGGTTTGGATTCGGACATGGCACCTGTGATTCTGATCATGTGGGTTCTATCTCTGAGCCAGTTTGCAACCCATCTTGTTATATAGGGGTTGATATTTAAGACGGTAAGCTTATTTATGATGCCCGAGTGGGGTATTGTGTCGAAGGCTTTTGCGAGGTCCAGGTAGGCTGTGTGGACTACCTTGCCCTCATCTATGGCTTTGGTAACTGTTTCAAAGAAATCAACTAGGTTTAAGAGGCAAGATCTGCCCTTAAAGCCGAATTGGGTAGGGTCCAGTGTCTGGAGGCTCTCAATGTCTTTGTTTATGAGTTCCATGATAATACGCTCCATAGCTTTACAGACCAGACTAGACTAGTCAGGCTTATGGGGCGATAGTTTCCGGGGTCCATTGTGGCACCACGGGGTCCATTGTGGCACCACCTTTGTGGAGTGTGACCACTGTAGCTGTACGCCATTCTTTGGGTACATATCCTGTAGTAAGGCTAAGTTTGAACAGTGACTTAATGTGAGGGTTCAGTTCTTCTTGGAGCTCGTGTAAGACACAGCCTGGGACACCGTCCGGTCCTATAGATGCTGTGCTTTTTGCTTTGGAGAGGGCAGCTTTCACCTGTGCATCTGTGATGTCAGGGAGGTTACATTCAGTTGGGATAGGCATTTGCTCCTTTGGGGGAGAAGGGGGGGGGGGAGTTTGCACTGAATCTGTCTGCCAGGATGTTGGCTATGTCTGTAGGTTCGGTATATTTTGTACCGTTATGCAAAAATTCAGCGCATATCTGGGAGTTTCCGCCCATATTCCTGACATAACTAAAGAAGGCCTTGTGATTATCTTTAGTGTCTAGGGCAATTTTTCTAACTGGCCTTTGATGATTTTGAGGGATCGAAGTTTTTTGCTAATATTGATCAGAGATGGCCTTCCTTTTTGGGATTTTACTCTGTCATGTAGTAGCTTCCTCCTTCTGTTGTATAGCTTATTTATGGCCGGGGTCCACCAGACCGGTCTCCTGTTTTTGGAGGAGTGAGTCTTGGTTTTATTTGGGATAGCAAGATCCATGCATTCCTGCAGGTGCTCATAGAATGCATTTGTAAAGGATTCTGCGGATTGGGCTGTATTATCCTCTGGCCCAGGGGCTTTGAAGGATTCCACCTCAGTCATGAAAGTGCAAAGTTGGCTTTTGAGAAATTATTTACAGTGATTTCCTTGGCTGGGGGTGGGGACGGGATATGGATGTCCAGGGAAATTTGTTTATGGTCTGATCTTACCAATGAGGGGTTTACCTCTGGTGTGGAACATAAAGAGTCCCCATGTTGGTGATGACCAGGTCCAATAAGTTGTTCCCTCTTGTGGGAGTGGTGACCAGTTGTTCCATTGCATTACAGTTTATAAATTCAAGGAACCGTTGGTAGGTGTTTGGGCTTGAGTAGTTTTTCCAGTCAATGTTTGGGTAGTTGAAGTCACCCAATAACAGTGTTTGGAGAGACCTTCATATTCTCCAGTGTTCTCAGGAATGCCAAGTGGGGTTCCTCTAATAGGGAGGGGGTTCTGTAGCAGGCTACAAACTGAAAGGCAGTTTTGCCCGCTGTTAGTTGCACATGGATGGTTTCCGATGCTTCATGCAGTGCCACTAACCTGGAGGTGTAGGTATCTTTGATGAATATAGATAATCCCCCTCCTTTTGTGCTTCGGCCCAAGTTTTGGGACCGAAACGTATGGTATGAGTTATAACCTGGTAGAGCTGGGGTGCTCTCAGGAGCCTTGAACCAGGTTTCTGTTACTGCACAGACATCGATTTTCTCCATACTGAGGAGAGCCTCGAGTGCGTGCATCTTGAGGTTTAGACTTCTGGCATTGAGTAGCATTACCTTTATTTTTTTTATCCTTGGGTTGTCTATGGAGGTGGGTTTGTCCTTTGAGCCTTGCCTAAAAAAGGCACTATGGGGGTGGCAAGAGCCTTGGCCAGTATATGAAAGCTTAAGGGTGACAGATGCAGGCCGTCCTTAGCGAAGCAACGTGGCTTGTCGAGCATGTCATCCCAGGCTGACAGACACTGGATCCCCTTTGAATGACACCAATACTTTAGCCAATTGTTGAAACTGATCATTTTGTCTTTATACTGTGGCATCATTCTTGGTGAGGGCAAGATGCTACTCAAGGTCAGGGTCATACCAGCCTGGGCTACATGGTCAGAGAGCTCCTCTATGTCTCTCTTCATGTAGTCCAGGGAGGTACTCTCAGGTCATTCACACCAGCATGGACAATGACCGACGAGTCATACTTGTACTTGCTTTGGAGTGACCCGAGTGCTTGCATTATGTGGCGGATCCTGGCACCCGACAGGCAGCTTACAGTGACCTTCTCCTTGTTCAGTCTGGTGAGCGGGACGTCAGTGTGCCGGACAATAGAGTCCCCTATAACAACTGTATTTGGTGTGTTGTTTGGCCTTAAGGGCTGTGACTGAGGCACACTGATTTTGTGAGATATGTGATTCGTGGGTATTTGTTGAGGGGTGGCTGTTGCTTGTATATCTGCTTAGGAGGTCTTTGCTGTTTAGTCAGATTTTTATTTAGAGCCTCCGAGTATGTTTTTGTGTGTTTATGTGTTGGGTATGCAGATGCAATACGTCTGTGAGAGACTGGATTTGTGGTGTGGGTGGTTACCTTTTCCTCCTGACTGACTGTGCCAGTCTTGGGTTGAGAGAGCTCTGCCTCCAGTTTGGCTGTGTAACTGCATCTGTCACATGTATTAGAGTTTGTTGGAAGGAGGACAGGGTTGTCTGTGTACATAAGGCAATTGTAACATTGCCTCAAAATTCCCAGATTCACCAGTTGGACTGGTGAGTAACCTTGAAACTGACCCTTGGACATACCAGATTAATATAAGGAACTGTTGTTTTTACTGATCAGATTAGGGAAGGGAACTGATTTTTCACTTGATCAGGAAGGACCAATCGGGATCCTAATACTTATGAGAAGTCAAGGAGGGTGTAGAGAGACAGAGAGAGAGAGAGAGACACACACAGAGAGAGACAGAGAGAGAGAGAGAGAGAGAGACAGACATCAAGGAGTTTAGAATTGACCCAAAATGGCCAATAAAACTACAGCTTCTAGGTAGTAACCACTCCTCCAGGAACAGGCAGGCTGTTCAGTGTTAACCACTCCCACTGGTGAACTCCCACTGGTGAACACAGAGACTTCCCTTTAGCCCAAGCAAGCACTGGCCTTCTAGAAACTTCCAAACAGTTCAGAACAGCAAATCCGTAACTGAACTTTAACTTTCAGAAAGTGGGAAAAAAGCAAGATTTTTTTTTCTTTTTGTTGTAGTTTAAAGGTAGCAGAGATACACAAGCAGCAAAATAAATCACAACCGTGCAATAAATGATCCCACACTTCCAAAATCAGGTAAAATGCAGTTTTTAGAGAAAAAAAAACGATTTTAAATTAAGTGCAACACAGGAAATACAGTAAACAGGCTCTAGATGTGTTCCAAGTACTGTTACTGTTACAGATATAAACTTTAGCAAGCCAGAAAATGCCAAAAAGTAAGCGGCAAAGCAATAAAACTTAACAAAAAAATCAGAAGAAAATACTTAAATCACAAAAGTGGCTCCTTTTCTTCTCTCAGTGTTTTCTCCCCTAGGTTGGTGCTTCAGCAACAACTAGAAAGCCTGAAAAGACCACATCCAAATCAGACAGGCTAATAGAGGACCGAGATGAATGGAGGTACTGACTGTAGAATAGGTGATTTTAGAACTTCGGACACTGGGTCCAGGACTGCCTGAAAAGACCACATCCAAATCAGACAGGCTAATAGAGGACCGAGATGAATGGAGGTACTGACTGTAGAATAGGTGATTTTAGAACTTCGGACACTGGGTCCAGGACTGGGGACTGGGACTGGCTCCGAAAAGACAAGACGCTCGGCTCCGAGGGCTGTGGAGCCAACACTGACTCTTTCTTTAGATTTTTTAAACTACCGAAAGAGAGGTAGTAGTAGTCTTGAAAGACTTACTAGATGTACCCTGGTCACTCAAAGCTTCCTGAAAATGATGGTTTAAGAAGTCCTCTATCTATAAGTTTTTTTTTGCTCCTGAAAAATTTTGGATGAAAAAGAATGACAAATGGAGCAGCTTTCCTGTTGGCTCCGAGGCAATACACACAATTAACTTGACTGTCACAGACTTCTGTCCACATTTTGGACACTAACCTGACTGAGCAGCCATAATCAGGTATACAGTATACAACAACCAACTGTACTTTAAAGAGACTAGCTTTGCTAGTTATTTGGGTGTGGCTAAAGTGGTAATCTAAATTATCTAAATAAGTCCTAAACAATGGGCTGAATAACAATGTACTAACTACTCAAAAAACACACACACAAAGTAATTAGTTAACTAGAAGCTATATAATGATTTAAAGGCACACCAAAGGGAAAGATTATTAAAGGCCTATAGAAAAACGAGGCCAAAAAGAGAAGAAATATCTTTACTAACAAGCTATAAGGCTATCACTATTAAACACTATCAAATACTAATAAACCACAAAAGCAGCAGCACAATCCAAATGCATAAAGACCAAAGGGCAAGGAAATCCACACCAACAGCTTTAATGTCTCTGACGTCTCGGCTACAATAGCTTTCAAGTAGTACAATGTTACAAGATAATACACCTGCCTAGATATACACACCAGTTAATCAATAAAACAATTAATCAATCCATTAAACATTTCCAATTCACTTCTGCATTCAACCCACTAGGAAAGATAGTATTATATTTTAAAATATAAATAGATTCTTTGACCAACAATTCATTTTTTAAAAATTCACCACCATCAGCATACACTTATTTTTTTTATAAAAATAGACGCTTTAAGACCTTCTATGTTACCCCCATGTACTTGGTTAAAATGTATTGCTACAGAACTCTCCTGCTTGTCATTTTTTATATTCCTAAGGTGTTCCATCAGTCTTACCTTAAAAGCTCTCTTACTCTGTCCTATATAAAAACTTCTGACAAGATCAGCTCAGGGCATAAATAATACCCTCCGTATTACAGCTAAAACTGCCATTGACCTGACATTTTATTCCATTAAATTTTATTAAAGCTTTGTGTAATATATTTACAAATTTTACACCTACCACAACTACTTGTTCCATGATTAAACCATTATTTACTCTTTCCACAGGAAGAGTAAATAGTTTTAACTAAAAAATCTTTAAGATTTCTTCCCCTTCGATATAACAGGTGTTCCCTTTATATTTTCTTTAATCTCCTTAAACTGGGACACATCCCCAATAAAAATGCAACAATTTCACCATAACAGGGCTAAACTTACTATAAGTAGTGGTGAAGTACGTTTGTTCTTTCATCTATCACATCATTCCCTTGCTTACACTTACTTGAATATTTCTTTTAAAATTTTAGCTATACTTTTATTTAGCATATCAGTACCAAAATCCTTCTTTTTAAAGATTTCCATACTTTTATTTCTACATCCAAATCTTCCTTATTATTACACAACCTAGAGAGTCTCAAACTCTCCCGCTGGTACAGCTTGAATTGTGTGGAGGGTGGCAACTGTGGGCCATGAAATAAAATAGCCCATTAGGAAATTAATTAACTGGTGTATATATACGCAGGTGTATTATTTTCTAACATTGTACTCCTTGAAGGCTATTGTAGCAGAGGCTATCAAATACTAACTCTAAATAGATTATTTAGAAATATTTTTAGAAATAAATCTCCTATAACATATCAGAAAGAATTATACTGGCCCAAGCTGTGCAAGGAACCTGCGATCTATTGCAGTGGCAAACTAGATCTGAGGTAACTAGGTGCATCATGGGATATGGACTTGGCCTCGAGCTTTGTAGTAGGCCGACTCGGAGCAGAGGATGGGCTTCGAATCCATCTGTAAGAATGAACAGCTTCACATAGTGTATAGTTTACTTAACTTCCTCACGTGCAAGTAAAATTCGGCAACCAGAATTCAGATGAAGTTCCATGAACCACACACACTCACTCCTCAAGCATTTACATAGCATGAGAATAAAGGACTACATACACAGGGCAACTTTACTGTAAACATAGGAATGCAAAATTTTGACCAAGTCAAAGCATGTAGATTTTTTTTGGGGGGGAGGGGTACTTCAACACACTGTCCTTGTTTGATGTGAGCGGGTGGGAACACTTGTGCCACAAGGGACTGCAGGTTCACTACAGCCAAGTATTAGGATCAGTGTTAGGATAAAAAAAGTCAAGTAAACTAGTGCACTGCTCTTCTGTTGGGATAAGAGATGCATGGGAGAACTGCAATTGGAACAAAGCACATGCAAAAGCTAGAGAGACCACAGAGGTTCCACACCAGGAGAATCCAGGGCCTCAAAAACCTACCATACATAGACCCTATCCCTCTACTCTTGTTTCATACAGACACCTCAGAAGTGACCTCTATGTGGCATACAAAGCCATCTCGGACCGTGCCTTGATGGGACTCCTGCATACTTGCAAGTCAAGCTCCACTCGAGTAACCTGCACACATGGCCCCAACCTGGTCTGTGACATTGAAAAGACTTGTTGAGATTTGTGGCCCAGAGACTCCCCCATCTATGGAATAGACTCCCTCTCCATGTCAAGCAGAGTACCTCTTTACTGCTTTTTAAGCGCAACCTGGATAACTGGATGGGAAATTGAAAATACATCCCTGGGATTCCACCTGTGTCCCTGCTGGACAAGGGCATTGGGTGCCGATTTGTCTATACATGAGCTAAACCCTTGGCCAGGCTTATAAAGGGCCTCAGGGCTAATAGCCTAGTAACCTCCTATGATCTTACGTTACCAAAATCTCTAAGGAATTTTGCTGCCCCAAGTGTTTTACTAAAACAGCAGCAATACACAACTAAGCTTGGCAGATAACTCAAGGGGGGAAAATGCCCGTTACAACTAACACTGATACAGCAACTGAACACGTGTAGGCATAAGTATCAACTATACCAAACCTCTAATATTAGAACAAATGGAAAATGACAAAAGCTTGCCCCAGTCCATATAACTTGGAAAGACTTGTCTAGTGGACAATGCAGCAGCCAAGTACTTCTGTCAAAAGCACAATTACAAGCAGAATAAGACATTGCTAAATGGACATCCCATCATTTAATCAATGCAATCACTACAAACAGAAATCAATGCAAATTTAAATAACATGTAGGCAATGACAGGAAAAGTCAATGAGACCTGCTGTAGAATTCTACGCAACCCTAAACAAGGCCATTGCTCCTCCACTACACTATCACATTTCAATCCGAACACAGCTTCTCCCACTATTCTAGCACAATACAGAATGATTGAGAAAAACAGGGCTTATCAAATAAGTTACTTAAAAAGCACTAAAGCCCACAAACATTTTTCATTCCCTGCGGTAACTTGGTTCATTTTCTCATAATCCCTAAACAGAGTTCCAGCAGTTCTATATGTCACACAATTTTGTACAACTCAAAATGAGTGTACCATCAATGTACCGATTGTTACTTATAGCATGCAGGTAAAATTTGCTTGAGCCTTTTGGCTCCCAGAAAGCAAATCGAGTTATACTCACTCTCTGTAAGTGAGACACACTATTCAAAACTTACTAAAACCTAACCCTTCAAACCCCCAACCTTAAAACCCCACCCTAACAGTAAAACCCTAACCCCACACCCATATTTTCTCTAAATACAATAAACAGAACACTCTTGCTACAAACATGTGCATCTCCTATTTTACCTCACGAGAGGCATTCTTGTTTTTACTGGTATAATTTGCAGTTATTCTACTTCCACATACCCTCTGCCCAAGCAACCATGACCCATCATTGCTGGTAGATGAATGGCTACCAACACAAGTGTCCATGGGGGAGGCGGAGGAACCAGAAAATCAAAACCAAGGGCACAGTACTACATACCCCTCATACCCCTCCATTCAGCCAGATGTCAACAGTGATTTGTGTGCTGTTACTACCTCACAAGTTGTGCACGAGTTTCTGAAATCTCTCTGTTCCACTTACATTAAAACTGCTCTATCCAAAAAGGTACACCAAGCTGTAATGAAAAAGGAAACCATGCGAAGTCTAACAAAGCACAGGTGAAACATAACAGACTGATCAGAACATCCAGTAACCAGTAGGACTTCATTATAAGGAATGATTTCACAGTCAGTCATAAATCAAGTAGATGCACGAGACAAAAAAAACTAAAAAATGACAAGCCAATGGACAGCAGAGAGAAGCTGCTGCTTTGAACAATCAACTACAAAAGTTAGTGCAGACTAAAGTACACGTTTGCATACCAGTATTCCCACGGTTTCATTTATCTGTATTCACACCACACAAAAAATACATACCTGTTGTACATATCTGCCATCATTTCAACCTCAAGTTCTGCAGCCAACTGCTGGGCTTTTAAAGGATCCATTTATTTCTGCTCTGCAAAACAAAGGTAAGAGCTACTGTGGTAACAACTATGCAACAGGTCAGAGAAACAGAATAACCATCTTTCACATCAATCCAATATTTATCTTTCTTTTTTCCACGGTCATGTCAAGAAACATTGACGTGCATTCTTGACATGCAAATGAAATACCAAACAGGATTCCCCGAATCCTCCTCTCAACTTAATAAGGAAGCAATGTGCAGCCTTCACCTCATACGGTCAACAACATCCAATACAGGATAACAAGGGAACCAGAACTTATCATTGAACTCGGGGGATGCAATGCACAGAAACTAATTCTGGATGGAATACCAGGTCATACCCAAATATACACGTGTTTATGCATACATACACACACGGATTGATAACATGGGGAATGACAATTCACTTCACAGTGAACAAAAACGTACGGAGAAAAAAAAAAGCAAACCGCTTCTTGCGTTAAGAAATCGGTACCGTGTGTAATATCTCTTTACTTACCCCATTCTTATCAACAGAACTCGTTTTAATTACTATTAACTGTTAAATTTCACTTGAAATTGGGGCAAAGACAGTGTAACAAAATACAAATTAAGTTTTGTACCAAGCAAAATGAGAAGGGCACACTTGCCGACAGAAATGTATTGGCCAAAGGTTCTCCACTTGTGCTTATCCACCTCCCACCTATCAGATAATACTTCACAAACAGACCTGAGAAGTCCAAGGAGTCCCAGCAATAAGAAGGCTAAGGGGATCAAAACAGAATGGGCTGGAGAGGATACTTAATGAACATGCAACAAAAATTACATCCCTCCATTTTTAATCAATGGTTCTTTCGAAAGGGATTGAAGCAACCGTGAAGGTCAACACTGGCCTACCAGTGGCCTGTGCTACCCATTTCCAAAACTAATTTGGGTAGCCTAAGCCTACCATAGGTGTTGGGATAACAAATAACCATTATCTGGCACTTCTCTCAGAAACTCGGAGCAAGAATACTTAAAGCCAAAAATAACGAGACGACAAAACTGAAAATCGAGGCCATTTTTTAATATTGCTCCTAAAGCTGATAATGCAAAACGGGTTATTCTACCGTGCATTTTTCTTAGGGTCACAGCGTCTGAAAAATAAAACATTTGTTAGTGACGGCAAACCTCAATAGTTTGCAAGAGCACCGCAAGTTTTGAGGAGAAAAATATATATGGACAGCTGAAAAGGATATACTCCACGGTCACATCACTTATGCTGCAATGTGCCAATTAAGGTGAGTTCTAATCTTCACAATCACCCGAAACAAGCGTGATCCACCTTATATGGATTTAAGTTGTATTTTATACTATACGAGGACGTAGGTATGTTACAACTTGCAACCTTTGTCACGCTACCAAGTGAGGTATAAAAACACTATACAGTAACTTGTCAGTAAACCGGAGGATAATCAATACGGACACTCAAGTCAGAGGTCGGTCAGATGGGCCAGTACTGATTATGATAATTGCCCTAATATGGAGTAGTGAAGAAAATACAAAGCACGTGGGAAGGTTTACAATCCCTTCATGTCCAACTTATTCTACTAAAAATATTTCAGGTGCACAACGATGTTAATGGGGAAAAAAATCACTCATTCGGCAAAAAGAAAAAAAAAACAGTAAACGAATAAATGTACACTTTTCCTTCCTACAGTTTCACACCACATAATTAACATAAACGTTACTATTTAATTACCAAAATCTCCTTCCGTGTCCTTCACTACCAGACCATGAGCGCAGAAGACCCCATCACTGTAACCCAAGCTGCAGCAATAAAGTTTATTGGAAAAAAGGGTCACATGATAGCAATAGTTTCCTGCGTCCTTGCGCTACAGTAAGAAAGGAGGCTCTTGTTTACTGACGACAAAAACACTACAGTAATTTTCCAGCAAAAGAACCCTGCTTACTACCAGGCAATTAAAAAGCTCTTTATTGCACGTAATCTAGAACTAGGATGCGAGAATCGCTTGCAATTTTTTCCACAATACTATTTTTAATTTATTGAAAGACGCAAAACATTTACGCTACAACATATACAATATGTAAAAATAATTGCTCACCCAATGCAAAATAAAGTCGTAACTCTCAAGATTTATATAGGCTAGCTAATCTTAACAATAGTGCTTGCTTCGGCAGCACCTATACTAAAATTGGAACAATACAGAGAAGATTAGCATGGCCCCTGCGCAAGGATGACACGTAAATTCGTGAAGCGTTCCATATTTTTCTTGCATTTTCACAAGTTTACTTAGTACAATATTGTCTGCTCCTTTATTACACTTTTCCTTACAATACGCCCTCCTGTTAAACTTTCCTTCCAAGTCAGCTAGCAACAGTGCCACATTTCATTAAGATTCATAGGAAGTTAATAGGGTATTGGCTCTGAGGCCCTCCTTATACGCCAAGCCAAGAGTTTAGCCCATGTTTAGACAATAGCACCCGATATCCCTGTCCAGCAGGGAGACGGGTGGAATCCCAGGATTAATTTACTGACATTTGTTGAGTGGGAAAGTCTACTGGGTCTGAGACCCATTTTCAGTAGAGGCCTGGGGAGAAAAGCTCTACAAGAAATACACTAGAGAATTTGGAATTTGGACATTGGGGTTTACAGATATCATTAGGCACATGCACAGAAGTTAAACACAATGTTTCAAAAAGATGTCCAATACAGTACAATGTCGAGTCTTTCGGCTTTTC
This sequence comes from Protopterus annectens, assembly GCF_019279795.1. NCBI lineage: Eukaryota > Metazoa > Chordata > Ceratodontiformes > Protopteridae > Protopterus > Protopterus annectens. The sequence goes on along the minus strand of NC_056743.1, from coordinate 1,196,970,893 downwards.
CCGGTTATGGGTCGCTCGCCACAGCAGAACTCCGGTCCGCTAATGATTGGTAGTTGATTTTACGTGCCGAGTTACCAACCCTGACGCACATCCTTCAACGAAGGTACGCCCATTCACGCATGTCTCCAAGCAGAAGACGCTCTAGCTGAGAATTGAACTGGACAGCGTCTTACTGTGAGGCAACAACGCTACCGCAGCACCACCACCGCGGGTATGTCCAATACAGTACAATACAAAATTCAAGTAGTGCAAAGTTCAAAATACAATACAGAATACAAATTTAGATACAATAATACAAGAGTTAAAATTTGTGTTAAGTAAACAGTTTTGCAATGGAGAAAGGGAGTACTTAAAACCTCTCTCCTATCCTACTCTTTACAAATCACTACCACCCTTATAGAAACATAATCCTTTTTCCTCTTATAATACCCATAGTACCTATGTTTAGACACAAAACTATTACCCTTATATGCACTCCTACCTTTTCTATCTATATCCTATGTCCTAACCACCTATGAACACCTCACCTATACTACATTTTACCACCCCATTAAGCAAACTTCATTCCCAATTGAAGCAACCCCCCTAGACCACATAAACATAACACCTACATCCATCTACCTACTACCTTGGTACCATAGACTATCCCACATTACCCATCTCCAAGCTAGGAAAGCATCTAACATGCTCTGTAAATTCCTTCAGCTCACACATAGACTTAAAACAACACCTGTTGCTACATGGTGACATTCACCCCAACCCTGGCCCTAACAACAAATACACCACAGTCCCCTTAGATCAGATCCCCTCCACTTCATTCACCCCCATAAGGACTCCTAACTCCCTCTATATAGCCCATCTTAATATAGAGAGCTTAAACAATAAAATTGCCAGCCTTCATGCCCTCTTAGAAGTTTATTCATTTGATATCCTATGCCTAACAGAAACTTGGCTAAAACCTACAACCCTAGACAATGAAATCACCCCACCAGGATACATCTTGAGATTAGACCGCAAAACCAAAATGGGTGGAGGGGTAGCAATACTGTACAAATCAGGGCTACTAGTTACTTCAGTAGATGCACATCTACCTTTATCCAGTAACGCTGAAATAATTATTTCTAAACTTCAGATCAATGCCTCCAAATCCATCTACATAATATGCTCCTACTTTCCTCCTGGTAATAACAGTACCACCCTAGAAAATATCCTTAACTCATAGGTTCATACTACGCTATCTGCCCTAGGGCATTTATAAGCCTAGCCAGAGTGTGTGTGGCTTTCACCACCCCTTAGGATGAGAATACTATACCCATTAGTTTGCTGTGTCTCTGTCCAGCAGTGCCACAGATGATTCCCGGGGTAAACCTACGATCTCCCATCCACTCGTCAAGATTTCTTTTGAACAGAGTCAGTGAGGGGCTCTGCCTCACATGAACTGGGATTCTGTTCCATAGTGTAGGGAGTCTCTGGGTGATGAATCTGTCCCTCTAGCATGTCCTATTTATATCCGTGTTGAGGTTTAAGTCTCTTGCTCTCGTGGCTCTGGTGGATTTGGATTTTTTGAGGTGGAGCATGTCCATTAATTCCGGGTTGGACATGGCCTTGTATGTCAGGCACAGATCACCTCTGAGCAGACAGTATGCGACTGAATAGAGCTGGAGTTTCTTCAGTCGGGCAGCGTATGACATATGTTTGAGCCCCTTTATCCTTTTGGTGAGGAACTTTTGGGGTCTTTCCAACTGCTGCAGGTGTCGGGTAAGGTACATTCCGAATGGGGCGTTGTACTCTATCATTGGTCTGATAAGTGAAGAGTACAGGGATACAATGATCTCTCCTGATCTGGATGTGAATCCCTTCATGATCAGGTGGGCAATGTAGAAGGTCTTCCTAACTACTTTGGCAATGTGAGTGTCAAAAGAGAGGTTACTGTCAACTTGGGTCCCCAGGTCCCCGATAACTTCTTCCGTGTTTAATGGATTACCACCTATGTGGTAATTAGGAGTTACCTTGTTTTTCCCAAAAGGTATGACTATACATTTTTTGGCATTTAGCTTAAGGCCATGGCTCTGGCACCAATTATCCATTTCTATGAGACCTCTCTGGAGGATGTCTGTGTCTGATGGAGTGTCAATTATGGTGCCCAGTTTGCAGTCATCTGAAAATTTTGTCAGCCACAATCCCCCTATGTCTGCCTGCACTTCAGAAAAATAAATGCCGAACAAGAGGGGGCCCAGGACTGAGCCCTGTGGGACACCGCTCGTGACCGGCTTAGAGTCTGACATGGCACCAGCAACTCTAACCCTGTGGGTTCCGTCTGTCCTTGAGCCAGTTTGCAACCCATCTTGTGACATATGGGTTTACATCTAAGCTGGTGAGCTTTTCTATGATGCCCGAGTGGGGTATTGTGTTGAACGCTTTGCTAGGTCAAGGTAGGCTGTGTGAACTGCCTTACCCTCATCAATGGCCTTAGTGACTGTTTCGAAAAAGTCGACCAAGTTCAAGAGGCAGGATCTGCCCTTAAAGCCAAATTGGGTAGGATCCAGTGTCTGTAGGTCCCCAATGTCTTTATTTATGAGTTCCATTATGATCCTCTCCATAGCTTTGCAGACAAGGCTCGTCAAGCTTATGGGGCGGTAATTTCCAGGGTCCGCAGAAGCAATGCCTTTGTGGAGTGGGACCACAGTTGCCGTACGCCATTCTTTGGGTACGTATCCTGTAGTAAGGCTAAGATTAAACAGCAGCCTTATGTGTGGGTTTAGTTCCTCATTGAGTTCGTGTAGCACACAGCCGGGGACACCGTCCGGTCCCATTGATGCTGTGTTTTTTGCTTTAGAGAGAGCAGCTCTCACCTGGGCATCTGAGATGTTTGGGAGGCTAGACTCTGGTGGGATAGATATTTCTACTTTTGGGGGGGAGGGAGGGGAGAAATTTGCACTGAACCCGTCTGCCAGTATGTTGGCAATGTCTGTGGGGTCAGTGATTTTTGTATCATTTTGGACTAATTCTGAGCATATCTGGGAGTTTCCACCCAGGTTTCTAACATAGCTAAAGAAGGCCTTATGATTGTCTTTTGTGTCATTAGCGATTTTTCTCTCAAAGTTGGCCTTGGATGATTTTATGAGTGATCGTAGTTTTTTGCTAGTAGTGATCAGAGATGCCTTCCCTTTTAGGGATGTTGCTCTGTCATGTAGTAGCTTTCTCCTCTTGTTGTAGAGTTTGTTTATGGCTGGGGTCCACCAGACCGGGCGCCTGCCTTTGGTGGAAAGGGTCTTGATTTTATTAGGGATTGCTTGATCCATACATTCCTGGAGGTGCTCGTAGAAGGCATTTGTAAGGGTTTCAGTAGCGTGGGTTGTGGTTTCCACTGGCTCAGGGGCCTTGAAGGATACCACTCCAGTCTTAAGAAGTGTGAAGTTTGCTTTTGAGACGTTCTTCACTGTGGTCTTTTGCTGGGGTTGGGGGCGGGATGTGGATCTCCAGTGAGATTAATTTATGGTCTGATCTCACCAATGAGGGATATACTTCCGGCGTGGAGCATTTTGTCCCCATGTTTGTGATGATCAGGTCTAGTATATTTTCTCCTCTTGTGGGAATGGTGACTAGTTGTTCCATAGCATTTGAGTTTATGAACTCCAGGAACCTTTGGACTAGAGTGTTGGGGCTTGAGTAATGTTCCCAGTCTATGTTTGGGTAGCTGAAGTCACCCAATATGATGGTGTTTGGAGAGACATTCATACTCTCCAGTGTCTTCAGGAAGGCTGTGTGGGTTTCCTGAGTTTGAGAGGGTGGTCTGTAGCATGCTGCAAACTGTAGGGCAGTTTTACCTATGGTTAATTGCACCTGGATGGTCTCCGATGCTTCGTGTGTTGCCACTAACCTGGAGGTGTGGTATCCTTTAACTGGCTTTCTACTTCCTTCCCTCAAGAAACCATAGTGCTGGGCGACTTTAATATAGATTGGAACAACTGTACTTCAGCCAACCCTACCACTCACATCAACCTATATGGTTTCTCCCAAACTATTACCACCACTACCAGAATCCATAATCCTAATACAGAAAGCACCTTAGACTGGATTCTGATAAATAGTCATCCCCTTGCATATAAAGCAGGTACCCTTTCTGATGACATTAGTGACCACTCACTGACCTATATAATTAGGCAAAAGATCAATATTCCCAACCTAACCTTATATAAAACTACCCGGACTAACATAAATTTTAACCTAGAAAGCTTCCAAACTGAACTTAAGGCATGCGACTGGACACCCTTAAAACACCTCCAACTAGAGGAAGCAGTGTTATATGTCAAACACCAAATTCCTACAAATCCTGGACTACCATGCCCCTATTCGCTCAATCAGAAATAGCACTTAAACTGCTCCATGGCTGTCAAAAGAGACGAAGTACAAAATCCTACAGAGAAACAAAATCTGGGTCAAATGGAGATCTTCAAAAAACCCAACGGACCATCAAACATTTAGACAGATGAGAAATGCTACTAAAAAAAATAAATTCTTGACAAAAAAAACCTACTCTCAACTTCAACTTACTCACCAACATAAACCACAAATGTACTGGACAAGAATCAATACACTCCTCCATCCAGGGCACTCCAAAACACCACCCACAACAATCCCAAGCTTATTGCAGATGCCTTTAATACCTTCTTTACGGAAGCTGTCCAATCTCTAGCTAATTCCATAGCCCCTGTCAGCACAAACCTGCCTTTCATCACAACTAGCTTACCTCCCTCATTTCATTTACAACCTGTCCCAACATCCCTAATCTGCACCCTACTTCATAAACTCAAACCATGCACCCCCTCAGCTGATCTTCCAGCTGAATATCTGCAACTAGCAGCCAAAGTTATGACGTATCCCAGTTCCATCCTAATAAACAGAACCATTACTGAAGGAACCATCCCTTCTATCTGGAAAATCTCCCATTTTATCCCAACTACACAAGGGTGGTAACGCGACAGAACTCTCAAACTATCGTCCAATAGCCTTACTCTCTCCTTTAGCAAAAAATCATGGAAAAATGCATCCGACAACTACTAGATCACCTACTCCAAAATAATTTACTAGCTAGCTGTCAGCACAGCTTTAGACCATTCCATAGCACCACCACAGCCCTCTTATTCTTCTCTGACTGTATTAACAAAAATCGTAATAACAATACTCTAACCTCAGCACTGTTCACTGACCTCTCAAAAGTCTTCGACATGGTTAACCATCAGCTACTTTTAAACTTACTTAAATCCCTCTCCCTTGATACACAAGCACTACTTTGGTTTAAGTCCTACTTAGAAAGTAGGCAACAGGCTATGCTCTGGGATAACAATCTATCCACACATCTCCCGGTTACACTTGGTGTCCCTCAAGTATCTATTCTTGGCCCTATCCTATTCTCAATATTTATCAACAATCTTAATGAAAATATTCCCTCAAGCTACCTGCATACAATATGCAGATGACTCCACACTGATATGCTCCGCTACTTCTGTATCCGAACTCCACTCCCTAACCCAAAAGGTAATTAATACAGTGGAAAACTGGTTCCTACAGCGCTGCCTCCTCCTGACCCCCCCCCCACAGCGCTGCCTCCTCCTGACCCCCCTAAAAATATATATTACTCTTCACTCCAAACACAAAAGTCCCCCCCCCCCAATAAACTTCACAATTTCTTCTAATAATGGCACAGTCATATCTCCTGACCCAACCAACTCTTAGGAGTTACAACTGACCACAACCTTAACTTTGACAAACACATTAACTCTACAGTAAAAACAGTAAATAGAAAACTAGGCTCTCTCTATAGGATTAAACCATTCGTTACTCCAACAGCTAGAACTACTATTGCCCACACCCATCTTATCTTCACCCTCCTCTATGCCTCACCCCATTTTTACCAATCTATCCAAAACTAACCTCAACAAACTGGCAACCTCCTATAACAATATTGCCAGATTTGTCACAGGCTCCCCATTTAGACCCCACCATCGTCACAATCTAAAACAGCTAGGTTGGCTGGAACTTCATAATCAGCTTCAGTTTCACCAACTTATTATTGTCCACAAGATCTTTCATCATACTAGCAATACTCCAATACTCACTAGCCTTATCACCCCCTATAAAAATCTTACGACTCTACACTCTGCAACTAAATTACTTGTAGCCATTCATAAATCCAACAATAAGGCAGGAGACTCACTGTTTTCCTACACTATGGGGAAAACTTGGAACTTACTTCCTAGTGAACTCTCATCTCTTCCCTCAACACTACTTTTCAAAAAGCAACTTAAAGTTTACCTTAATTCTCACTGGCTATGCTCATGCACTAACCCAGATTAAATATCCTATCCTGCTATGTTCACTGCTTGATTATCCCACTACTGCTGTTTTCAGTCTACCTTCCTTCATGAACCTCAGGAAATATGATCTGTAAGCTACTGAAGTCCGTCTTGATTTAGTCTTTACAGGGAACCTCTATAGAGTATAAACTCGCTTAGCAAGCTATCAACTGTATAGACACATCCCTACAAACACTTGTTTACTTCTTTAAATATATGTTAGTAACCTCAGTACAATGCTATACATAACTACGTCCAACCCTGGTCTTACTATTTATTGTACAGTACAATACTATATGTAACAATTTGCATCCCTGGTCTTACTATCCACTGTACTACTGTTGCTATTATCTCTTTATTGAAGCTTATCTCCCCGGGCCTCTACTGAAAATGGACATATATCCAGTTAGATTAGCCCGGTCAACAAATGTAAAATAAAAATAAATAAAATAAAGGGAGTGGAGATATGAAGAGTATGGTGTCGCATTTATGGTGGTTTAGTAGTGATTAGGCAGGAACAGATAGGATTACTAAGATAATGGTCTCTTATTGCAGTTTTAAAAGATTTGAGAGAGTCTAGTTGAGTGATGTGCAAAGGCAGAGCATTCCAAAGATTAGCAATGCTGAGAGAGAATAAGCTTTGACCAGCTCTTTTAATTTGGTTTGGTTACGCTTAATAGGTGTTTACTTGTAGACCGTAGGTTACGGGATGGGATGTATGATTGTAGGATAGAATGGAGCGCTGGGTGGTTGTTAAGACACTGAATATTAATTTGTGAGCAAGCGTTAGTTGGATATAGTGTAGTTAGTGGGGGAATTCAAGACATTTCAATACAGAGAGAGAGTGGCTGGTCATGCCTGAGGCAAATCTAGCTATTTTATAGTAGCAGAACTGAAGTTTGTTGAAGAGGGATGTGTGGAGGCTAGTCAAAATAGGGCTTCCGTTTAGGAGGGAAGGAATGAGCAGAGTGTTAGCACGTTTCAGTTTAGTAGAATTATCCATATAAAGTTTGTGACAGTAGAGTTTCCCTAGCTTAAATGATTTTTATTTTATAGAATTAAGAATGTGCTGCTCCAAGCCGAGTTTGTCATCAATAATAATGCCTAATAGTTTTGCTGACTTAACTATTTCAATTTTTGTGTTGTTTAGTGAGAAAATTCTGAAGTCTGAGATAGGTGGTTTTGTGAAAAAGCAGGAGTTTGGATTTTTTGGTTCGGTAAAAGTTGCACATCGTTTAGCCAGGTTTCAACAGATGTAAGCGCATAGAAGATGATGGCTGAATCGTCTGCATATTGTATGAGTGTGCTATGTTTGCATGCTTTGTGAAGGTCATTAATAAATATACTGAATAGCAATGGTAGTATTTTCTATTTCCCATCCAGTTATCCACGTTGCAATTAAAAATGGGCAAAGAGGTACTCAGTTTGATGTAGAGAGAGTCTATTCCACAGATGGGGAGGGGGGGTCTCTGGGACACAAATCTGTCCCTTTGACAAGTCCTATTGATGTCACAGACCAGGATGAGGCTGCATGTGTGGGTTACTCGAGTGGCGCTTGACTTGCAGATATGCAGCAGTCCCCTCAAGGTGAGGTCTGAGATCACCTTGTATGCTAGACAGAGGTCACCTCTGATGAGTCTGTATGAAACTGAGTAGAGGGATAGGGCTTTTAGTCTGTCTGTGTATGGTAGATTTTTGAGGCCCTGGATTCTCCTGGTGAGGAACCTCTGTGGTCTGTCCAGCTGCTGCATGTGCTTTGTGAGGTACATGCTGAATGTGGTGTTGTTCTCAATAACGGGACTTATAAGGGAAGAATACAGGGATGTTATGACTTCCTCGTCCCTAGACGAGAAGCTCTTACTTATGAGGTGGGTCATGTAGAAAGCTTTCCATACAATGGAAGCAACATGGTGGTCAAAAGTCAGGTTGCTATCAATCTGGGTGCCCAGATCGCTTACGACTGATTGCGTGCTTAGGACATTGTTATTGCTGTGATAATTTGTGGGGACCTCACTCTCCCCAAAGGGGACGATGATGCATTTTTTGTATTCAGCTTGAGGCCATGTTTCTGGCACCAGTCATTTGTCTGGGTGAGACCCTCTTGGAGGATGTCCACATCATTAGGGGAACTGATGACAGTGCCCAGCTTGCTATCATCTGTAAACCTGGTCAGCCGTAGCCCACTGCTTTTGGCCTGCACCAAAGAAAAGTATATTACAAATAACAGAGGCCCCAAGATCGAACCTTGGGGTGCGCCACTTGATACGGGTCTACTGCTTGAGGTAGCTTCCTCTATTTTGACTAGGTGGGTTCTATTAGTGAGCCAGTTAGCTACCCATCTGGTAATAAACAGATTGATGCAGAGTTGAGAGAGTTCATCTATTATGCTCAAGTGAGGAATAGTGTCGAAGGCTTTGGCCAGGTCAAGGTAAGCGGGGTGCACTGTCTTCCCCTCGTCCATGGCTTTGGTGACTGTCTCAAAAAAGTCAACCAAATTTAACAAACATGACCTCCCCATGATGAAGCCAAACTGTATGTGATCAAGTGTTTGGAGGTTGCCAATGTCCTTGTTAATGAGGTCCATGAACATCCGTTTCATGGCCTTGCACATGAGGCTAGTTAGGCTGATGGGTCTATAATTTCCAGAATCGGCAGACACTCCAACTTTGTGTAAAGGGATGACAATGGTTGTCCTCCACTTAGCTGGGACAAATCTGGTATTTAGGGTTTGGTTGAATAGGGCACATAATGGTGTGGCAAGTTACTGTCTGAGTTCATGTAGGATGCAGATTGGGAACCACAAACAAGCCCAAACCACGAAAAGCCCAAATAGCTGGGACAAAGGGGGTGGTGTGGTCCTTATGTGGAAAACAATTACGTAAAGAAATAGATTTTGGAGACTTCAACATATGCTCACAGCTCACTAAATGAACTGAATGGTGCATATAAGAAAATCAGGGGTTATTTACAAGATCTCTTTATAGATGGGCTTATTATAGTAGAACACCAATTTATTTCTGTTGAATATCCCATCACCCCTACTATTTTTGGTATACCAAAAATACATAAGGACACACACCAGCCCCCTTTACGTCCAACTGTGGATGCTAGAGGCTCAATTACCCTACCATTAGCTAAATACCTTGACTTGGAAGTTACAGAACTGCTAAAACTGAACCTTTATTGTGTGTAGATTCTTGGGATTTTTTGAAAATGATAAATTCAGTTACCTTTGACAGTTCTTATATTCTTATAACCATACATGTAAGGAACCTTTATACCGTTATCCTTCATGATCTGGGGATTCAATGGTTCTGTGACTACCTGGTGAACAAAAATTTTCCATAGGATAGAATTAAGTTGCTTGAGCAGTTGTTAGAAATGGTCTTAAACAACTTTAATTTTGTTTGAAAAGAAATATTACATCCAAAAAGAAGGGGTTATGATGGGTGCAGCATGCGGAGGCATGTATGCTAACATCGTGATGCTTGAATGGGAGAAAAGATTTTTTTAACTGGATCACATTTTTTCCCATTCTGCCACCTATATACCCACTTTTTGGATGACATTTTTATTCTTTGGAATGGACCAAAACAACTAATTGGATCATCCCTTGAATATATTAATAATTCAACTCTCTTTTTGAAATTCACACACACTGTTAGTGAAACAGAAATAGCCTACTTGGACATTTTACTGAAAAAAGATGTTCAGAACAATAGATTTGTGTCCGAAATATTTTGCAGAGAGACCTATTCTAATAACCTTTTGCATTTTACAAGCTGCCACCCCTATACTCAAAAAAGAGGGGTCTTAAAAGGACAATTTGTTAGACCTGCCCAAATGGTCACTCTGCATGACAATTTTTTGAATGAATGTCAAAACTTGAGCGGAATGTTTGCAAGAAGGGGTTACCCACATCGATTAGTGGAGAATATCATGAATGAGATTATTTTTAAAAGAGATAATGGACATTTCATCCCTCTTTTAAACACAGAAGTTAATCCTGGTGATAACCTCATTCCTAATACCCACAGGAGTGAGTTATTAGACCCTACACAAACACTTGCTGAGACACGCAATGAGAAGACAACAACAATTCTAGATCCTGTTTTATAACAACCTTCTCTTGATGCCTATTACATCAAGAACATATTAGAGAAGAAATGGAAACGTTTAATAAGTGAAATTGATGTAAGGGGGACCTTAGGGGACAAACCCATTTGTATGTTTTGAAAAGGGAACAATATTAAAACCTTATTAGAACACCAGCGTAGACTGCATCTAGCAGGGCATATGTATAAATGTGGCTCTTCCAAATTTTGCCCCTATATATTGGAAGTGAATGAAACTATTATTAATGGGATGAGACTTAAGATCAAGGAAAGGTTTGGTCTATATTAGAACATTGATGTTTCAGAACTTCGAATGTTCTACTAGACACCTACTAACCAAAAACTGACAAGACAGAAAATTGAAAACAGCGAATTTTTTACTAGGGAAAAAATTTGCTGATCCAAAACACATACACACAACACAAACACACCAAACAAACAGCAATCCACACACATACACCTAAAATTCTACATCTAAACCTACACTCCGAATTTGATCGAAAGTTTGTTTTGTTTGTTTAATTTAACTGTTGAGGCTGCCCACAAACGTGTGCTAGCCTGTGTAACTGATTTATTACTGTTTCTGCATTTTCTGTGTGTTTCTATCTAAAAAAAAAAAAAAAAAAAAAAAAAAAAAAATCCTTGTTTTCCCGCCTCTCCTCGACTAGTTTAGACCAGTTTACAGGCTTTGCTGTATTCTGGGCTGTGGTGTAGTTCCTGTGTTGTCCATTACCTTACTTGGATAGAAGGAAGTTTCTTTGCTCACCAGTGGGAGTGGGGAGCCTTGAGCAGACCTCAGCACAACAAGTTGTTTTGGACCATTTCTAACTCTTTTAAAGTTCCCCGTTTAAAATCCGCGTTTGCATGGCTTTGCGCGGTTGTGTGCATAGCGCAGCGCCGGTTAAACAAGGTTAAACTTCTTCTGGCTCTGCCAAGTCTGCTCTTCAAATTTTCCCTTAAGGCCCTTAGTATAATCAGACTACTCTCTATATTATAAGCCTAGCACTTGTTCTCCAAACTTCTCTACTAAGTAAGCACTCTCATACTAAGTAAGCACTACATCTCTCTATATTATAAGCCTAGCACTTGTTCTCCAAACTTCTCTACTAAGTAAGCACTCTCATACTAAGTAAGCACTACATCCACCTACCACCCCTGTGAATATCCACTTCCCTTAAAGGCACAGCACTCCCTTATACTGTTCTAGCATGTTGAGTGGTAGATTACTGGCATCCTCTCTAGTTCAGCTGGTTAATCTGGGTATCTTGAGACAATGCTACAATTGTCTCATGTACACAGACAACCCTCTCCTCCTCCCAACAAACACAAATACATGTGAGAGATGTAACTATATAGCCAAACTGGAGGCTGAACTCTCTCAACTCAGGGCTGGCATGACCAGACAGGAGGAGGTGGTAACCACACACACAACAAACCCAGTCCCACATAGACCTGCCACAACTGCAAACCAAACACATAACACAAAGACATACTCGGAGGCTCTAATAAAAAACTTACCAAAACAACAGAGGCTCCCAAAGTAGACATCCAAAAATCCACCACCTCAAAACAAAACACATGCAACACATACTTCAATAAATCAGTGTGTCAATCAATCACAGCCCTTAAGGCCAAACATCATGCCTGATACACTAGTAATAGGTGACTCTATAGTCAGACACACTGATGTCCCGCTTACTAGGCTGAACAAGGAGAGGGTGACTGTGAGCTGCCTATCGGGAGCTAGGATCCGCCACATGACACACGCACTCAGGTCACTCCAAAGCAAGTACAAATATGACTCCGTCATTGTCCATGCTGGCGTGAATGACCCGAGGCTTACCTCCCTGGACTACATGAAAAGAGACAGAGGAGCTCTCTGATTATGTAGCCCAGGCTGGTATGACCCTGACCCTAAGCAGCATCTTGCCCTCACCAAGAATGATGCCACAATACAAAGACAAGATTATCAGCTTTAATAATTGGCTCAAGTACTGGTGTCATTCTAAGGGGATTCAATGTCTGTCTGCCTGGGATGACATGTTGGGCAAGCCACGCTGCTTCGCAAGGGATGGCTTGCACCTGTCACCACTGGGCTTCCGGATATTGGCTAAGGCTCTTGCCATCCCCATAGTGCCTTTTTTAGGCAAGGCTCAAAAGACAAACCCACCTCCTTAGAAAACAAAAATGGAAAAAAACTAAGGGTAATGCTGCTCAACGCCAGAAGTCTAAATCACAAGATGCAGGCACTCGACGCACTCCTCAGTATGGAGAACATCAACGTCTGTGCAGTAACTGAAACCTGGTTCAAGGCTCCTGAGAGCACCCCAGGGCTACCAGGCTATACCTCGTATCATGCTTTTCGGCCCCAAAACCCAGGCCGAACCACAAAGGGAGGGGGAGTGTCCATATTCATCAAGGACATCCACACCTCCAGGTTAGTAGCAACACATGAAGCATCGGAGACCACACAGGTGCAACTAACCATAGGCAAAACTGCTATACAACTGGTAGCATGTTACAGACCACTCTCCCAATCTCAGGAACCCCACTCAGCCTTCCTGAAGACATTGGAGGCTATGAATGTATCACAAAATACCATCATACTGGGAGACTTCAACTACCTTAACATAGATTGGGTACATTATTCTAGCCCTAACACCCTAGCCCAAAGGTTCCTGGAATTCATAAATTCAAATCCACTGGAACAACTAGTCACCCCTCCCACTAGGGGAGATAATATACTAGACCTGATCATCACAAACATGGGGACAAAATGCTCCACACCGGAGGTATACCCCTCACTAGTGAGATCTGACCACAAACTAATCACCCTGGATATACATAACCCACCTCCACCCCCAGCACAAAAGACCACAGTGAAAAACTTCTCAAAAGCAGACTTCACTCTTCTTAAGACTGAGATGGTATCCTTTAAGCCCACTGGGCCAGTGGATACCACATCCCACAATGCTGAATCCTTCACAAATGCTTTCTATGGACATCTCCAAGAATGCATGGATCATGCAATCCCAAATAAATCCAAGTCCCTCTCCACCAAAGGCAAGCGTCCTGTCTGGTGGACCTCAGCCATTAACAAATTGTATAACAAAAGAAGGAAGCTATTGCACGACAGAGCAAAATCCCATAAAGGGAAGACATCTCTGATCAACACTAGCAGAAAACTACATTCTCTCATAAAAACATCCAAGGCCAGCTTTGAGAGAAAAATCGCTAAGGACACTAAAGATAACCACAAAGCCTTCTTCAGCTATGTTAGAAACCTGGGCGGAAACCCTCAGATATGCTCAGAGTTAGTTCACAACAACAAAAAATACACTGAACCCACAGATATTGCCAACATTCTGGCTGACAGGTTCAGTGCAAATTTCTCCACTCCCTCATCCCCAAAAGAAGAAATACTTATCCCAGCTGAATGTAATCTCCCTGTCATCTCAGATGTCCAGATGAGAGCCGCCCTCAGCAAAGCTAAAAACACAGCATCAATGGGACCTGACGGTATCCCAGGTTGCGTACGTGAACTCCAAGAGGAGCTAAACCGCACATAAAAATGCTATTTAACCTTAGCCTTACTACAGGATATGTACCTGAACACTGGCGTACAGCAACAGTGGTCCCACTCCACAAAGGGGGGTACCTCCACAGACCCTGGGAACTACCGCCCCATAAGCTTAACCAGCCTGGTCTGCAAAGCTATGGAAAGAATCATTATGGAACTCATAAACAGAGATATTGGGGACCTACAGACACTTGACCCTACCCAGTTCGGCTTTGCAAAGGGCAGATCCTGCCTTTTGAACCTGGTTGACTTTTTCGAAACAGTCACTAGAGCCATTGATGAGGGCAAAGCAGTCCATACAGCCTACCTGGACTTGGCTAAGGCCTTCGACACAATACCCCACTCAGGCATCATAGATAAGCTCAACAGCTTAAATGTAAACCCTTATGTCACTAGATGGGTTGCAAACTGGCTAAAGGACAGAACCCATAACGTTAAAATCACTGGAGCAATGTCAGACTCAAAGCCAGTCACAACTGGTGTCCCACAGGGATCTGTCCTGGGACCCCTCTTGTTCGGCATTTATTTCTCAGATGTTAAAGCAAACATGGGAGGGTTGTGGCTGACAAAGTTCGCAGATGATTGCAAACTAGGCGCCATAGTCGATACACCAGCGGACACATACATCCTACAAAAAGGCCTCACAGAAACGGACAACTGGTGCCGGAGTTATGGCCTTAAACTAAATGCAAAAAAATGTATAGTCATCCCCTTTGGGAAAAACAAAGTATCACAGACAGCAACCCACTGAGTACGGAAAAAGTAATCAGAGACCTAGGGACCCAAGTCGACAGCAACCTCTCATTTGACACCCACGTTGCCAAAGTGGTTAGAAAAACATTCTACCATGCACACCTTATCATGAAGGGATTCACATCCAGATCCAAGGATGTCATTGTACCCCTATACTCCTCCCTCATCAGACCCATGATTGAGTACAATGCCCCATTTGGTATGTACCTCACACGGCATTTGCAACAACTGGAGAGACCACAAAAGTACCTCACCAAGAGGATCAAGGGTCTCCAACATATGTCTTATTCTGCCAGACTAAAGAAACTCCAGTTCTATTCAGTAGCATACCGCCTGCTCAGAGGTGATCTCTGCCTGACGTACAAGGCCATGTCCAATCAGGAACTGATGGACATGCTCCACCTCAAAAAATCCAAATCCATCAGAACCACGAGAGCTAAAGACTTAAACCTCGGCACAAGCATGAATAGGACATGCTGGAGGGATAGATTCATAACCCAGAGGCTTCCCATGCTCTGGAACAAGATCCCAGTTCATGTTAGGCAGAGCCCCTCACTGACTCTCTTCAAGAGAAATCTTGATGAGTGGATGGGAGATCGTAAGTTTACCCCAGGGGTCACATCTGTGTCACTACTAGACAGGGGCACAGTAAACTAATTCTATTATATAAGGGGACCTTCACTGTGTCACTACTAGACAGAGCTACAGTATTCTAAATCTATTCTGTGCATTTTGTACCATTTTATGGGGTGGTGAAAGCCACATCACTATGGCTAGGTTTACAAATGCCACAGGGCAGATAGCCTAGTACTAAACTATGAAACTAAACTGTACATACACCACTATCTACCCACTTACCTTAACCCAAACCCTAAGGTCTGCCACTATCGCACACAACACCTCACCCGCGCCCTAACCCTAAACTCACCTTAACCCAAACCCTAAGGTCTGCCACTATCGCACACTCACCTCACCCGCGCCCTAACCCCAACTCACCTATCCCACCCTAACCCTCACGTCCACACATTTCCTGACCCCCCCCAACCCTAAATCACCTATCCCACCCTAACCCCTCACGTCCAGACAATATGACACTTACCTGAACCCGACCGTAACTTTCCACCGTAGAGCTGAAAATAGTGAAGCGACAGGAACGGACAACCAAATTCTTTCACTAGGAAAGAATTTGGTTATCTAAATTTTCGCTATATTCAGCTTTCGCTTAGTAGCTGTCGGTATTAGAACATTCGAAGTTCTGAAACTCTGATGTTCTAATATAGACCCAAAGGTTCAGTTGTAACACTGAAAAAGTAGTTTATTGTGCCTTGTGTATTTTGCCCATGCTTTTATAAGTAAGTAAAACTGAGTTCAAACTCAAGAATAGAATTGGAGAACAGCTTAGGAACATTAGGGATCATTGTGAAACTAATGCCTTGGCCAAGCACATTACATAATATTCTGAACATAAATTCAAGTTCATTGTACTGGACACAGTCTGCCCCCCACTTAGAGGGGGTGCATGGCCATACCTATTAGAAAAAGTTGAACTGAGTTGGCAAATCCATTTAGACTCTACCTACTGGCCTGGGTTGAATGGGTGCTTATCCATTACTAGTTTTTTAAATTAAAAGCTTTGAACAGATAAACACAGTGACCAAAACAATTTACATTTTTGTTATTACTGACTATTCTTTATTTAATTTTTGTGGTAGGATTGACATTATTTTTTTATTGTCCGGGTGCTGTTTCAAAGAAAGGGAGACTGAATCGTACACATTTTCCTTGTATTAAATGAATTTTGAAGTTTCTGTTCAAATTTAATCCGGGATGAAATTGCTTACAAGGTTTATACTAATAAATGTGGTTCTTTTTTTATCTAAAGTGAGCTGTTTGGGCTTAGGATGCAGCCTGTGATGTTATAGAGTCCCTTGGAGGCTGTATTGTTTGCCATTGAGAGAGCAGTGATGACCTGATCCCTAGATATAAGGGGAAGAGGCCAGGTACTGGGAATGTCCTGATTTACTGATAGGGGGACAGAGGGGTGACATATTCCCTGAATCTGTCAGCCAACAAGTTTGTTATATTTATGGCATTTGTATATGTGGTGTTCTTGACCACCAGTTCTGAACAGATCTGGGTGCTACCTTTGAGATTATGGACATATGTGAAGAAGGCCTTATTTTCTAGTAGATGTGTCCAATTTGGACTTGATGTTTGCTTTGGAGGAGGGATCTGTTCCTTCTTGGTCCTGGACAGCAATTTTGTTTCTTTTGTTGTAGAGTTTATTTATTGCAGATGACTACCAGACAGGTTTACTCTTCCTTGCAGAAGAGGATTTAGTCCTGTCAGGCATTCCTGATTCCATGCATCTATATAAATGTTTGTGAAGTAATTTGGTATAATTTTGGATATTGGTGCCAGTTCCTAGAACAGGGGAGGGGGCTGTGAAGCTGTTTATACCATCCCCCAGAATTCTGTAATCAGCTTTGGAGAAGTTTTTTTTTGTTTGACCCTAGCTGGGGGGGGGGGGGGGGGTCGGGGGAGATGGTGACTTCGAATGTGACCATTTTGTGGTCATATCCTACAAGGGAGGATGATACTGCTGGGATGCTGCAGTGGTTACTCATGTTGGTTAATACCAAAGTCCAAGATATTATCACCTCTTCTGGGGGTATCGACTAGCTGTTCCAAAGCATTTGCACTGACAGAACTGAGGAATCTCTGGGAATTTGTGTTCTGGCATGAGTAGTTCTTCCAATCTATGTTTGGGTATTTAAAGTCACCCAAGATTAGGGTAAAGGGTTGAATTTTGATAGATTCAAAGAAGTCTAGATAGGCAGATTGAGCATCTTGAGTCAGATTTGGGGGCCGGTAGCTAGCTGTGATTTGTATAGCGAGTCTTATCAATGGTTAACTGCATCTGGAGTGTCTCCTGTGCATCATACTGCAATCTGCATGGCCGTCAATCATGCATAGCCTGGAAATGTGTATGTCCATATACTCATTATGATGTATGTACCATATATATAGCATATATATTACTTTGTGATCTATATATTATTATGCACGTAACAACCTACCAACTTTATGACGTTGTACTAATTAATTGATTTAATTTTTTTTTTTTTAATTTGCTTCATTTTGTATGTCATATTTGTGGAGCTTTTCTCCCCGGGCCTTCACTGAAAATGGGTTTCTAAGCCAATAGACTTTCCCAGTTAACAAATGTCAAATAAATAAATTAAATTTTCTTAAAACCTTGTGTAATAAGTTACAGTAGTGGCTATATCTTTCAACTGTCCCTGATATTCAGAGATGCCGCTGATTTTTTAACTCAAATTTTGTCTGGGCCCCTCTTAATCCCTCCTATATATTTTTTTAAGAACAGGTGGCAGAGTAGCCTTACTAAATAATGACAATAATTATACTCTTTTTACTTCAGGAAAATCTATATTAATTCACATTCTTGGCTTTGTATTAGAAATGTACCTCACAGGATGCGCAGTAGGAAGTCCCACCCAAACCTCACCCGCCATCCAACAATCGGTGAAAGTAAAGTAATATTCATACCGATGGCAGCATGAATATTCATTGTCTATTCCTAGTTTACCCTTTCCTCAAGATAGTGCGATCTCGGAGTTGGTATATTTAATTTGTAGGAGGAGTGGGGGCAGAGTCCCTCCCTGCAAAAACAAAGGAAAAAAGATACTTGCACACTGTAATCTGCATGGCTGTCAATCATGCATCTTTTCCATACCATGCTCTTCTTCTTGTGTCAGTTTCTCAAGTTAATAGTTCTAAAACTTTTAAAGTGTTTCTGATTCTGTTGAGATTTGTCCCTGACTCATGGACAGTTTATGGTAGTGCCCTTAGTGAGGAAAGATCACCCTTAATTAAATGCATAGTAGCAAGCTCCATCAAAGTACCGACAATGCCCACTGATGTTGAGTAAGAGGCATCACTTTGCTCTTCAGAGTATGGTTGTGGCTAGATATGTATTACATCAGACTACCTCATGTTTATTAATGAATATGTCGTTTTAGGCAAGGGAATCTAGCCAGTTCACTGCAAAATGGCCAGTCTATTACTGCAAAGACTGTCCTCTTCCCCACTAGAATTTAGCCTTCTCACATAATACAGGCAGGCTAGATTCCCTTGGTAGGTCCCTTCAGCCAAGGGAATCTAGCCTGCTCACACCAAAGGGGCTAGAATCTATTGGTATAAAGGAGGTCCTTTCCCCACTAGAATCTAGCCATCTCACTATGAGCACACTAGATTCCCCTGCCTGAAAGAACCTAGTCATTAATAAACATGAGGTAGTCTGATGTAATGCGTATGAATGACAGGATCCTTTTCAGAGCATGGAATCTAGCTTTTTTAATACAGTAGATTATATGGGAGAAAGGACTATCTTTTAGGAAACATTTTAACTTCTTTATAAATATGATACAGTCTATTTACAGAAATAATTCCAAACCTACTTTCATGTAAAACAGAGTAGATTATATTGTATAAAAGACCAATTCATAAAAAAGATTCTAGCTTACACTTCACTTGAAAGAGTGACTGAAGTTAATATTTTATGTAAAAAATGCTGCAGATGTTAACACAAAGCAATGGCAGGGGAATGACTTGTGTAAAAGAAGGTAAATTATTGTGAGAGAAAGGAGTCTCTCATAGAATACATAGCTGGCTTTTGGAAGAAAACTATTAGGTCCCTTCAGTACAAATTTCTTTGGCTGAAGGGACCTGGTCCTTTCAGCAAAGGGAATCTAGCCTGTTCTCCATGACACAACTAAATTCTAGTGGGAAAAAAGACCTTCTTTCTGGGAATAAATTCAAGCTCTTTGGTGTTCAGTGACAGGAATGACTAGCCTGTTGTATTTCAAAAGGTTACATTCTAGTGTAGGAAAGGGCTTTCCTTCCGGGAATAGCTTCTAGTCCCCTTTGGTATACAGTGGCAGGAATGATGTTTTTTTTTTCAGGAAGGAGCTGCAGTACATTACTTTGGCTGAGTGCACCTTCAGTTCCCTTTAGTCTTGAGTCTGGCTGAAGGGACCTGGTCCTTTCAACCAAGGGAATCTAGCCTGTTCTTTGTGACACAGCCTGTAAGACGTAACACTCAAAATACAAATTTTCTGGAGACTCAATAGTGAGACACATGGATGTTTGACTCACCAGGTTGGACAAAGATAAAGTCAAGGTCAGCTGCCTGTCTGGTGCCAGGATTTGTCAGATCACGCATGCACTCAGGTCTCTCGGCAACAAGTACCATTATGACTCTGTCATAGTTCATGTTGGTGTGAACGACCTAAGAATTACCTCACTGGACTATATGCAGAGAGACTTGGTTGCATTCTATGAGTATGTGTCCCAGGCTGGTATGTCCCTAGTCTTGAGCAGCATACTACCCTAACCAGAATGATGCCACAGTATAAACAAAAAAATGACTGATTTCAATAACTGGCTTAGTTTTTGGTGTCATTCAAAGGGGATCCAGTTCTTGTCAGCCTGGGAAGCCATGGTCGGCAAACCTCGCTGCTTTGCCAGAGATGGTTTGCACCTGCTACCTCTAGGCTTTCAGCTGCTGGCAAAGGCTCTTGCCTCTCCAAATGTGTAATTTTAGGCAAGGTCTTGAAAACAACATTACCAAGGTGAAATTAACCAATCAGAACAAAATAAGGGTCACGCTGCTAAATGCTAGGAGCTTAAACCAAAAAGTGCACTCCCTGGAAGCACTTCTAACACTAAGAGATGTAGATGTCTGTGCAGTCACAGAAACATGGTTCATGGCCTCAGAGTACCCCTGCCTTGCAAGGCTACAGTGCCTTCCACACCTTTAGACAATAAGATGAACATGTGAAAACCAAAGGAGGTGGTGTTTCAATCTATATTAGAGATAAATTCACCTCCCATCTAGTTAGAATAGACAACTCCATGGAGTTACTTCCAAGTCCAGGTTATGGTGGGTAAGGCCCTCATTCAAGTCATAGCCAGTTATAGATCCCCTCCATGGGTCATGATGCCCATTAAGCCTACTTGACCAAACTGGAGAAATCCAAATTTTACCAATCACACTGGTTATGGAAGATTTCAACTATCCCACCTGGATAACTGGGAAACCTACACTAGCCTTAACTATCTAGCACAAAAGTTCCTTGGCTTTGTTAATTCAAATGACCTGGAACAAATTGTCCATACCTGACAAGAGGAACAAACATTCTAGATCTGGTCCTCACCAACATATCAAACAGATGCACTACCGCAACTATCAGACCCTCATTAGTTAAAACTGACCGCATATCAGTCACCTTCGAGCTGACACTACCACCAGAACTCACAAAGGGTGAAACCAGACTAAGAAACTTCACCAAGGCAAACTATACCCTCCTAGGTGAAGGTATAAATGCATTCCAAGCCCCACCCCAAGCTGGAAGTGGTAACTATGCCGAAGCTTACACTAAAACCCTGTACAATCACTTGCATAAGTGTATACACTCAGCTGTACAAGAAAGAATAAAAGCCAAAGTCCCAAGTAAAAACAAGCTGCCATAGTGGACATCCAGCATCAACAAACTTTACAATAAACAGAAAAAGTTGCTGTCCAAGAAAACAAAGGCAAGGCCCCAACAACGGAAAAGCACCCCTCCTCAGTCTCAACAGGCAAAAAGACAACTTGTCAAATCCTCCAAGGGCTCCTTTGAGAGAAACTTAGGAAGTACAGCCAAGGGTAACCATAAGGCCTTTTACAGCTACGCACATAGCCTAAAAGGTAGGATCCAAGCATGTGCAGAACTCGTGGCCAACGGTATCACTCACACTGACCCCACAGAGATAGCAGACCTGCTAGCGGATATATTCCAGAAAATTTCACTCCCTTATCCCCTCCTAAATTACAAACCTACCCCCAAACTCCCCCCACCCTACATATCTGAAGAGCAGGGCCCCAAAGCCTTGTGCAAGGCAAAAAAAACACAGTCTGTATGGGACCAGGTGACAAACCAGGCTATCTTCTAAACAGGCTAATACATGAACTAGCATGACCACTAAGTACCCTTTTCAATCATAGCCTAACCGCACGCTTTGTTCTTGCGGAATGGAGAACAGCCACAGTTATTCCCATCCACAAAGGTGGTCTAGCAACAGACCTGGGGAATTACAGACCCATACGCCTGACCAGACTCACCTGTAAGGCCATGGAACATATCATTATAGACCTCATAAATAAAAGACATATGTGACCTCCAAACCCTGGATCCTACCCAATTCAGCTTCAATGGCAGAGTTTGCCTGTTAAATCTAGCGGATTTCTTTGAAAATGTGATCAGGGCCATTGATAAGGGCACTTCTGTGCACACAGCATACCTCAACTTGGCAAAGGCTTTCAACAAAATCCCAAATTCAGGCATTACTGGTGCACTTAGAAAACTGAATGTAAACCTCTTCATTGTAAGATGGGTTGTCAACTGGCTCACAAACTGGACACACACTATGAAAGTGGGTGAATCCACATCAACCAGCAGACCTTTTACCAGATGGGTGCCACAGGGGTCAGTGTTGGCCCACCTACTGTTTGGTATATACTTTTGAGAAGTTCAGGTCAAAACTATGGGGTTGCGGCTGACCAAGTTTGCAGACAACTGCAAACTAGGTGCAATCACTGAATCCCCAAATTATGTCAGTATACTCCAGGAGGGTCTCATGCAGTCCACTGACTGGTGTATAAGTCACAGTCCCAAACTGAATGCAAAGCAATACATCATCATCATTCCCTTTGGCACAATGTCCCTTCACACTATGAAATCAACAATTATACCCTAAGAACCAACGACGTGGTAAGGGACCAGGGATCACAACTTCACTGTGACCTAAACTTCGACCACCATGTGTCTACTGTAGTAAGGAAAGCTTTCTACGTAGTACACTTGATTAGTAAAGCCATTGTCTCGACAGCAAAAGAGGTTATAACCCCTCTATACTCGCCACTTATCCTACCCATAACGGAATATAACACCCCATTCAGCATGTACCATACAAAGCACTTGCGGCAACTGGAGAGATCTCAGAGGTTTCTAACAAAGAAGATTAATGGGCTCCAGCATGTGACTTACACAGACCCACTGAAGTCCCTGCCACTATACTCCGTATCGTATAGACTTCTTAGGAAAGGCTTATGCCTGTCCTACAGAGCAATCCAAGACCCAAAATAATGAACTTGCTGCATATCTGTAAATCAAACAGGACTAGGGCCACCCATTCCAGAGACTTATATATGGCCTGTGATGAAAATAGGACATGCTAGGGCGACCGCGGTGGTGCAGCAGTTAGCGTTGCCGCCTCACAGCAAGAGGTTCTCCGGTTCAATCCTCGGCTGGGGTGCCTTCTGTGCGGAGTCTGCATGTCCTCCCGGTCGTCCTGTGGGTTTCCTCCGGGTGCTCCGGTTTCCTCCCACATCCCAAAGACATGCTGCAGGTGAACTGGATACTCTTAAATTGGCCCTAGGCGCGAGTCCGTGCATGTGTGTGTCTTCCGTGGAAGGTTGGTGCCGGGCTGGCAACTCAACACCATAAAACTCCATTGCCAATCATGAGCAGACAGGTGATCCGCTGTGGCAACCCCTAACTGGGAAAAAAGCTGAAAGAAGAAGTAACATGTCCTTTCGCAGTGGTAAAGTCTATTTGCAGTTTCCTAAATAGGACGTGCTGGAGGGACAAATTTATCTCCCACCAACTGCTGCTTCTTTGGAACAGGCTACCAATTCATGTGAAACAGTGCACCTCTATGACACTGTTCAAGAGGAACCTGGACAAGTGGATGGGGCATCATAAATTCTTACTGGAGATAGTGCACACAACCCTCCTGGACATGGACAGTCATCACTAAATGCAATCTTTGGTATTGACTAGCATTTCTATGGTATTACATTGAGATGAAATGGCTAGGCTTAAAATGACCTCTGGGATGACATGATCCTATGATCTTATGGGGAAAAGGACCTACTTCTTGGAAACAGACTCTAGCCCCTTTGGTGTACAGTGGCAGAAATTAAACTTTTTCAGGAAGGAGCTGCACTACATTCTTTTGGCTGAGCATAATATCAGGTCCCTTCAGCACAGATTGCAATGCCTGAAGGATCCAAGTCCCTTCAGCCAAGGAAATCTAGCCTGCTCTATGTGAAAATGCTAAATTCTAGCAGAGGAAAGGACTGTCTTTTTGAGAATGGATTCAATACCTTTGGTGTACAGTGGCAGGAATGACCCTTTTTAATGAGTTCTCTAGTCAGTTCTCTATGACGTCTAAATTCTAGTGGGGGAAAGGACATTCTTTATTGAATAGAGTCTATCACCCTGGTGTATAGAGGCAGGAATTAACATTTTTTTTAGGAAAGAGCTGCACTACATTCATTTGGTTCAGCATAATTTCAGGCCCCTTAAGCACAGATTGCTATGACTGAAGGGCTATGGTCCTTTCAGGCATAGGAATCTAATCTACACGATGTGAAAATGCTAGATTCGATTGGAGGAAACGGCTGTTTTTCTGTGAATAAATGTGGTGTACAATGGCAGAAAAGACTAATTTTTTAGAAAAAGATGCACTGCATTCATTTGGCTGAGGAGAATTTTAGGTCCTTCAACACAGGTTGCCATGGCTGAAGTATTTTGGTCCTTTCACCCAAGGGAATATAGCCTGCTGTATGTGAAAATGCTAAATTCTTGTGGAGAAAAGGACCATCTTTCTGAGCAAACTTCATCCTCCTGTCCCCCCAAAGGCCCTTTTGACATTCTGATACGTGTTCTGCACCTCACATCTCCAAGGATCAAGTGTTAAAGGCCCTATCCAAGGCAAAGAGCACAGCTTACATGGGACCTGATAGTATCCCAGGCTGTATTCTGCACCATCTCCAGCAAGAACTGGCTTCACCATTGAGCACCTTATTCATTCACAGCCTAAGTACAGGCTCCATTCCAGCAGAGTGGAGAACTGCCTTGGTCATCCCCTTGCACGAAGGTGGTACCACTACTGACCTGGGAAACTATTGCCCCATTAGCTTGACAAATCTAATCTGTAAAGCCACCAAGCATATTATTGTGGATCTCATAATCAAATTTGTCAAAGGTGGATCTTGCCTGCTGAACCTGGTTGACTTCTTTGAGACTGTCAAAAAGGCCCCGGATGAGGAAAAGTCAGTGCAGACAGCTTATCTTGACTTGGGCAAGGCCTTTGATACAATCCCCCACTCAGGCATCATCGAAAAGCTAACACAACTTGGCATAAATCTCTGTGACATCAGGTGGGTGGCCAACTGGCTCACTGACAGGACCCTCAAGGTCAAAATAGGCACTTCCACCGCCAATTGCAGACCTGTCACTAGAGTTCTCCAGGGGTTTTCCTGGGACCCCTGCTGTTTGTCATCTACTTTTCAGAGGTCCAGGCAAAGACAAAAGTCTGTGGCTGACCAAGTTTGCAGACGATTGTAAGTTGGGTGCTGTCATTGACTCCTCAAATGTTAACATACTGCAAGAGGGTCTCACAGCAATTAATGACTAGTGCCAAAGTCATGGTCTTAAGCTAAACACAAAAAAAGTATAATACCATTCGGCAGAAACACGGCCCCTACTGATTACCACATCAACGGCAACCCCATAAACATACGACCTGTGGTGACAGACCTGGGTACTCAGTTTGATAACAATCTCACATTCAACCATCATGTAGCGGCAGTGGTCAGAAAAGCCTTTTACTTGGTTCATTTCATAAGTAAAGGGATTGCATACAGAAAAAGGAGATTATTACCTCACTATACTCCTCCCTCATTAGACCATTAATCGAGTGTAATGCCCAGTTTGGTATGTACCTCTCCAAACATCTGCACCAAATGGAAAGGCCACAGAAAAACTTCAAAAAGAGAATCTATGGTCTCCAACACCTGTCCTATGTGGACAGGCTCAAATCACTACCATTGTACTCGGTATCGTACAGATTGCTCAGAGGTGATCTGTATCTTGCCTACAAGGCAATCTTGGACCCTGCCCTACTAGAGATGCTCCACATCTGTAAGTCTAACTCCTTGTGCATTACCCACTCGAAAGGGCTGAATCTAATATGCAACATCAACAAAACCTGCTGGAGACTGGTTTGTCTCCTAGAGGCTGCCCTTTCTCTAGAATAGAGGGGATAAAGTCTTGACTAGGTTTGTAAGAGTCCCACCTCCTATGACCCATTTTATTGTGCCCTCTAGCCTGTTCTCTATGACATGGCTAAATTCTAGTGGGGAAAAGGACCTTCTTTACTGGAATAGATTTTATCACCTCTGGTGTACAGAGGCAGGAATGACCATTTTTTTAAAGAAACAGATCCACTGCATTTATTTGGCTGAGCATAATTTTAGTTTCCTTCAGCACAGTTTGCCATGGCTAAAGGACGCTGGTCTTTCATCCAAGGAAATGTAGCCTGCTGTATGTCAAAATGGTACATTCAAGTGGAGGAAATAATTTATCTGGGAATAGATTCTAGTCCCTTTAGTGTGCAGTGGCAGGAAAGACCCTTTTATTGAGTACTCTAGCCTGTTCTGTATGAGACTGCTAAATTCTTCTGGGGAAAAAAAGACTTCTTTATTGGAATGGATTCTATCATCTCTGGTGTACAGAGGCAAGCATGACCATTTTTTAGGAATGTGCTGCACTTAATTCCTTTGGTTGAGGATAATGTCAGGTCCCTTCAAAACAGATTGTCATGGATGAAGGGCACAAGTCCTTTCAGCCAAGGAAATCTAACCTTCTCTATGTGAAAATGCTATATTCTAGTGGAGGAAAGGACCATCTTTCTTAGAATAGATTCTAGCCCCTTTAGCATACAGTGGCTGTAATGACCCTTTATATAGAGTACTCTAGCCTGCTCTTTGTCATAGTGGGGAAAAGGACCTTTTACTGGAACATAATTTAGTTCTGTTTAGCATAATCTCCCCCAATAAAGCACCCTTATTCTAACTGCAATATACCACCCCTTTGTAGCTCACCAAAATAAGGACTGGACAGTATGGATCTGCAATTTCTTAACTTTCTGTGGACATCTTGGTGGATATAGGCATCTTGAAACAATGTAGCAATTGTCTCATGTTTACCAACAATCACCTAATCCTTACTTTCACAATGACACTGGAAACTAAATTCTTGCATACAAGCACAAATAAGGCTGTTGAAACCACACACACATAAACCAACCTATACTGAGGCACTTAAAGCAATCTTTCTAAACAGTGGCCTGTGCTATTTCCAAACTTATTTTGGGTAGCCTACCATAGGTGTTGGGGTAACAAATAACCATTCTCTGGCATCTCTCTCAGCAACTCACAGCAAGAATTCTGAACAAAGCCAAAAATAACGAGGAGACAAAACCGAAAATCGATGCCATTTTTTAATATTGCTCATAAAGTAGATAATGCAAAACGGGTTATTCTATCGTGCATTTTTCTTATAGTGACAACGCCTGGAAAATAAAAAAAACATCTGTTACGACTGCAAATCTCAACAGTTTGAAAGAGCACCGCATGTTTTATGAGGAGAAAAAAATATGGACAGTTGAAAGGGATATACTCCAAGGTCACATCACTTAGGCTGCAAGGAGACAATTAAGGTGAATGCTAATCTTCCCAATCACCCCAAACAAGCGTAATCCACCTTATATGGATTTAAGTAGCATTTTATACTATACGAGGACGTATGTTACAACTTCCAACCTTTGTCACACTGCCAAGGGAGGTATAAAACGCTATACAGTAACTTGTCAGTACACCGGAGGATAATCGATACGGACACTCAAGTCAGAGGTCGGTCCGGTGGGCCAGTACTGATCATCATATTTGCCCTAATGTGGAGTAGGGAAGAAAATACAAAGCACGTGGGAAGGTTTGCAATCAGTTCCTGTCCAACTTGTTCTACTGAAAATGTTTCAGATGCACAACGATGTTTCTGAAAAAAAAATCACTCATTCGGCAAAAAAGATAGTAAAATAATAAATGTATACTTTCTCTTCCTACAGTTTCACCCCATATAATTAACATAAACGTTAATATTTAATTACCAAAATCTATTTGTGTCCTTCAATATCCGAAAGAGCGTGTAGAAGAACACCATATCACTGTAACCTAAGCTGCAGCAATAAAGTTTGTTGGAAAAAAGGGTCACGTTATAGCAACATTTTCCTGCGTCCTCGCGCTTCTGTTTACTGACGACAAAAAACACTGTACAGTAATTTTACAGCAGAACAGCCCTGATTCCTACCAGCAATTAACAAGCTCTTTATTACACGTAATCTACAACAGGGATGCCCACAGGCACATATTGATTCGGCTATGTATAAATCATAACCAAAACAACAAGCTCAGCACTAAACACACTGAATATTTACCCGACCTCAGTGTCGCAAGCACGTCTTTACCAGGCGCAGAATTTATCTGAATATCGCCGTTAAAGCACTGCAAGTTTTTGGAACAGGCGAGAGTCGCTTGTAGTTTTTTCTACAATACTGTTTTTAATTTATTGACAAATGCAAAACGTTTACGCCATAACATATACAATATGCAAAAATAATTGCTCACCCTATGCAAAATATAATCATAACTCTCATGGTTTATATACAGGCTAGCTAGGCATAACTTATCTGAATATTGCCCATAAAGCACTGCAAGTTATAGAACAGGCGAGAGTTGCTTGCAGTTTTTTCCACAATACTATTTTTAATTTATTGAAAGATTCAAAACATTTACGCTATAACATATACAATATGTAAAAATAATAACAAAAATAATTTCTCACCTCATGCAAAATAAAATCGTAACTCTCAGGGTTTATATACAGGCTAGCTAGACACAATAACTGTGCTTGCTTCGGCAGCACATATACTAAAATTGGAACGATACAGAGAAGATTAGCATGGCCCCTGCGCAAGGATGACACGCAAATTCGTGAAGCGTTCCATATTTTTCTTGCATTTTTATAAATTTACTTAGTACTATATTTTCCGCTCCTTCTTTTCAAACAAAAATATTACACTTTTCCTTACAATACTCCCCCCATTGAACTTTCTTTCCAAGTCAGCTAGCAACAGTGGCACACTTCATTAAGACTCATAAGAAGTTAATAGCGTATTGGCGCTGAAGGCCTTATAAGCCTAGCCCATGTTTAGACTAATCAGCGCCTGATATCCCTGTCCAGCAGGGAGAAGGGTGGAATCCCAGAGATTTATTTATTAACATTTTTTGAGTGGGAAAGTCCACTGGGAGACCCATTTTCAGTGGAGGCTTGGGGAGAAAAGCTCCAGAAGAAATACACTACAGAATTTGACATGGGTGTTTACAGAGATCATTAGGCACATGCCCAGAAGTTAAATACAATGTTTCAAAAAGATGTCCAACACAGTACAATATACAAAATTCAAGAACAGTAGTGCAAAGTTCAAAATACAATACAAAATGCAAATTTAGATATAGTAATACAAGAGTTAAAATTTGTGTTAAGTAAAGAACAGAGTTTTGCAGAGGAGAAAGGGAGTGGAGTTATGAAGAGTATGGTGTCGCATTTATGGTGGTTTAGTAGTGATTAGGCAGGAAAAGATAGGATTACTAAGATAATGGTCTTTTTTGCAATTTTAAAATATTTTAAAGAGTCTAGTTGAGTGATGTGCGAAGGCAGAGCATTCCAAAGTTTAGCAATGTTGTGAGAGAATAAGCTTTGACAGGCTCTTTTATTTGGTTTGGTTACGCTTAATAGGTGTTTATTTGTAGACCGCAGGTTACGGGATGGGATGTATGATTGTATTATAGAATGGAGCGCTGGGCAGTTGTTACGCTCTGAATATTAATTTGTGAGCAAGCATTAGTTGGGTATAGTGCAGTGGGGGAAATCAAGACATTTCAATACAGAGATGGCTTGGCAGTGATGAGAGCGGCTGGTCATGCCTGAGGCAAATCTAGCTATTTTATAGTAGCAGGACTGAAGTTTGTTGAAGAGGGATGTGTGGAGGTTAGTCAAAATAGGGCTTCCGTATAGGAGGGAAGGAATGAGCAGAGTGTTAGCAAGTTTCAGTTTAGTAGAATTATCCATATAAAGTTTGTGACGGTAGAGTTTCCCTAGCTTAAATGATTTTTATTTTATAGAATTAAGAATATGCTGCTCAAAGCTGAGTTTGTCATCAATAATAATGCCTAATAGTTTTGCTGACTCAACTATTTCAATTTTTGTGTTGTTTAGTGAGAAAATTCTGAAGTCTGAGATAGGTGGTTTTGTAGAGAAAAGCAGGAGTTTGGATTTTTTGGGATTCAGTAAA
The DNA here is from genome assembly GCF_019279795.1 of Protopterus annectens. NCBI lineage: Eukaryota > Metazoa > Chordata > Ceratodontiformes > Protopteridae > Protopterus > Protopterus annectens. The sequence continues at coordinate 1,196,940,765 of NC_056743.1, read as the reverse complement.
AGTTGCGCATCGTTTAGCCAAGTTTCAACAGATGTAAGGGCATTCTGAGTAATATTTTGCAGATCAGAGAGGTTGGTAGAAGAGGAGATGATGGTTGAATCGTCTGCATATTGTATGAGTGTGCTATGTTTGCATGCTTTGTGAAGGTCATTAATGAATATATTGAATAGCAGTGGTAGTATTTTCTATTTCCTATCCAGTTATCCAGGTAGTGGTTATAAATGGGTAAAGAGGTACTCAGTTTGATGTGGAGAGAGTCTATTCCACAGATGGGGGGAGTCTCTGGGACACAAATCTGTCCCTTTAACAAGTCCTATTGATGTCACAGACCAGGATGAGGCCGCGCGTGTGGGTTACTCGAGTGGCGCTTGACTTGCAGATATGCAGCAGTCCCCTCAAGGCGGGATCTGAGAGCACCTTGTATGCTAGACAGAGGTCTCCTCTGAGGAGTCTGTATGAAACTGAGTAGAGGGATAGGACTCTTAGTCTCTCTGTGTATGGTAGATTTTTGAGGCCCTGGATTCTCCTGGTGAGGAACCTCTGTGGTCTGTCCAGCTGCTGCATGTGCTTTGTGAAGTACATTCCGAATGGGGCATTGTACTCAATAACGGGTCTTATAAGGGAAGAATACAGGGATGTTATGACCTCCTTGTCCCTGGATGTGATACCCTTACTTATGAGGTGGGCTATGTAGAAAGCTTTCCATACAATGGAAGCAACATGGTGGTCAAAAGTCAGGTTGCTATCAGTCTGGGTGCCCAAATCCCTTACAACTGATTGTTTGCTTGGGACATTGTTATTACTGTGATAATTTGTGGGGACCTCACTCTCCCCAAAGGGGATGATGATGTATTTTTTTGTATTCAGCTTGAGGCCATGTTTCTGGCACCAGTCATTTGTTTGGGTGAGACCCTCTTGGAGGATGTCCACGTTACTAGGGGAAGTGATGACAGTGCCCAGCTTGCAGTCATCTGTAAACTTGGTCATCCATAGCCTACTGGTTTTGGCCTGCACCAAAGAAAAGTATATTCCAAATAACAGAAGCCCCAAGACCGAACCCTGGAGTACGCCACTTGATACAGGTCTACTGCTTGAGGTGGCTTCCTCTATTTTGACTAGGTGGGTTCTGTTAGTGAGCCATTTAGCTACCCATCTGGTAACATACAGATTGACGCTTAGTTGAGAAAGTTTATCTATTATGCCCAAGTGAGGAATAGTGTTGAAGGCTTTGGCCAGGTCAAGGTAGGCGGTGTGCACGGTCTTCCCCTCATCCATGGCTTTGGTGACTGTCTCAAAAAAGTCAACCAAATTTGACAGACATGACCTCCCCTTGATGAAGATCAAGTGTTTAGAGGTTGCCAATGTCCTTGTTAATGAGGTCCATGATAATCCGTTCCATGGCCTTGCACATCAGGCTAGTTAGGCTGATGGGTCTATAATTTCCCGAATCAGTAGCCACTCCACCTTTGTGTAAAGAGATGACAATGGCTGTCCTCCACTTTGCTGGGACAAATCCAGTACTCAGGCTTTGATTGAATAGGGTGCATAATGATGCAGCAAGTTCCTGTCTGAGTTCATGTAGGATGCAGCTTGGGAACCACAAACAAGTCCAAACCACGAAAAGCCCAAACAGCTGGGACAAAGGGAGTGGTGTGGTCCTTATGTGGGAAAACAATTATGTAAAGAGAATGGAAGAGATTTTGGAGACTTCAACATATGCTCACAGCTCACTAAATGAACTGAATGATGCATATAGGAAAATCAGGGGTTATTTAAAAGGTAGAAGAACAACAGTTTCTTTCTGCTGAATATCCCATCACCCCTATTTTTGGTATACCAAAAATACATAAGGACACACACCAGCCCCCTTTACATCTAATTGTGGATGCTAGAGGCTCCATTACCCATCCATTAGCTAAATACCATGACTTGGAAGTTAAAGAACTGCTGAAAACTGAACCTTTATTGTGTATAGATTCTTGGGATTTTTTGAAAAAGATAAATTCAGTTACCTTTGACAGTTCTTATATTCTTATAACCATATATGTAAGGGACCTTTATACTGTTATCCCTCACAATCTGGGGATTCAGTGGTTCTGTGACTACCTGGACAACAATTTGCCACAGGATAGAATTAAGATGCTTGAGCAGTTGTCAGAAATGGTCTTAAACAACAACTTTATTTTGTTTGAAAAGAAATATTACGTCCAAAAAGAAGCGGTTGCGATGGGTGCAGCATGCGGAGGCATGTATGCTGACATCGTGATGCTTGAATGGGAGAAAAGATTTTTAATTGGATCCCAGTTTTTCCCATTCTACCACCTATATACCCACTTTTTGGACAACATTTTTATTCTTTGGAATGGACCAAAGCAACTAATTGGCCCATCGCTTGAATATATTAATAATGCAACTCCCTTTTTGAAATTCACACACACTGTTAGTGAAACAGAAATAGCTTACTTGGACATTTTACTCAAAAAAGATGTTCAGAACAATAGATTTGTGTCCGAAATATTTTGCAAAGAGACCACTTCTAATAACTTTTTACATTTTACAAGCTGCCACCCCTATACTAAAAAAAGAGGGGTCTTAAAAGGGCAATTTGTTAGAACTGCCCGAATGGTCACTCTGCATTACAATTTTCTGAATGAGTGTAAAAACTTGAGGGGATTGTTTGCAAGAAGGGGTTACCCACATCAATTAGTGGAGAATATCATTAATAGGGTTATTTTTAAAAGAGATAATGGACATTTCATCCCTCTTTTAAAGACAGAAGTTAATTCTGGTGATAACCTCATTCCTAATACCCACAGGGGTGAGTTATTAGACCCTACACCAACACTTGTTGAGACATGCAATGAGAAGGTAGACAATAACAATTATAGATCCTGTTTTATAACAACCTTCTCTGTTGATGCCTATTACATCAAGAACATATTGGGGAAGAACTGGGAACTTTTAAGACATGAAATTGATGTAAGTGGAACCTTAGGGGACAAACCCATTTGTGTTTTTTGAAAAGGGAAAAATATTACAACCAAGAACCAAAGACCAAAATACGCTGCCTGGTAGTGATAAAGGCTGTCCTCTGATAGTAATTCCACTGTAACACCCGGAACCAGCTGATACACTTTATTCCATACGTGCAGGTTAAAACCACAGTACATATAAAAACATCGATGCCAAGGATAAAAATAAAACGAAAATACATATGGATTTAGCGCACTTTCATCTCTTAACATGAGACTTCATCAGAATCCATTAATTTGAAAGAAGTCTAGACAGGGAGCTTGAGCATCTTGAGTCAGATTTGGAGGCCGGTAGCTAGCTATGATTTGTATAGGGGTCTTGTCAATGGTTAACTGCACCTGGAGTGTCTCCTGTGCATCATACTGTTTGACTAGCCTGGAAATGTGTATGTCCATATTCTCATTATGATGTATGTACCATACATAGCATATATATTACTATGTGGTCTATATATTATTATGCATGTAACAACCTACCAACTTTATGACACTGTACTAATTAATTGATTTTTTTTTTTTAATTTGCTTCATTTTGTATGTCATTTTTGTGGAGCTTTTCTCCCCAGGCCTTCACTGAAAATGACTTTCTAAGCCAGTGGACTTTCCCAGTTAACAAATGTCAAATAAAATAAATAAATGAAATTTTCTTAAATCCTTGTGTAATAAGTTACAGTAGTGACTGTATCTTTCAACTGTTCCTGATTTTCAGAGATGCCGCTGATTTTAACTCAAATTTTGTCTGGGCTCCTCTTAATCCCTCCTAAAACTGTTAATGGTTTTTTTTAAGAAAA
>NC_056743.1:1196527237-1196614737 GCF_019279795.1 Protopterus annectens | reverse complement strand
ATTAAAGCTAATCCAGGGCATTAATTTAAATTCAGTGCTGTTGAACAGGTGAGTAATAATAGCGGGGAGGGTCCTCTGGACACTTTTTTTTGAGTATCGAGAATTAATGTGGCAGCTAAAATGTAATTCTAATTTCCCCCAGGGCTTAATGAGACTGTTAGTCTTTCTAGTTATCTTAAACTGAAAGCAGATTTTCATATATGAATGCAAATAAGTAAATGTTTTTAATACGAGTTTTTAGTATTTTCACTATTTGTTATAATTTAGGATACACTAATGTTGTTTGTTAGAACTATATGCCTCTGCTGCTAATATGATGTATTTGGTATTGGGTTTTAAAATTTTAAACAAGTTCTTAATTATTTAATTAAATAAAAAAGTCATGTGATCATTTTCTATATAAAGGAAATGACCTAGTTGGTCATGTTTTCTGATGAAGTCAAGCTAACAGCAGATGAAAACGCCAAAAATAAAGAGTTGTGTTTGCCTGTGAGCCGTTTTGCTCTTCCATTGTGTTTTATTAATTTATGAATATATGTATTCAGTTAGAACAAATGTCAGGAATAATACATTATATAAATAGTACAATGTGTGCAATATACAAGCATTTTCTTATTTGCTGTTTTAGGAGAAAAATTAGAAAATATTATTTTGTTTGGCCATGGGAGTCCCTGGATCTGGGAGGACCAGGCAGCTGCCCAAATTGCTCCTATTATAATCCAGTACTGAGCTCATGAAGAGACTGATAAAGTCCTGCTAAGGGACATGGTAACAGTTTTAGTATAGCTGCTATAAGCATTACTTTATATTGAGATATATTAGTCTGAGTTCATTTTTCTGTCTTTGCAATCTTGTGTTATGTAATGTGCAATCATTCTGTGGATTCTGTCTTGTGAGTGTGTGTGTGTGTGTGTGTGTGTGTGTGTGTGTGTGTGTGTAAATATATATATATATATATATATATATATATATATATATATATATATATGGGTGCCAGGCACTGACACCCAGCAGAGCAACACAATTTGGTTGACACAGATAGGTGTGCAAGTTTGTCAATCCCAGAATAGTGGAATATTATTTCCTTTTCCCAAAGATTGTGTGATCTTGGAATTAGTATATATAATTAGCAAATAAAAGATTTTACTTTTATACATCCTGCACAGATTCTACAAAGCACTGCTCCCTTTCATGCTTATAACTATATGAACTGATGAGGTTTTCATTACAACAGCATGGTATTCTTTTCATGCTTATAACTATATTAACTGATGAGGTTTTCTTTATTACAGCATGGTATTCCATTGCTGCCACAGCACTTTATTAAACGATCTCTTCTTCATATCCATTACTTTTGCAATGCATTCTCTATTTTACTTTATTTTGCTTTATTTTCTATTTGACTCACATTTTATCTTGTACACATATTCTTCCTCATTTAATTATTTTAACTATGTACTACTAGTTTTGCTTATTTTGCACACATCCAAGCTTTGATAGGTAAGGTCTGTTTCTCCTAAAAGTCTGTCCAATTCATGATTTCTTGCAATGCAAACCATTCTACCTTTTATTAACAATTCATACAATTCACCAAATGCAGTGTCTTTGGCTGTATTATTTAAGTACAGGAACATAATCATCTCTTTAGAACCTTTAGGATTTTGTCAAAAATAAATGAATAAATGGCAAACTCTTTGAAGGCTCACACCAGTCTGTGAACTTATTTTGATTTGCTGTTTTTTATCTTTTTCATTTTTAAGAAATATAAAAGCATTTAATACCATCAAGACTTCTTCCCCAGAAACAGGCAGGAATGTAACACACTTTAACCTTTTAGGTTTCTAGGCTAACCTAGTTCCATTAAAGGAGAAATCAAGTTTCTGGATTCAAGATTTTCAGATTTCTACTAAATTTCCTTGATGTGAAAGAGGTTCTGGTGGTTGCATTTGAACTATATACCCAGTGAATTATAATTCCCAAATAGAAAAACTCTACTATATTTATTTACTTCAGTAGAAATATTTTTTCACACTCACATTACATGCTGTCTGTAGATTTCTCAGTCAAGTGACAAAATAGCAGATAGTCATGAAGGATCTGGTCCAAACTTAACATGAACTCTCTACAAGAAATGTTTCTCAAATGACATACAGCTCAGAGTAGTTATTTTATTAGAATTTAAAGTTATGTGACTCATTTTCTATATTCATAATGAGCATTTTTGTACTGTACTGTTCCTAATTATGAACTGTTTCAAAGAACATCTACTCAAAATTTGTTGTCCTCTCAGCTTGACTAAGAATATATTAACACCACTTCTAACTCTGTACCATGCACTGAATTATTCTAAAATCTCCTTTAAAAATTTCCATTGCACATCAACAGCCTTTTGTTTGCCAGAAAAGATAGTTGCTTTATCTTCCTTCCTGCTAGTTATAAAAATGAGAAGGCTCTTCTTGTGTTCTGTAGACATCCTTCTTTTCACAAAACTTACATATAACAATCTTATCATGTCCTCCTGGCATTTCTTAAAACTTGCCAACAGCTCCCTTGCATAAATCTTCACACCCACAGTCAAAAGTGAAGCTGGCTCTAGTTTTGTATTTCAATACTACCGTACTTTCTCTGACAGTACATTTAAGAGTGTGTTATACCCAACGTTTGGTAGCACTCTCTTACTCCACCTGATTATTTGCTTAGTGCAGTGCCCTTACCACCTGCTTCTGCCTACTTTTTTGAAAACTACAGAACACTCCATCTTCTTTTGAGGCTGAGTAATATTCATCGCCTTTTCTACTTCAGTCTGTATTTGCAGCCAAGATTTCTATTTCTTTTTTAAGATCCTCTCACCGCAAAGTTTTCCTCAATACCCATCTCCTCCTATTTTTCTGTCTACCCCGATTAATAAAATTCTTCATAAACTTCTGCAAATATATTGAATATTCATATACTATATTCTAGCTTCTTCTATGCCCATCTACTATTTTCCTATCTACTCTTGATTGATACAATTCTTCATAATCTTTGGCAGATATAACAGCTATTCTTCTACTATAGTCTTCCCTTCATCCTGTCCTGCCCTTTCCTACCCAGTTATCTGTATGCCTTACTTCCAATGTTTATAATATAAAAATCCTTAATGAGAACAAGATGACAAAGACAGCAAATCTTATGTTAAAGATACCCACATTGTAGGTCAGACGTAGTTAATTTTCTTTCTACAGAATATCTCTCAACCTACATTAAAATCAGATCTAACTTAAAAATTATTGTCTCATCAGCAAAGCAAAGTACTTCATTTTTATTTTATGTTTATTGAGCAAGGGCACTGATCTGAAGTAATCAATTTCAGTCTCAGTCTGAGAATTTAAAGAAAATCAGAATTACCTTTAGAAATCAAGAGTATAATAAAAATACACATCTGTAAAATACCTTTATCAGATAATAAAATATAACAAATATCTACAATTGCAATTGTACACACACACACACACACACACACATATATATATATATATATATATATATATATATATATATATATATACATATTGTATATCAGTTACAAAAATAGTTACAAAAATCAAGATAAATCACATGTAGAAATTGAAGCGTCTGTGTCATAATTACAATTTTGTATTGTCTAAATGGGAATGAAATGATAATTAAGTGGAGTGAAGGATATTAGACAGAGGTTGTGAGTAGATGGAAGGATAACTTATATTAAGCAAATGATTATATGAGTGAGAAAGAAGTGAAGATTGGTGTAATAGAACCTATCAGATGAGGTACAGTAACAGTAAAGAGAGTGATACATCTCAGGTCAGGTGATATGGATAGATGAGCGACAATGACATTTGGCTGATGAGAGGAGGTGGTACTTTAGTTGAGTCCTAAATTTCAGTTAAGATGAGGTATCCTTTATTTGTGGGGGTGTAATCTTCCAGAGTTCTGTACAATAGAGTTTAGTTTTTGAGGAGTTATTGCACGGAGGCAGAGTTATTTTGGTTTACTGAGGATGTAAGAGGAAGGTTGTCTTAGCTGCTAGTGAAAAGATGGTCTGGTTGAAGTTTCTATATTCAGGATCTTTGAAGAATGTCAACCCTTTATTGAACAGGGAGCCATTTTGCTTTTTTTTCAGTGTTTTACAGTCATATTCATTTTTAGGAGACTGGATAATAAATCTACAAATGTTATTGGTTATTGTTTGAATGTGTTAGAAGTTTGATTTTGATGTGGCTTTACTGAAGGCTAGGCTGTATTACAGCTGGGAGAGCAGAGTACCTTTGCCTCTGGTTGTTCTGGAGGTTTTAGTAAGAAATGGTGAGATCTTATTGGCTCAAAATAAGAAAGGGTTAAGTTTTTTTTCTTGTGTAGTCAAGGTGATGGGAGAAGTTAAGGAAGGGATCAAGCCAAATGGCAAGGTATTTAAAAGAGGTAGCATTTTCTATGGGGTGTTGTTGTGTTCATAAATATGCAAAGAGTTTTGTGTTTTTTAAGTTTATACTTGGTGCCAAAGTTTGGATTAGTTGAGAGTTGAGAAGGAGACTTTTGTTGTAAATCCAGTGGATTAGAGCTATGAAATCTACATTCAGGGCTGTCTACAGGATGGGTACTGAGTTGTTAGGGCAAAACTGTACTGCATTATCTGTGTAGTGAAGGAAGGAGACAGAAGATATGTCAACAGGAAGTGACCTATCTTATTTTGTGACTCTAACTCATTTTTTGTTGTTTCATCACAGTCCATTCAATAATGATCAGTGCCTCCAGTTTATACATTTCATATTACAATTACCATTGCTATGTCCATATTCTTCACATAAAGAGTCCCCTTTCATGGGCTAGTCTTTAATTAAATGCCCTCCACCCCACAAAGGTAACATCATTTTGGATGGCAATTGTAATTGTTACATATGCACAAAACATTAACATGTGACATAAAGCATTAGCCACAATTTTTAAATCCGTCCAGATGTGCCACACCCTGTCCATATCCTTGTTAAATCACTTATTATATTAATGTGCACCATTTTCTCATAAAATTCTTTCAAGCAGTTCTTCACATTTTCTTCTTGAATCTAATTTCTGAATTATTTGAATTACTTTAATCTGGTCTTTAAGTTACAATTTATGACAGACTTAGACCATGGAAGACTGTCCCTTCATTTTTAAATTCCATCATAATTTTGTCCACACTTTCTTTTTTTCACAAAAATAACATCAACAATGTTTTATTTCTAAAGTGAATTATGGAATGAATGTTTTGCAGTAGAAAGCCCAGAGTTTAATTACTTTAATTACTTAAGCCAACAAGTAATAGCTGTGCCAACAATCAGTCCTACTCCTGAAATACCTTTGTGTTATCTGATGTCTGTATTCTGATAAATTAGTTTTTCTCTGTCTCAAGTGCTTCTTTAGCACTTTTGAGGTTGCCTACATCCATCATTTCAACAGCACGGTATTGTCTGAATCATCATCCCCAGCTTTGTAATTACAGTTTTTGAATTTTTATTAAGTTCAGCATTTCATAGCTTCATACTTAAGTGAACAGCACTGTAGTCTGCCACTGACATTTTCACCAACAGCAATACCCCTGACTCAAAAAAAGGTAGGGGACTTTCCCTGCTGTCTTGTCAAGTTTATTCTCCCTATCCATATAAATGAAATACCACGTTGGGGAGAAACATGAACACTTGCCTGCTGTATATTCTTTTTTTTAACACCTTTATTAATTTTATCACTTAAGACATAAGCAAACAGCCATACATTTATATTAAAGAAAACAAACTCTGTTAAGATGTTCACATTTACAGATACTATACATCACATACATGCTTTTATACAATTTTCATCCATCTAACATTACATAAATTGCTCAGTTCCTTCCATCTCTTGATCCTAACTTTTCCACCAAGACATTATTCTGCATCAAATGCTATTGCTCTGCCTATCAGCATCCTGATCAATAGATCCTTACTCGAGTCCTATGCTCTTAAACTTTGGCGTACTGCTTATATTTTCCCTCTCCACAAGGGTGGCAAAAATAACATTGTATCTAACTTTTGGCCCATAGCCATCCTCTCCCCTATCTCCAAAATTCTTGAAAAATGCATCCATCCACAGCTCTTACCATTCCTTACCAAACATCAACTACTTTCCCCCACCCAGCATGGTTTCCGCCCTGGACATAGTACTAACTCTGCCCTGCTCTCCTTCTTACATTTTGTCAATTCAGCCCGTGACTCTGGAGATTTAGTATCTTCTGTCCTGCTAGACCTTTCTAAAGCCTTTGATACCATCTCCCATACCCACCTCCTAAATCATCTCTCTAAACTTAACCTTTCCCAAGCAACCATTTCTTGGTTCTCTAGCTGTCTTTCTAACAGGTCCCAAGTCGTGAAATGGGGCCAAGCCACTTCCCCTTTCCTCCCTACTCCCACTGGTGTACCCCAAGGTTCCATACTTGGTCCTCTGCTATTCAACATCTTTATTAATGACTTCCATAAAGCCATTCCCAACTCCAAAATTGTTCAATACGCTGATGATTCCACTTTGATTTGTAGTGCCCCCAACTTAGCTGAGCTCCAATCTCTAACCCAAAATGCCTTTTCTACCACCGAAGATTGGATGCTCCAAAACCACCTCTCTCTTAATGCCAACAAAACCAAGATCCTTCTATTCTCCCCCTCCAAATCTTCCCCAATAGATGAAAACTCCCTTCACATCACTAGTCATAATAACTCACAAATAGAGATTGTACACTCTGCCAAACTTCTTGGTGTCACCATAGACAGTCAGCTAAAATTTAACTCCCACATTCAGCAGAATATCAAAAAACACACATAAAACTTGGCCTCCTTTACAGAAATCACCTCTTCCTCTCTCCTTCCTCTAGGCTAACTCTTGCCACTACCTACCTTCTTCCCTCTCTCATGTATGGCTCTCCCCTGTTCTCTAACATATCCTCCTCACTTACCTCCAAACTAGAGATATGTTACAACAACATTTCTCAATTTGCCACAGGCGTCAAATCCTCCTCACACCATTGCAATTCCCTTCATTCCCTTAACTGGCTTGAACTGCCCAACCTACTTGACTTTCACCAACTAACCACAGCACACAAATTAGTATTCCAACCCTCAAACTGCCCTGCACTATCCAACATACTGCAACCATATTCCCCTCCCAGACCTCTTAGATCCTCTCACCAAAACCTGCTGACCATTCATAAACCCAAGCGCCCAGCTGGCCAGCTTCTCATACCCTGTACCCTAGCAAAAAAATGGAACTCTCTTCCCTCCAGCTTACGGACCTGCAATAACCTCAATAGCTTCAAATCTCAACTTCATTCCTACTACTTACTTAACAGGAAATGCAACTGCTCTCTTCCTCCTTTGCCTCTCAAACCCTCCTCTCTCCTTACCCCTGGCTAACCTCTCCTTACTTCTCAACCTCTCCTCTCCTAACCCACTCTTAATTATTAATTTGTTTCTTATAACAAATTACTTCTGCCAACTTCTATACTATATACTCTCTTCTTCTGAACTATTTGTTCATTCTGCTGTTTGTTTATCACATTGACATTGAATCAAACTGTTTGTGTCTTTTGTTTGATCTTTTTATTATGTACTATGTATTTTTTATACTATGTATGTTTTACTTTGATTTTAAAATGTATCTAATTAGATTTGTGGAGCCTTTCTCCCTGGGCCTCCACTGAAAATGGGCTCCCTGAGCCCAGTGGACCTCCCCGGTCATCAAACTGGAAATAAATAAATAAATGTATTTTTCCCTCAATTTCCATTTTCTATGTAGTTTGCTGCTACCCTTTTCTAAAGATCCCACTTTCATTTTTTTTCAGATCCTGAGCTCCAGCTCAAAAAAAAAACTTAGGTACACCTATTTACTCACCCAATATTTCCAACAGAGCACCCTGTAGGGAATTTTTAAAGTCAGCAACCTCATTACATTCCCCAAACATACATTCCCAGTTACCTCTTTCTTCCCTATCACACTTCCAATATTTGCCATCTACCTGTGGAAAAATTATTTGGAGTCCACATGGGGTATACAAATACCTATGCCAGTACTTCCAAGCAAAAATCCTAAATCTTCTAGACTTTGTTGCAAATTTGGAAGGTATACGTATGTCATTTCATTGATTTCTTGCAAATTGCTCATCCAGTCTCTCTTCTCAATATTGTCTAGCTTCCTTTGATTGATTCCTATAGTTATTGTGCAAGATTTTATATCAGTTTTTTTATTATCTTTTGTTTAGTCTCTTCCCCATACCATTAGCTGCCAAAACAGAATCATTTTAACCCATATTACTAAATACTTAATTTTATCATATCCCTATAAATTTGGTATTGCTGAACTTGTTTTGTCTGCATTAATTTTATATCCAAAAAAAAAAAACAACTTGAAATTGTTTCAGAATGCTCCATAGCACTAAGATGTCCTTTCCTGGTTCTATCAGGCATAAAATAATATTGACGGCTGATAAAGACAGCTTGTCTTGATTACCATATTAATTATATCCTTGAAATTCTAAGTACCTTATTTTCTTTGTCAATGGCTCTAAATATAATTCAAATAACAAAAGGGAAAGAGGACAGCCCTGCCTGGACCCTCTGTTCAGGCACAACTTATTCAAGAGAACCCTCCAACTTTAATTTTTACCTCCACTCTTTCATATTAACCTTATTATTGTATCAGGGAATACAAATGCTTCCATTTCCCTAATCATAAAATTCCAGTTTACTCTATCGTGCTTTCTCTGCATAAAGACCTACCAGCAACAGCAACATTTTCTTACATTCTGCTTCCCTGTGGATCATCATTGTTCTGTTAATGTTATCAAATGTTTGTCTCCCTCACAAAACCACACTCATTCAGATCTATCAATTCTGGCAACACCTTTGCCATTCTTTGATCTGTTATAGACATACATACTTTATAAACTGGCTTTAATTCCAACATTTATGAAAGCCTGTATACAGAAATACTTATTCACATTATTCCGGTTGATACCCTTACCATCAGAAGGTTGGCTTGGTTAGGGGGCAAGCCATTAGGTTGGCTAGAATGGTTTCGGACATGGAAGTATTTTTAGAGGAAATTAACAAGTTAAAAATATGTTTTATGACCAGGGATATTCAATGTGTATGGTACAGAAAGTGGTATGTGAAGCTGTGGCATCTAGGGAACAGAAATTTAAACCGATTATGGGTACTGGTTTAAGTAATACTACTAATAAACACGATAATGACAACACCTCCACCTTTCTAACAGCCACGGTATTGGAATTCAACAATGAATATCAAGACATTAGATCCATTATTGTAAAAAACTGGAATATTCTTAGATGTAACCCTGTTATATACTCAGTTGCTGGGAGCAACCTAGGATAGTTAGCAAGGTTTCAAGGAACATTTTTGAACATGGAGGCACATTAAATGAGACTAATATTTGTGGAAATATGGTGAAATGTGGAAGGTGCAAACAGTGTACCTATATTATAAAGGCAGAACAGTTATTTATAAATGAAAGCAATATTAGATTTGGGAGAGTGGCCTAATGGTTAAGGTGTTTGCCTTATAAAACACAGGGTGTTTGAGTCTCAGTCCACACGTGAATTGTCTAGGCTTAAAATGGCTCACAGGTTAGGCAGCTAGTACTAATCTATAACTATAATTACTTTTGAACCTCTGCTATTCTGTAAAAAAAAAAAAAAAAAAAAAAAAAAAAAATTTTTCTTTCTTCTTCGAGAAGAAAAGGTTAAGTTAGTCAGCAGGCTTGCTAACTGTGAAAGAAAGTTTTTGTTTCTGTGATTTTATTTTGCTTGGAAGGAGGGTCTCTTTGTTGATCAGTGGGCAGTTGGGCAGTTTGAGCAGCTCCTTTACCTCGGAGAGGTGGTTAACTGACTTGAAACTGTAGTTTTGCCATAACTCCTTTCATTTCCTTTCCACCTTCAGTTGCCAGGCATTTTCTGTTAAACTTGATTTCTATATAGTAGTGTATTTTTAGAGCACAAAAAAAAAGCTGTTGAATTGAATTTTGCACTTAATTTTAATTTTTTTTTTAAAAACTTTTTTTCTTAAACTTACTTACCTAGTGCTCTTGTGTGGGCACTTTGTACTGTTATTTACTGCACTGTTATAACTGAACTTTACTATTACTCTGTAAAAAAAAACAAAAAAAAAAAAAAAAAAAAATTTGCTTTTTTCCCACTTTTCTAGAAAAAAAAGTTTTTACTACAGGTTGCCTGTTTGAACTGTTCTGTTTGGAAAGTTTCTTTTCTGTTGCTGAAGGAGGCTCTCTTTTTGTCTCTTTGTTGATCAGTGGCAGAACTACTAGCGCCTGAGGTGCCCCCCGCCGAGAGAGGTGGTTACTGATCTTTTAAGGTAGTTTTTTTGTCATTTCCATAACTTCCCTCTCTTTTCCTTTAACCTGCTTGTCAGCACGCTTTTTGTCGTTTTAGGCTTGTCGGTGCTGTTGCACACCAGGCAGAAAACGCTGAGATGGTTTAAGAAGATTTGGCTTTGAGAAGTTTACTTTTCAAATTTTCCCTTAAAACTACCTTCCTCATAGCATAGCTGCAGAGCTAATCTGCTTTCCTATAAAGTTTCTATATTAGTCTTGTTTTGACTATTTAGAAAAGCTGTTTGAGCACAACCAAAAGCTGTTTGCTGAATTTCCTGTTTGCATTTCTTTTTTACTCCTTTTTTGTCAATAGTAACTTCAAAAAGTGTGCCCCCATTTCTACTGGTCACCCACACTGTTATAATTTTTTGATAAAGTTTTATCTCTGTTAAAACAAAAAAAAAAGGAACAAAAAAAAATTTCCTCTTTTACTCTTTTTCAGAACCTAATATTCTGGCACAAAGACAATTGAACCGGAACTGTTTTTTCTGTGCCTCCTTTCAGCACAAATACATGCAGAGATGCTTGGGCTGAAGGAGGGTCTCTTTGTTGACTCTATTGAGCAGCTCTCCCGGAGAGAGAGGTGTAGCACAATTTTGAGACACTGACTTGAAACTGTAGTCTTGTTGTCCCTACTCCTTCATCTTCCTCTCTACATACCCAGAAGCTGTTCGGTTTTTGGCTGCCTTTACAGCTGAGGGCCAAAAAAGTGAAGTACCACTCAAGCGAACCAAGCTAGAATAAAAGGAGCCACTTTTGAGATTTTAACAGTTTTTCTCTTTTCCCTTAAGCTGTTTTCCCTCGAACTTTACAGCAGACACATTCTGTCTTATGACCTATGTAACTACACTGACGCTCCAACAGACTGACAAGCATAGCCATCAAGCTGTTTGCTGAAAGGGCGCTTAGAATCTCGCTTTGGCCTTAACGCTAGCACTGTCCTTGATATTTCACTCACAAACCTAATCATTTGTGGGGCTAATATTACTCAGTTGTCATTTCAATTCTTGGCTCATATGAAAAAAAACAAAATCTAAACAAAAAAAGATCTTCTGAGGATCTGTCTTATGACCCTGAATCTTGAAGGCTATCCTACCTTTGAGTTCCTGAACTGTTTGACAGATAAGATGATCAGGGGCTGAAATTGGCTCTCACACTTGTGTCAATTCAAAGAGCCTCCAGGTGTCAAGCTGCCTGGCCCCCGGAGCTGTGGCTCCACGCTGTTTTCTGTACAACGGGTTTTGGGCAGTCCCTGCTATGATTCCCATCCCTGCCTCCTAAAGTTACCCCATAACGTGGCTTTAGGCTCAAATTCTAAAACTAACCACCCGGTTAAATGAAAAACTCCAAGTTCAAAAGCTCAATGCCAAAGAGCTACTTTTTCAACCCCAAAAGTCTAAATTGGAGGGCCACAAAAAAAACCAAAAGGAAAAAGGATAAAGTCTCTCAAAAATATGAGTGCTGCCCGCCTGAAACTCAGCTCTATTCAGTCTTCTATCTCAGCTCCTACCTGGGCTGCTCCCTACATTCAACAACATACATACAGCGCCATGTCAAATTTATGCTTTGATGAATATGAAAAAAAAGAAAATCCATCAGAGCCACAGAGGGAATAATCTACCAGATGACACGGGCTGGGATTAACGGGCTATTGAGGATAGATTTATCACCATGTAAATTTATCACCCAAAGGGAAATTGAAACAAAACTCCGGCTGTTCACTCGGAGGCTCCCCCGTTCTGCTCCAAAGAGAGATATCACCAATGGATATACCCAGGAGATGCGACATGGATTGCTCAATGTCGTTCGACAGTAACACAGCAAATATAATTAAATATAGTACCTTATACTAAAGGTAATGGGGTTGGGGAAACGTATTGGCTAGGCTTGTAATGAGGCAGATAGCTATTAAAGGAAATTGTTCAACAACAGGGATAGTTTATCTAGTGAAATGTAATACCTGTCCATCATTTTATATAGGAAAGACTGAGAAGGCGAAGTAAGATTAATGTTCTCTACAGACATTCTTGCTTATGTCCCGACTTTCAAAGTTTAATTTTGGTAATCTTGATAAAATTACCATTAAACCTAGGGGTGGTGACTGGAAGAACAAACTTGAATATAAAGAGCTTTTATGGCAACTTAAATTAAATGCTACAGGCACCACCCGGGTTGAACAAAACCACTTCTATTAAACCTGGAATGAAATCATTAGCTGAAGTGCTGCAAAGCACAAGGAGTGTTTAAGAATTTTTACAAATTTTTAAATGTAAGATTGTTTTAACAGTATTATTATGTTTTGATATGAAGTGGTGACTTTATGCTCTATACTAGTCTCAATGCATGTTTGTTATATAATGGTAGTAAGTAAGCGTTTAATTTTAGAAGTTACACCATTTATTTAATTGATATAATTTATTTGATTTAATAGGAAATTGGACAATTGGTTAAGCATTTTACTATATATATGATAGTGAGTTCATGTTGAGCTCAATTCTGATGAAGTCTCAGGCAGAAAGGAAAGTGCTGAATTTATTCAGAAATTTTATGTGGTACAAATTCTAAGTATTCATCAATGCTTAACACCAGCTTCCTTCATTGGTACAGTCTACTTTTGGTTACTTTATAACCATAGTTTAAAATTAAAGCCTATATGAAGCTGAGTCTGATGGATCTTTACCATATTTAGGTATTAGAGCCACTACACCTTTCTTCCAGGATGTTGGTGCTTCCCAGCCTTTTAAAATACTGTTAAAAAAAACTTTCCAGAGCTTTATCACATTCTTCCCTCCTAGCATCTATTCCTGGAGATTTTCCTGCAGATTGATTATATGTCACTGTTTTTTATCTCATCTCCTCCTATCTTAACTGTTAATTGTTGAACCTTATGTACCTTATCTACATCTAACCTTGGCATACTTAAGTCTTCCATAAATATTTCCATTTGGACTTTTTCTTAATTTCCACATTCCTCTGCTTTATACAAATTTCCATAGAATTTCTGAATATCTATATTACTTCTACATGAACTCTGGTTATTTTTCATGGTATAGGCTCCCTAAGTTTGGCAACAACCCTTTCTACTTTCTGTCACCTAAGTCATTGTTCTAAGAGTTATTATAAAAACAGTTGCATAATCACAATCTTTTTAAATATATGCATATTATCCAGATACTCCCCTATTTTTTCTTTAACACTCTGTAGTTGTACCTCTTCTTGTTCTGCAAGATTTTCTTTATTCTGCAATACTTTAATCTTTATCAGCCACTCTATATAATTATTTTTACTTCTTAACAGTATTTCTTTTTCTTTTATTTCTATCCTATTTTTAAACTCCACTTTCATTTTATCCCACTCACTAGCTATAACTGAAGAAATTTCTATCTTCCTTAATAGTTCTCAAATAATTTCCACTACTCGTTCCTTAAATTCCTCTCTTTTTAATAATTAGGTGAGGAGTACCAGTGTCTCATTTTTACTTCATTACCCTGCATTTGTACCTTAATTGTTTTGGCGCATGATCTGAAGTAGTTATTGGAAGTGTGTCAAAAGTTTTTAATTAAAAGCACATGTTCTTGTGAAATACAATTGCTGTCTAGTTTTGCCTAGTTATTGTACCCTGAGAAATAATATGTAAATTTTATTTGAGTTCCTACATCTGAATTCATGTCTTACATACCAAATATTTTCAAAATTGTGTTCAGTAATCTACTCTCTTTTGTTATATTTATAATCTCACATTTATTCAATAATTTCAATGTTGATGGTATTCTACCTGTTCATCTCCATCTCCCAACCCCAGACTCCTGTTCAAGTCCAAGGTACTCCCAATTCTTCTATTCAGCTCCTGAGATTTCTTCTGTCTCTAAATCATTTTCCTTTGGAACATTGGAAAAGGTTTCACTGGCAAAGTGTCTCCATAAGCTTTATTATCAGAAAAATGAGAAGCAGTGTTCCCTTCTATTTGATGGCTCACTTTTTGTTGGACAAATGTTTGTATTTCTACTTAGCCTGTTCTACATCAAAAAAGAACTTTGATCCACCAGGAAAAATATTTTGAAGCCAGCTGGGTACAGCAGTTTGAATCTCACACCTGCCTCTCAACATTCCCTGATTGCTAGGATAATTTTGCTTCTCTCCTGCCTGGTGTATAGTGAATAATCATTTTCCACAAATACTCCAGTGTCTCCAATTTTTAATGTTTTGCTGATTTGCCACAGTTTTGTCAGGATCAATTATTTCTGCTGGTATGATTGTGTCTTTACTAATACAGGTCATGGCTGCTTTCTCATAGCCAGGTTTGGAGCAAACACACGTGCCCTTTCAATTAACAAATCCTGCTGTGGAATTCCAGTCTAGTTGCTTATTTGTACTTTCATAAAATCAATGCTGTCTGCTCCTTCCAGTTTCTCTAGTACAGCAGAAAACTCACAGGTTTTCTCTGTGTGCTCTGTCCTCTAATTCTACCATTTTTGAAATAGCTCTTCTTGATCAGTCTCATACACAGCCAGCCTTTTCTTCATTTCAGCCTCTGATTTTTGCAGTTTTATCAGTTCATCTGAATAGCTGTTTAAAGCTTCTATTTCTCCATCCTTTTATTAATTGTGTTGATGTTCTCCTTCAATGTTTCATTTATTTTAATCAGCTCTGAGTATATTTGATTTATCTTTTCTTGTGGATTACTAGAAGCCATGTCTTGCACCAAAGCTGGAGCTTGAACTTTATTTTTGCTGAATAGCTGTGGGGATTCTTCCCATTCAGTGTTTTCTTTTCACCTTTTCTAGTTGATTTTTTTTCAGGCTCTCTAAGTTTCTTCTCTGCTGGCATCCAGGCAGTATATTTTCTAGCCACTAACTGAATTTACTAAAACTTGCAGAGTTTCTGGCCATTATCTCTCAGCTTCTTTTTTCCACACTGTGAGAGCTGAAATCAAGCTGGTGTTCAGTGTGCAGCCATCTTGGAAGTCCTCCCTGCTGCATAATCTTAAGAGTGCTTTTTATACCCTTAGGGCAGTGTTGGCAAACTTGTACGTAGGCTGTGGTAGTAAATGTCTTTGATACTGGATATTCCACAAAACCTCTTATGACTGGCACAAAGAATCCCCGCTGTAGTCTTTTATGTATTTAATGATTCTGACTCAGTATTATTTATATCAGCCTCTACTATGAAACTTTGCAAACATTAGCTTAAGGCAGAAGAATTTAGCTGTCAAGGAGGCTTTGTTGAAATATTCAGTAGCAAATACATGTTTAAGCAACTCTTGAGACAAATGACATTGCATTGCGTTAGAAGTGATTTTTTGTCCTAAAAAAAAATAGTCAAGCAACTGTGAGACACTATTATAGGATTTGAAGTAAAAAAAAGTTTGAGCTCCATAAAGTGTTCACCAGTTATTATTGTAGCAGAGGAGAGCATTACAAATGTTCTGAGATAATTTTATGGCTTGGGTGACTGAGCTCAAGGTTATGGCCAGGTCTGTTCAGCACCCACAGATTAATACAGTTCTCACCATGCATACTTTGTAAAACTCTGCTGTTATTGTAAAATCTTAGCTAAAAAAATGAGTGAGGGTGCTAAAGGAGATGCCCCATCTCCTGCTACATAGACAGTTAAGAAATTACACAATGACCACCTGTGAGTATTCCAAAACATGAAGCTTTAGTTCCTGTCATTATCATTTGATTAAATGGTTGAAACTGTGGTTTTGTATCTGGTGTCTGTGATTTCATATCCTAACATTCAGACACTGGCAGATAGTTTACAACATTATTTTATACTTTTTGATCCTGTTGCTAGAAATGAGTGTTGTGTGATATACTATAGATGTTTAAATATTTTTATACAAGCACGAGTGCTGGGAATATATTGGTGTTAAAAGTAAGCACACGTCAGTTGAATCCCAGGTTATTTTCTTACCCTTTAATTGTATGCCTTTGAATACAGATAGTTTGGATTATTGCACATGCAAAGCATCCTGTATTTTAATGTAATTAAATATTCTTGTGTTTTCAAGGAGGATTCCTTTAATAGCACAACAGAATATACTGCTGATGAGAAAGAGGCACCTGAGATGGATGGGATAAAAGATTCAGAACAAAAGGCTGAGTCACTAAAAAGTGATGTTTCATCTTGTGATGAATCTCATGGTTTCCTGGCTGAGCCTGTTTTGCCAGTAGTAAAAGACTCATCTGGAAATGAAATGATGGAAGAAAAGAGGGCAGCTGAAGATTCACAGCCAGCTCCTGCTATACAGTCACCAGAAGCACCAAGTGAAATTCCATCTGAGGAGCAGATGAAAGATATTGTCAGCTCTGAAGCTGCTTCTGTAGACAAGGTAGAAAGTGGAATGGCAGCATCTTCTCTTGAGGCTGACATATCTGAAAAGAAGACTGAAGCTATCACTTCTGCAGCCACTTTCACGGCAGAGGGCAGTAGCTCTGTAGCCACAACCAGGGCAGAGGACAGCAGCTCTGTAGCCACATCCACAGTAAATGATATTAGCTCTGAAGCCACATCCACAGCAGAGGTTACATCTGAGCCACAAATAGCTAGCAAAGTGAGTGAGGGTACTGAAGCAGATACTCCAGCTCCTGCCACACAGACAGGTAAGGAATCACTACAAAGACCACTTGAGTAGCCTAAAACATAAAACTTCAGTTCTTGTCATTATCATTTGGAAAAATAGTTCAAACAGAGCTTTTGCATCTGATGTTTGTGATTTCATATCCTAACACTGGCAAATAGTTTATAACATTGTTTTATACTGCTCATTTGTTTAAGTTTCTGCCAACCATCAGACCCCCTCTCAGTCTATCAGCTATCTGAAAGAAAGACAGCTGAGAAGGGGACATTACTGAGGCAGCCATTAGAGGTGGGTTAAACATTTTTCTACTTTAACCCTTGGCCCTAACCACATGTACTTGACAAGGTGCTGAGGAAGGGTGTGCAATGAGATGCTTGTCGAGTGTGTCCCTTCACTTCTACAAAGGGTACTCCTTCCAAGTATCCTCATCCTGCCCTTTGCAACATGAGCAGTGATATCTCCCATCTCCATAAGGGAAATCACAATGGTCTGCATGCTCTTCACTCCTCTGCCTTCCTGCTTGGATCATTCAGTGCTGGGTCTGATAATCAAACCCCGGTCACCATGTTCACAGTCAGGGCTCCATCCCTCTGTACCTTGGAGCAAGGCACTTATTTTACACTCTCGGCATAAAAGCACGTATTTTACACTGTCTGCATCTGTTTTGTTACTTTTTCCTTTTTGTTTCTGATGCCTTATGTATCACCCAGCATCAGGTTCCAGTACATAGCCTACTCTGTGTTATTCTTGCCTCTCCAAGTCTTGTAGTATGACTGCCCATTTGTGTTTATGCTGTTTATACATTAGTAATGTCACTGTTCAGTTTGGATAATGAAGAAAGACCACTGGAAAGACAGGATTTATAAAGAATTAAAATTCATCACTTACCTGAACCGATTTATAGAAAAAAATGTGCAAAATGCTACAAAGTATATTTAATATTACTTATAATGTATTTTCATGTAAACAAAGTAGTTTTTATTTTATTTACTTATTTTTTGTGCAGCACCTAGATTCATTTGTATCTATGGTAATCTGTAAGATGTCTTTCTTTTTCTGTTGTCGCAGGATTTGCTGGGTTAGGAGTATAAAGTATTCTCCCCTGAGCTCCATGCCACTCTTTGAGCACTTACTTTGACAGTTCACTAAGGTGCATAAGCCCTTCCTGGCTGGGGTTAACAGCCCCTCCTCAAAGCTGGTGATAACAGGACTCTCGGAGAAGGGGAGGGAGCCTGGAAGCCACTATTGCTGCTTATGCATACAGGCCTAGCTTCACTGGGTTGTGACCCTGTCCTCCAACATGCTGGCACCCTATATGGAGGATAAGATAAGCCAAGAGGCATGCTTTTTTGGAAGCAGCATTAGGATGGGTGTGCCCTCCAATCCATCCACTCACTCACTCCAGCTATTGTTCTCTGCTCTCCCCTCCACCAGAGCTAGATAATTAGTTTGGTCCTACCTGCATGTCATCCATTCACCTCATCACCTGGCAAAGGAGACCAGGCTAACCTCATTAGTTCTAACAGATGCCAAAGCCCGTAATCAAACTCGGATCACCTGTGTCATATAGGTTCATAGGTGTGTACTAGGCTAATTGCCCTGGAGCCTTTGCAAGCCTAGCCCATAAGATTATCCTGGCATCTTGCCACCTGACCTTAGTTCCCAGTGCCTCTGTTGAGTAGAGCTACTGGAGTGATTCCCGGGATGAATTTTCTATTTCCCATCCACTCATCAAGACTTCTCTTGAAGAGGACAAGTGAGGCGCTCTGCTTGACATGTATCAGAAGTCTATTCTATAGCATGGGCAGTCTCTGGGTTATGAACATGTCCCTCTAACATGCACTCTGTGCCAACAGAGCTAGCTGTAAAGCACCTCACTTCTCATTTGTATTGCAATATCACTAGTAACATCACATTATAATGGAGACAGGTCAGCCTGTTTGGATCGATTAATGACCAGGGAAGCCAGAGGGTCATATGCTGATGTAGGTTTGAGGAGTCACCTTGGTGGGAGAGAGCTTTGCGTGCTGCAGCATTGCTATATAGTGTGAATCAGGGAGTGGTGCAGCATTACATGGCTATGTGCTCCTAAGAAGGTTGTCAGATAGCTACTAGTGCATACACGGGAGCATGTATGCAAGTGGTTAGTATGTAATTACACACTGGCCTTGAGAGGAATGTTAAAAAGCAACGCAGGGCATAAAACAAAATCAGGTACTTGCAGTATGCTCAGACCAGCACACATTCACTCTCATTCCTGGTGCAGTAGTGATCTGAGCACTTATAGCCTAAAGGCTTTCTTCCCTGGAAAGGAAGCACTGACCCAACAAAAGGTTTCATTTGGGTAATGTCTGTACTATAAATGGGCCCAGGGACAGGTCAGATTATGAGAACGAGGGAACAAAGAACCCCCAAGTAAGTTTTGAGATGATAAGAAAAAAATGCTAGTAAAATGAACTTTTCATACTGCAAACAGCAAGAGATGTTAGAAAAATTGGTATGTCATGAAATACAACAAATGCTAAGGTGCACTGCCACAGAACATGGGACTCCAACACCTTAGGAAATCTTAAATTCTATGATGAGCCAGGGACCTTCAGGTCATGTTTGACATGTGACCACTAAAACATTCATGTCAGCTAGCATCAGATAGACCTCTCCCTTATGGATACAAGATAAGGTGTACCAGAAAGTGAATATTTCGATCTACACAGAGGTCAACTACAACACCAGATGTTCTTATGTTATTGAGTAGCTTTTACATAGGTCATCCATATCACCAAAAGTTTTTATATTACTGACAAGTTCTCACAAAAGTCAACCATATCATTAGATGTTTTACATTACTGAGTAATTTTAAGATAGGGCAAATATAATAGCAGCTGTTTTTACATTACTGAGCAGTTTTCACAAAAGTCATCTGTACCATGTATGCTTTTTCAATACTTAGTAATTTTCACAGAGGTCAGCTATAAGTTCTATAACATCAAATGCTTTTATATTATTAAGAAGCTACTTGCTGTGGTGGCCTTTGTCAATGTAGGAGAGATAATCCTGACATCAACAAGGAGCTTACGTGATCTCTTTCACATATCTGGAAATATTGAAATCTTTGAGGAGTTTTTTTCTTATTAAAAATAGTTTTGTTTGGCAGTCATAACTATATCTTTTGCTCCATGAACAATGAAAAGTTATGTACCTGAATTTGTTTCTAAAGCACTGCATGTGTGGGTGCAACTATCCTGAAACCTGCCTCCATGAATGGCCTGCTTTAGTACTTAATGTCAGGGGGAAAATAAAAGAGTCAGTACAGTTCTCAGGTCATAGAATCATAAGATCATTGGAGATACAAGGCAATAGGGCCTAGTGAATAAATTATAACTTGCCAGTACACATGCTTGAGCCTTACCACCTTTTCCAAGGAAGGCCATTCCAGTTTTTCCAGGAGTAAAATTGTGTATATCCATCAATTTATTTAGTTTCTATTTGAAGGCTGATAATGTATCACTCTGCTTGATGTTGTTTGTCTTTTCTGCTTTTCCCGGTTAGGGGTCGCCACAGCGGAACTTCGAGTTGCCAGCCCGATGCCCAACCTTCAACGAAGGCACGCCCATTCACGCATGTCCTTCAAACGCCACTCGACCGTGGGGAGGACATGCAGACTCCACACAGAAGGCACTCCAGCCGAGAATTGAACAGGAGAACCTCTTGCTGTGAGGCAACAATGCTACCGCTGCACCACCGTGGCTTACATATCACTCTGCTTGATATGTAGTGGAAATTTGTTCCCGAGGAGGAGAAGGCAGTGCCTGAAAAATCTGTTCCACCACCATCTTTTGTTAGTTTGTTGGTGTAGATTTGAATCTCTAGTCCTCACCAGGCATAGATCACTTCTAAGTAGTCTGTAGAATACTGGATATAGGCAGAGTGCTTCCGGGGGCATTGCATTCTCTGGTAGGCTTAATTAATATGGAGTGCAAGGAGTAAGGACTTCTGATAAAGTACCTTTAGAGATTAGCTATGATAAGTAGAAGGACTTCCTCACTACAGAAGCAACATGATGCCCAAAGGTGATCAAAATACCTATCCATGTTCCCAGGTCTCTTACTACATTCCCATTTTTAAGTGGGATGTTATCTAGGCCTGATAACCAAATGAAAACTGCGCAATACAGATAAACTCTACAAGGCCCAATAAAGCAGTCACCAATTCCACAATATAATATGTTTAATAAGGTGAAACACTATTAACATAAAATGATTACAGTTTAGTGCTTTCATCCAAACATCAAATGGATTTCTTCAGAACAGACAGTAGCAAGTTTTCCATGTGTTGTCCCGGTTTCTTGCTACTGTCTTCTAGCAATGGGGCATATCTGTGTCAGTAAGGCCTTCAGTTGCTGTATTTCGTAAGGAAATATTTCCAGTTGATGTTGCTTTGTTTTTAATATGTGCCTGAAAGGGTCTTCGGACCAATGTAGCCACTTTCTCCTTCTCAGAGTCTAAACTGTTATTACAGGGTGTCAGGAATTTTCCAGTGACGACATTCTGACCATCAACCCATTGGGATAGTTGCAGGACCTCACTTCAAAACTCAGCCTCAAAGCTTCATTTCTTCAGCTAAGCAAACTTTGCAGACATGCTTTCAGCTCTCACATAAACAGGTACCACATGTCTGCTGAGTTTGCTTAGTTGAAGAAAGGATGCATTGAGGATGAGTTTTGAATTGAGATTCTGCAACCTTACAAGGAAAAAAACAGAGCCTAAAACAAATTGTTTTTCAAAATACTAAGACACTGACAACATCTACATGTTACTATATATAGTTGGGGGGGTGGGATGCACAGCCCCCCACATTGGGGGGTTTGGGTGGCGTAGCCCCCCACTTAATTTGGTTTTCTGTTGTCTGGTTTTGTTTTACATTATTTGGTAAAACCCAACTAGGTGGGGGGGGGGGGCTAAGCGGCCCAGACCCCCCCCAGCTATATATACTAACACCAGAATCACACTACAGTGGGGAAAATAACATATACCTTTGACTTGCCTTAGAGTACTACTTGTAAGTGAAATGAGTTTTAGGTGAAATGAACTTAAGGTGATTTGGCCTCAGTGAAATGGGTGTCAGTGAAATAAATGGTCTTTCAATGAAGTGATACAAATCTATATATATATATATATATATATATATATATATATATATATATATATATATATATATATATATTTTTTTTTTTTTTATAACCTCCCAGGGGCTGTCCCTCCTAATCCTTGCTTGCAGTGTGCATACCTGGTATCCTACCACTCTTGCACGATTGTCAGGTGCTATCAGCTGTGTGACACCTAAGTGCCCTGAATAACAGTGCATGACTGATACACATTCATCCAAGGGTTTTTTTTGTGGTTACAATTTTGTCTTTGAACAAAGATGCAATAATCTTGGAGTTCATTATATTAAGCTTAGGGACACATGGGACAATATACCCTGCATGAGCATTATGCGGCTTGTCCCACAGAAGTCTAAGCAAGATGATTCATTTGTTTTAGTCTGATTTCATTTTCAGTATATTGGCTTTCAGTCAGTTAACACTGACCCATGTATGCCCCTATGTAAGAATCCTGAAGTTTTGAAGAAATTGTATTAATGTAATAAACCATTATTTCACTGTATTTCAGTGGTTTAGAAGGGTATTATTGTGTATGTAAGGGCTGTGAAAACACAGATTCTAATCTTGCCATGCTGTTGCTAACCAGGTTAGTTTACCTGGAACTAAAGCTGGAAATAAACAAGTTTTAGATGTTTTCACCTTGCTAATAACAAGTCTAAGATGCATACTCTTTATTCTAAAAGATTAAATTATTCAGTCTCTATGCCTGTAAGGGCTATAAACGTATCATATACATGTTTCATTAGTAGACAGACATCATAGAGCATTTAGTATCCATAGTGGAGGGAACTGTTTTAGATGGGTCTATATTACTTCAGCGAATGCTGTTTAATCGCCCCAATAAAGTCGAAATCCCTAAATCCCGAAGACACGGAACAGCGATTTTTTTTCCCAGTGAAAAAAATCACTGCTCCGTATAAAAAAAAAAGCAAACATAACCCCCTAATACCAACTCAGGGATCCCATTACAGTGGAGGAAATGGCAAAGTCCCAAACACAGCCAATGATATTTTTTTCCATGGGAAAAAATTGCTGTTCCTGTGTTCGGGATTTAGGGATTTCAACTTTATTGGGTCAATTAAACAGCATTCACTATTTTAAGCATTCACTGAAATAATATGGACCCTTTTAGATGATGATTCTAGGGTGCTTTAAATAGTAAATATTGCATAAAATGTATCATTTCACCTTTACAAAGCTGCTATTATGTTACATATTTCTCATTTATGTTTGTTATCTCAGTTGTTATGGTTAGGAAGCATGCCTGGCTTAAACATCAGCCCTCCTCAAGAACATTATAATTCCAATTAAAAGCCTTCAGTTTTTGATTTTATGAATACAGGTAACACTAAATAGACATAATCCAATTTGTGCATGGTTCTTTTGATTCTGTAAGCAACCGGTGTAGAAAAAAAATATTTACCTTCTACAGATGATGATGTTTTGATCTTCTTTCCTTGGTCAGTCAGTGAGAGCAAGACCTTAGAGTGGAGTTATGGCTCCCCTCATTCTGGGGTTATGAGTCAAAAAGCAATTGTTTGTTTTTCCTCGACTCCCTATCCCTTCTGTAAGAGACTCGTCGTTTAGATGACTTCTTCTTTTACCCTGTAAGTTAACGATAGTGAATCCCCCGTTCCCTTCTTTCCATTTTCCTTTCTGTTTTTCCCATCGTCGGGATTCTTTTATTGGTAGTGTAGGTGGAATTTCAACTTTTCTGGAAAAGTAGAAGAACATTTCCTTAAATTTATGGTTAATAGGTCTGTTACAGATGGTTTGCAAGCAAGGGTCCTTTCAAATTTGTATGATGATCCATTCCAAAGGCATTCAAAGACGAGAAGGAGCACCAAAGGTTACTGTTCCAGAATGTTTCTCATGCAAAAGAATGTCATTGCAGCCCTAACCTTTTATGTCCCATATGTGTATAGGTATATAGTATTTATGTCTCTGATGTTTAGTTATTTTTGATGATACTAATCTAGTGTACTTATGTAGTTCATACATTTCCATTATTCTGTTGTTTGCAATTTACTTCAGGCATATGTAAACATTTTGCAATGGGTTATCCATTATCTGTTTTGAAATGTATGCTTTTATTCTGTTGTTGTTTGTTGTAACTCCAGTGCTGTGGCGGAAAAAGATCCCGACTGGATTAGCCCACTACCATAGCTAACAAAAATAAATAGATAGATAGATAGATAGATAGATAGATAGATAGATAGATAGATAGATAGATAGATAGATAGATAATGTGTGGACATCTCAGTGTTAGAAAGTTCAAAATGATAACATTTCTGATCATTCGTCGTCCTTCCCCCAAAAAGGCATGGATGTGTACATTAGATCTAAAAAATGCTTACTGGCATGTTCCAATATTTCTTTCCAGCTGCAGGTTTATTTCTGGTCTGAAACTAAAACTATCAGTTTGCTATTCTTCCATTTGATTTGGTAATACCTATCAGGATATTCTTCAAGTGTTTGATTCCAGGTGACTCTCAGGTTGAAGGATTGACATATTTATCTTTCTTAGATGAATAGGTTAATTACGATCGTGAGTGATTACCCTTTTTCTGGACTCTAGGTACTAGTGTAAACAAGAAAATTACTGATGAAACACCTCAAAGAAAGTTAGTTTTTTCTTTTTTTTTGTCCTGGGATCTGGGCTGAAAACAGTTCAACAAAGGATAAACTTGCCACAAGTCAGGATATGTAGGCTGTCATCCTTATTGTAGGTAAATGTGTTCCAACCTGTATTGCCAGCATCACTCTCCAAAGCCAAAAACACAGCATCCATGGGACCTAACAACATCCCAGGCTGTGTTCTACATGAACTACAGAATGAACTGGCACCCCACCTAAGCACCATGTTCAATCATAGCCTCATCTCTGACTTTGTGCCCACTGAATGGCGCACAGCGACAGTTATCCCACTCCACAAGGGGGAGCCACCACAGATCCCGGGAACTACCACCCCATTAGCCTAATGAGCCTGGTCTGCAAGGCCATGGAACATATCATCATGGAACTTATAAACAAAGACATTGGTAATCTCCAAACTCTGGACCCCACCCACTTTGGGCTTGTAGAAGGCAGATCATGTCTCCTAAACCTGATAGACTTCTTTGAAACAATCACCAAAGCCATAGACGAGGGTAAGGTGGTTCACACAGCCTATCCAGATCTCGCCAATGCTTTTGACACCATCCCCCACTCTGGAATTATAGATAAACTCACTAAACTAGATATAAATCCTAATGTCACAAGATGGGTTGCCAACTGGCTCACTGACAGAACCCACACTGTGAAAGTAGCAGACTCCAAATCCAACTTCAGACCAGTGACAAGTGGAGTACCACAGGGTTCAGTCCTGGGTCCTCTCCTGTTTGATATCTACTTTTCTCAAGCGCAGGCTAACACAGAAGGTCTTTGGCTAATGAAGTTCATAGATAACTGCAAACTAGGAGCCATAATTGAAACTCCTAATGATGTGGACATCCTACAAAAGGGCCTCACTGAGACAGATGCCTGGTGCCAAAGCCATGGCCTCAAGCTCAATACCAAAAAGTGCATTGTCATCCCCTTTGGTAAAAACTCTGTACCCATGAGCTACCATATAGGTGGTAGTCTACTTAACACCGAAAATGTGATAAGAGACCTTGGGACACAGGTGGACAATAGTCTCTCCTTTGATGATCACATTGCCACAGAAGTCAGGAAATCCTTTTACGTGGTACACCTCATCACAAAAGGTTTCTTATCCAGGAAAAAAGAGGTCATTGTTCCTCTCTACTCATCACTAATTAGACCCATTATAGAGTACAACACCCCTTTTGGTATGTACCTCACAAGACATCTACAATAACTGGAATGGCTGCAGAAATACCTCACAAGACTTCTACAATAACTGGAAAGGCCGCAGAAATACCTCACAAGACATCTACAATAACTGGAAAGGCCACAGAAATACCTCACAAAGAGGATTACAGGCCTCAAACAGATGCCCTACACAGACCATCTCAAAAAACTCCAGCTTTACTCCGTTGCATATCTCCTACTCAGAGGCGATCTCTGCCTAATATACAAAGCTATGTCAAACCCAGAGCTGTTGGACATGCTCCACTTAAAGAAATACCAATCCCTTCGAGCTGCATTCTCTAGGGACCTAAACCTTGTCACCACAATAAACAGAACATGCTGGAGGGATAGATTCCTGTCCCAGAGACTTCCCATACTCTGGAACAAACTACCTATCTATATGAAACAAAGCTCCTCATTAGCACTCTTCAAGAAAAATCTTGATGATTGGATGGGAAATAGGAAATTCACCCCGGGGATCACCTCTGTGGCTCTGCTCAACAGGGGCACAGGAAAATAATTTTCTTGGGTGGCAAAAGTCAGGGTATCTTTTTGGTTAGGCTTGTATAGGTCCTAGGGCCGATAGCCTAATACCTACCTATGAACCTATGAACCTACCTATGAACGTATTGGCCAACCTTAGGACTGTTCTAAATGCAAAGCTGCACATGAGAATTGTTTGTTGTATCCGAGAAGTCTGTGGGGCAGGCAGAGGACAGCCTAGTCAGGAATATCAACTGAATTCTTTCTTGATTGAGGAAACTCTAGGTGTGGAGTTCTACATCTCAGATGAACCTCACGCATTGCAATATTTTATGTGTTCTGAGCCTTACACAGTCTTTCACAAAGGCAGGGTTTACTCATATTTTATGCCTAGGTAATGACAACCACTGTATTTGGATGAGAAGATTCAGCTTCCTTCATCCTGCCCTCATCCTAAGGATAAAGAGGAGCATATCCTGTGCCATGCATCCCTTAGTAAACTGTTTTTTCACTTATATCAACAGAACTTAATAATTTAGAAAACCTGACAAGTTGTTTCTTTCTTCTATCCCAATAATTTTGGAAGCCCAGAAAGCAAATCATTTTGAACTGGATTGTTGGTTTTATTTATTATTATTATTATTATTATTATTATTATTATTGTTGTTGCTGTTTTTGTAAGGACTCATTAAGTAAATCTCTTCAGTGACAGGGCTCAGTCTGTTAAATGTACTGCAACTTCTGTAGCCTTCTTTAGAACATCAGCAACAACTTGTGAAGCAGTGACCTGGTCTTCAGTCCATACCTTCAGTTAACATTGCAAGTTGGGCATTGTTTCCAAGTCAAGAGGTGGTTTTGCTCCAATGGTTGTACAAGACATGCTAGATAGGAACTCTAGCATTTGTAGCATGGTATTCATAGAACTGTATCTAAGCTATATGGTGTCCCCTACTGTTCTCTGATCTGACACCCACCTCAAATCTACGTTGAAGATCAAATAAATAAATAAATACATACATACATAAATGTTCCTATGGGTATTTCAAAGCTGAATAACAAAAGAAAATATAGTCCTCTCAGTGATTTGGCCGTGACAGCAAATACAATATTGGCATACATTTCAGAATACACTACCTACTGCACCATCAGCATCTAATGATTGTACCTGCTAACACCTTGAACCCAAGGCAGCTACCCCCTGCATCTCACCCTATATACCCCTCTTAGTATTCCACTCATTTATTGTGACATAAACTGTGAAGAAAAGAATGATGAAAAACTTAGTATAGTTGTGTGAAGCATTGCTTATACCAGATGACTGAATCATTGTTACCCTCAATATTTAGGTTCCCGTCCTCTGTCCCTCCACCCTTTTTTAATTTTTGAAGTATTATATGTTGCTAGTTCTCAAGTCTAGGTGGGGAGTGGAATTTTTTGCTTGGTGTTTATCTTTGGAGAGATTCTCTTTGCCTCAGAGTTAGATCTGTATGCAGACTAGAGGCTATGGTGTTCCATTGACATAGCTATCAAATACAAGTTGTTATCTACCTTGGACTAGTTCTGCTAGATGGTTATGCCAAGTAAAAGCATCGTGCTGGCCTGGTAATGTATATAACGAAAAGAGGTAAGCTATTCATTTGTCACTAGAGCTGTGGTTAGTGACAGAGCCTGATCAATGATCTTATGATGATTGGTATTTATATTGGTCAGGGGTAGACATGCACACGTTATTTCTATTACACCTGAATTTTAAATTATGCTCCTTTTTTCTGTATTTGTATGAGTTGCAATTCTGAGATCTGTTTAGCATATTCCTTAGCACTGGGATACATTTCCTTGACTAAGAAAAACTGACAGGGATGAGTGCATCTTGACATTCTTAGGTTTTGAATGTATCACTTAGCAAAAAGAAATGAGTAAAAGGGCTGCTATTTATAGAGACTATAATAAACTCATGAACCCATTCATTTTGATTAAACTGAAACTGTCAAAGCAAGAAATG
Organism: Protopterus annectens; assembly: GCF_019279795.1. Taxonomy (NCBI): domain Eukaryota; kingdom Metazoa; phylum Chordata; order Ceratodontiformes; family Protopteridae; genus Protopterus; species Protopterus annectens. The sequence goes on along the minus strand of NC_056743.1, from coordinate 1,196,586,228 downwards.
ACTCACTTATCTAATCTTATTGCGAGTAACTCTTACATGTGTACTTTACAGAGACATCAGATGCACACACACACACACACACACACACACACACACACACACACACACACACACACACACACACACACACACACACTCACTCATACACAAACACTTATAGGAACACACCATGCAAAGTTGGCTGTCAGTTGTAAGCAAGAAAAGAGCTTATGGAAATACTGACTTTTTACAAATTTATTGTACAGCACACAAATTCAAAAGACAATATCTCAAAAAAGAGCCAAAGAACTAAAATCACACTAAAAAACACTTTTGAACTTTCTTAAAAATGCATTAAGCACTTTTGACCTATACTGACATCTTTTTCAAAATAACACTCACAAAACAATCATGTGACTCGTCATCTGACTATGCTAGTTACACTTGGTTAATCTCCTGTTTCTTTTTAAAACACACATATAATTGCTGCTCCATTAAGTCTTATGTAAGCATTTGCATTCAACAAAATATGCCATTTCATTTCTCTAAACTCTATAAATAGCATTCAGATGACAAGTTCCATGATTGCTTTGTGAGTGAATATAAGATATTTTGAGAGTTATTCTGGAGAAGACTTCAGTGTAGGTTGAAAATGCTTAATATTTTTTAAGAAAGTTCAAAAGCAGTTTTTTAGTGTGATTTTGGTTCTCCAGCTATACTTTGAGGGGTTTGTCTGTTGACTTTTTGTGTTTTTGTACACTTCAGTGAAGTCCATACTTGTATTATTTTTGTTGTACAGCTGACACACAGCTAGACTCTCACTAATTAAGGAAAAGTTTAAGTATTTGGACAAAAAAAATAAAAAAATCAGGATTGCATATTCCCATAGGCACAGTGTTAAGATGTGCAATCCTTCAACTCACACTCTGTCACCCAGTGATGTTCTCACATTAAACTGAGGCTGATAGCATTAATGCTCAGCAGTACTGTTGCATCCATAGTTCAAGATGCTTTTTTTTACAATGTTATATAATGATTAATAATGCGACTGCATTGCTTAAAAGGGAATTTTGCATAATAAATATACGGTATCTTTTCTGTACGCTAAACGATAATATTCTTAATAAAAAAATGAAACTTCTCACATTCATGGGGTAGTCTGGACTAATGTTAGTGTTATACATTTTCAATGATCATACTGAACTGACTATAAGGTTACATCTACATCTGAGAAAAATTTAAAAAGAAGTTTTCTTTCTTTAGTTTGATAACCAGCTAAGTGAAGTAGCCCTTTTTGGACCCTTTTCAGACATAATCTGTGTTATAACAGCGCAGGTAAATAAAAGTATTTATAGGGATAGTTTGGCCAGTCAGCTAGCATGTATTGGGGAAGAAATTGGAGTACCCCCCCAAAAAAAGAAAAGAAATGGGAAGAAAACTTGAGTTTCAAGTTTATTCTGCTTGGAAGATTTATGTTTTCTTGAACTTCAAGGAAATACTGAACAGTTAAAGAAATTCAGATCAAAACTACTATACTGATAGTGAAAAATATCAAGTACATTCATTATAAGTACATTACATGTTTTATTCTTCTCTTAGAAGCAAATTTGGTAAAAGTGATTAGAATAAGTTATCCCTGAGTGTTCATTAAAAATAGCAGTTTTATGTACTGCAGTTTTTTGTGATTTCTCCCTTATTTAATAGCGGAATTTCCCAAGGTGAGATTTCCAAGGAGTATGTGACCATTACACTTAACCAAAAAAACGAAGTAGTTAATGCTTCAGGCGACTTTCTAAAACAAGTCTAGTATAATAACTGAACCTAAAAATATTTGTTCTGATGTTTACAGGGAAATGTGTGAGCTCAACAATTGAGCAGTGATGCATACCATAAGCGGCACCAGAAAAAAAAGCACTAATATACCCATAGTACAGAGTTTGCACCTTATTACAACCTATTCTTCATATCCAGGAAAGATCAATACATTGTAATCAAGTAAAGGTAATAAACACTTGGCTCTTTAACTTCTTACTTGCATTTGCCAGGCAAGACAAAACACTATTAACTATGGCCAGTCTTAATAAATCATAGCACAGTTTTGTTTATCTGAAAATCAAATTGTAGTCAATAATCTACTAGAACAGCTTCTAAATATCTGATATAGTATGTCCACTCAGGAGAGGTACCATCACAATCTAGTACACTATCATTAGGAGACAATAAGAGAAGCAGTATAGAATTTAGACACGTAATTAAACCGTAAAACTTGACTCATTTTTGTAAAGGATCATATTTAAAAACTGCTACAGGCTCTACCATATCTTAAAGTGAACAATGAAGCATATAATATCATTAGCTGTAGATGTGAATGGTAAAGTTCTGATGAAATTTATAACACAGTAAACAATGGGAGCCCCAGGATGGAACACTAGAGATTCCATACCTTTGTTTCAAAGGAGAGGAAGATACTAAGCAAACTCTGATACAGCAATAACCCATGCCTGGGTGTGGGTAATGCTGGATTTACCCACGGTTGGTGTGGTTTGGTCATGAGGGTGAAGCCCGAGTGACCAAACAAAGCCAACCGTGGGTAAATCCAGCATTACCCACACCCAGAAGTGGGTTATTGCTATTATACAATGACATTATTTAAGAAAAAAAAATAAATTTTCTTAAATAATGGCATTGTATAATGTCTCATTGCTGCCCTTCCGCAGCTGTCTGGTATTCTGCGGCAGTTCTGATGTACTGCAGATGCGTATGCCTATGCAGTACATCAGAGCTGTGGGCAAAAGCAATGGAGAAAGCAAGATCTCCATTGCTTTTTACAAACTGTTTCACTATGTTAAATGGGTTTAACATAGTGAGATAGCTTTAAAAAAAGCAACGGAGCCGTTGCTTTTTTTAAAGCTGTCTCGCTATGTTAAACCCATTTAACATAGTGAAACAGTTTGTAAAAAGCAACGGGGAAAGCAAGATCTCCGTTGCTTTTTACAAACTGTCTCGCTATGTTAAACTCATTTAACATAGCGAGACAGCATGAAAAAAAGCAATGGAGAAATCTCCGTTGCTTTTTTTAATGCTGTCTCGCTATGTTAAACTCGTTTAACATAGCGAGACAGTGTGAAGCAACGGAGATCTTGCGTTCTCCGTTGCTGTAAAAAAAAAAAGAGTTATAGCAATGGAAAAAGTCCGGGCGACCGGACCTTTTTCCATTACTATAACTCTAATTTACAACATGCATGCTGACCAATCAGCATGCACGTTTTTTGAATATTAATGGGGGGTTGTTGTATAATAACAATCAACCATACAGATAAAACCAGTTGAGCCCACTTCTTAATATTCAAGTGACCAAATGGTATAAGTATAGATAATATTACCAAATGTACTTTATAAGTCAATGAATAATCTCAAGTAGGGCTTTGATTATCATGACCTTGTATAGGTATTTAGGGACTTCCAAATCTTCAGTATTGCTAAATTAGTCCTTGAGATGTCAAATGTCAGATAGTAATGATTCCATATACGTCTATGGCTAGCCAGAAATCTCTCACATATTTTGGATAATGGTGATGACAGAGCTATTGAATGATACATTTTCAGAGATGCCACATCCTTTTTATATATAGGAAACAATACAGGCACAATAAAATATGGAAACTCGACACAGATCGTGACAGCGGATTAAGAGTAAATCTTAAACTCTAGAGCTACAAGGGAGACATATTATCACTAGATGAACATGTTCATTGTGGTGTTGATTGTTTCTGTTAAAAAATTTAAATATGTTTTATGATCCTGTTTCATAAACAGAAGTAGTAAACTTTTCTTTGACATTCTGCATAGCCTAGGTAATTTAACTGGATCAGATGTAAAATATTTTATTCTGTTTGCAAAAAATAAAAAAAAGTTTCGTTGGAAGGATTTAAGAAATAATAGCTTTCACTTTCAAGGTATTACTGAAAAAAAACAGCTGTGTTCAACATTGTTATGAAATATATTGAAAATCCATGAATTTATACGTTTATATCCACAAATTGTATTGCAGGCTTATAACTTCTGTCTTCTTCTCAGTAATTTGCCACAAATTCTCAAAAGACTCATCATAAGACCTTCTTCAAATACCTAGCTGGAAAGGTCATTTCACAGAGTGACTACATTAGTACCTTTGTAACAACATTGTGTTATAATGGTTAAATACGACATTTTAGACAAGTAACCTGCTGACACACAATATAGTCAGTAAGTTATTTGCTGATTAACACTGTCTCAACAAGAAAAGCCTAACCAATTATTCTGAGGCAACTGTGCTTCCTACACGCCCTAGGGGAGGGGAGTAATACCACACCCCCACTACTTTAGATATTCCCTTTTGTGGTTGTCTCTGTAATAGGCCACCTCAGAGGAGACCTAACAGTGGCAGCTGACCTTATAACCTCACAATGCACTCTGTGCCTGCTTGCTAATAAATGTCCAGCATAGTGTATACAGTCCATAGCTCTAGAGCTAAAATCCTCCAACAGAAACAGCAGGTGGCACCACATTTCATTCACATTAATGGTCAGTTGACAAGTGGACTTTTGTGAGTGAGCATTTGTAAATGTCAGCATTCCCATATACACCATCACAAGTGATCATGAAGGTAAATAGAAAAGCTTTACCAGCCATTAAGTTTCCCACGTGCACTACATGGCATAATCTGAAACTGGGAAAGGGACTAAACCCATTTATGTGGTGCCAGCCCATTAAGCATCGGCTTATCTCCAGGCACATTTCTAAATTTACAGGCAATGACAGTACCATAGTTCAGGAGATGTATTCCTTCCTATAAGTGGCACCTTGGAAAAAAGGTGCCCACAGTACTGAAAAATGGAAAAAATTGTTAGTGGTAATGTTCTAAATTAAATGCTTAAGCAGCTTTCCACAATTCTAATCAGATTTTCAGAAAGTTTATCTTAAGGACTCATCTCACAAACTGGGACAATGTCATAGACCAAACATATCTAAAAATTATCTCACTGTTGCTGTATAACTTCACCTTTTAGGACAGGCAGAAAGTAAATTTTATCAGTTCTAATAATAATAATAATAATAATAATAATAATAATAATAATAATAATTTTGTACCAAACTCTCATCATACTCATCTTTAAAGCCCACCTCATAAATTACAACACTGTTGCTATGCACTTCTGTCACAAATTGTGAACTTTCTGTCACTATGCAAGGTCACCTTTAAAGAAATCATCTTGCAATGACAGGGACATAATGTATGAAAAAGGTTCACTGAAAAACTGGCCTAGCAAGTCAAGAAATGGCTATGTTACAGCAATGGCAAGTGACACATCACTAATAATGGTATTTAAATGAGCAGCCATTCAGCAAAAGTTCAGGTTGCAAACAATGATGCTTGTATAAAGAATCTAATGAGATGGCCTAATGGTTAAGGTGTTTGTCTTGCAAACACAAGGTACAGGGTTTGAATCTCACGGGGGATAACTGGCTAGGCTTAAAATGGCTCGCAAGGGCAGTTAGCCTAGTACTAATCTATGAACCTATGAACCTATAAACCGTAGATGTAAGGGAATATGTGGTTTTATTTAAAAATCAGATATTATCTCAACCTTGAACTTGGAAAATCTTGGAATCAGTATGTTTTAGGTTCTAGTGGTGGTGGGAGGCACAACTCCTCAGGATGAATGTAGCGGGGTTATACACCATACAAACAGTAAATAAACTCATAAACATTGAGAAATTTCTGGAAAGTTGCAATTTTCTAAGATAGTGTTAGCCTGGAGGTTGTACCTACTACCTACTTCCTTTCATCCAGGCAATTCCATAGATTTGCTTTTCCATCCAAAATAAAATCTTTACTACTGTTAAGTCACAAAAACTAATTTTATTGATATTATTTATAGTACTGCAAGCTGAAACATTCAAGTTATACAATGTTTTGTTTTAAAATCCATTTAAGGAATATATTTAAGTATAACTCAAATACCCTGGGGCACTGTAGTAAAAAATTAAGTGGAGTTACTTTTAATCACGTGAAGTGTGTCAACAGTAAACATAGACACTGACATTATGTTCTACAGAAGGTAAGGATAGTACATAACTATAAAGTTCACTAAATATTAAGGGCAGGTTTAATGCTAGACTGGGTTAAGTATTTGTCTAGAGTTAGTATATGTGAAAAAAGTTATTATAACTTACTAGGCATGAGAAAGGTGCTACAAGATTTGTATATACTATTGAATTCCTATTATATTTAAATCTATATATTTATGTATGCATGTGTGTGTGTGTGTGTGTGTGTGTGTGTGTGTGTGTGTGTGTGTGTGTGTGTGTGTGTGTGTGTGTGTGTGTGTATATATATATATATATATATATATATATATATATATATATATGTATATATATATATATACACAAATACAGACACACACCCACATATATATATATATATATATATATATATATATATATATATATATATATTTATAAACTGTATGGGTCTATATTATATTCTCAAATGCCGACAATGTTGAATCTGACATTGTCAACATGAGAATATCGAACGCTCAGAATCTCAAGTGTATAAACAGAAATCTCTGTAAGGGGAGATTTCCATTTACTGCAATGTAGTGCGGTGTCGGAGTTGGTATATTTAAGTAGTGGGGGTGTGGGGGTGCTTAAAACTGTTAGGGTATTTTTTCTTTCTTTTTTTTTTTTTTTTTTGCCTTTTTATAAGGTCGATGTTTGAAGACATCAACCATATGGTGCCGTCCATATGTTGTTTGATGTTTTCAAACATCGATTTTATAATATAGACCCAACTGTATGACTATATATGAGTATCAAAACTTCAAGTATCTCTCATACACTCTCAACAGTTCGAATCACAAAGATTCGAGTACATAATACTTCAAATCACAAAGATTCTAAGAAAAACAAACTGCTAATTATATATATCAACTCCGTGATCGCAATACAGTGGAGAAAGGGCAAATTCCTTGATCTTGACTGTACAGCAATCAAAAATTGCCAGTATATGCAATTAACTGATTTTCAATCAGCTGTATCTGTTTTTTTAGTACAAGTTGACTTCTGAATGAGTTGAATGGAACATATATATATATATATATATATATATATATATATATATATATATATATATATATATATATAGTTACAGGCCAATTAATCATCTGATGTACCTCTCATGTTGGGGCTGCAACTCCCACACCCCTTTTATTTTTATATATTAACTCTGACATCATACAGACAAGTAGAAAGGGAAACAGTTGCTAGTATTAAGTACTGTTTTACCTTGTCCATGTTTATGTGATCTCCAAGTTAAGAAGCAAATACTGAAATATTGTCTTTCAATAAACAGTGTTTAGAATCATCTGCAGCACACGAGAAAAGGGTCATTCAGTAAGCTGGACCTTATAAATTGTCTGTGATTGTGTATCCTGTTCATGTGTGGTCAACTACATAGAAATTTGTAGAATATTATACTTTAGAGAATGGGCAAACTGTCGATCGCTTCCTGATTGGAGGAAGAATGTCCTCCATCAGGGTATTAATCTACAGATAATGCTCACTGAAAAATGAGTCTGCCACTTCATGGCAGCATATCAAGCTGCGGTGGTGTTCAGACTGAAAAACTAACAGCTTCCATTTTTTTACTCTCACTAAGCAGCACTTTTGCTATTTTGCAAGTGTAAAATGAAAAATAAAAATAAATAAAATAAAAAAAAGCCTGTGTGTGTGTGTGTGTGTGTGTGTGTGTGTGTGTGTGTGTGTGTGTGTGTGTGTATGTGTGTTTATATCCGTTGTGAGAGTGTATGAGTGTATGTGTGTGTATCAGAGTGAGAAAAAGATTGACTGAGCTGTTATTTTACACTCACTAAGCAGTGCTTTTGCTGTTTAGCCAATGTAACAAAATAAATTTGTATGTGTGTTTATGTATATGTCTGCATGTGTGTGTGAATGTGTGCTTAAAAGCAGAAGAGCGTGTGTGTGTGAGAGAGGGAGTGAAGACTGAGAGTGATTAAGCGATCCCTGGAAGCAGGGAAGAAGTTTGCTTACTTCTCGACCTCTTAGTTCAACCTATCTGGACAAGGCTAAAATAAACGAGGACAAAGGGTTAAAACAGGAACATTTTTTAAATGGGGTTTATATCATAAACTCGAAAGCTGAAAAGTCTGAAGCACAAAACTCAGAACTGCAAATCTCGAAGTTCAAAAATGTCGAACCATAGAACGGAGATCGCCATAGAGTGCGGGAAGGGAAGATTTCCCTCTACTGCACTGTAGTGCAATCTCAGAGTTGGTATATTTAAGTAGTGGGGGGTGCAGGGGGGCTTGCCCCACTGCATAGAGCTTTTTTTTGTTTTGAGTATTTAGTGGGGTTTTTTTTGTAGATTTGTTGTAGTCAGATTTCGAGGTTTGAAGTTTGAAGTTTTGTGCTTAGGACTTTTCAGCTTTCGATTATATGATATAGACCCTTTAAATGTTACAAAAAGAAAAATCCTAAAAAGCAAGCAGATAACGTCCTAACAATAATCAGAATGAAAAATCCCAACCTGGAAGGTAAACAGTGGCAGCAAATTGTATAAAAGCTATTTTATTACAGCATAAAACCAGAAGTAAGCACTTTCGCGATCAAACAAACTGCTTCATCAGACATAGTTACAATAAAAAACATAGCATCCTTATATACAAACTTACCAACATCCAATTAATCAATAAAATTCCCTCCAAAAAAATACAATTAAGAATCCAATTGCCAAAGAGCAAATTAATTAAAGCAACAGCTACTAACATTCAACATAGGAATACACATAAATATAAAAATATATAGTTATACATTACTTAAGTTTCTCATTTAAGTTTCTTCATCCTTAGAACTGATTTAATGGGGAAAGAATCATTAAGCCCCATATATCTATGTGCCCCAAGCCTCAGGATCCACTTTAATTTGATGTTTTCAGTGTTATAACTAATGGGTCCTAGTCTACCATTGTCATGTATAACAGATAAAACTTGAAATAAAAAAGTATGTTCCCTTCCACATTCAAGAGTGTGCTTTGCAAGTGCACTAAACAATTCACCTCTCCTTGTACAATAGTCATGGTCTTGAATCCTGTCTCTTAGTCTCCAATTCATCTTGCCAACGTAGAAACAAAAACATTTAACACAGTGTGCAACATAAACCAAATTAACCGTGTTACAATCAGCTGATGGACATAGCTCCCAAAGTTTCCCAATGACAGGATGCTTAAAAAAATCTAGATTTGTCCACTTGTGAACAATATGGACAAAATCTACACTTCTGTGTCCTTCCCATGAGTGTAGATGCTGTTCATGCAAGCTTAGGATAACATAGCATTGGTCTCAGATTTTTCCTATTCTTATAGACAAACTTGGGTGAATGACCTACTACCTTACTTGTTTCATCATCTACTAACAACACAGACCAGTTCTTATGTATTACATGTTTTACCAAATCAATATCTTGGGTAAAAGAATGAATTAAAGGAAGATGAGATGGTCTTTGAGATGAACAATTATTCAAAGACAGCAACTGGTTAGAGTAATAGGGTCTCACCCGTAGAGGACGTTCTCTACAAACTTTCCTAAATGCTTGATCAATCCCAACAGTTGAATAACCCCTGGGCATAAACGCATCTTTTAGATACTCTAACTCACATGAAAAGCTTGCTTCATCACCTGACAAGCGAGATACCCTCATACCCTGTCTTATTACAACATTAGAGAAAACATGGTGTGGGTGCATGCTCCCTCTATGTAGAAATGCAGGTGTATAGCAATCCTTCCTATGCACCTTAGTTTTTATAGTATTATCCTCCACAGAAACCATTACATCTAGAAAATTTATACTATCTGTGGATATAGTGAGAGTAAATCACAAAAAAGGACTACTACTATTCAATTTATGGTAGAATGAAGTCAAAATATGGTCATTGCCCTTCCAACAAATAAAAATGTCATCGACAAATCGATGATAGAAGGTCACCTTCCCATCATTCACATTCATAACATTCTGCTGTTCCCACTCTAACATCACTAAATTTGCTTATGAATTGGCACAGCTGGTGCCCATAGTGACAGCAGCTGTTTGCCAATAATAATTGTCTGCAAATTCAAAAACATGTTCAAGAACTAGCTCTAAAAGTATACAAGTCAGTAAATTACTTTATATAATACTATGCAATAGTATTTTAATGTAACATGGTGTGCGCGACCATAATTAAATCAATTATCTGTTATAAAGAAGTGGTTTAATAGATTTAATTATGGTCACACACACCTTGTTAAGTTAAAATACTATTAAGTATTTTACTGACTGATTTGTATTTTTAGTGATTTTATGGTATAAAGCAGGGTTAATGTTATGTTGCTATGTCACATTTTTAGTTGTTATAGTATTTTATATGTTAGGATAGTGGTGATTTTATTTATGTAATGTAATGATTTGTTAGATATTTTGTTATTAGAGTGCTGCCACTTTAAGAATTTGGCGCCAATGTAGTTATTTAAATACTTTGAATCAGTTGTTGGGACAGTTCTGAGGAAGCTCACTTTGCATGAGTGAAAGCGCTTAACTTTACCAGTTTTAATAAAAAATTTTGTGTTTGTACCATGACTGTGAACTGTGGATATATCCTGTTTGGATAGACTTTGTGAAATATTGGGGACAGCATTTCATTGTTCTGTGATACTGTGTAGTAGACGGAGACATTACTATTCACCTTGTTACTGAAGGCACTGGATTCACTTTATATCATTTTGGAGATATTGTTAAGCAAGGTGGTTTCTTATCTTTTGGTGAGTTTCGGACAGCGGTTGGTGGCGTTCTCTTACTGCTAAATTTTTTACAAATTGGAATTGGGGTATAAAATAAAACTAATGATTTGTTGAGTGAAAAATTATCAGTGAAGATTGCCTGTAGGAAATTATTAATGTCTTTCCAAAAGTTCTTTGAAAGTAAGCAGTCATAAAATATATGTGCCCAATCTGCGTTAACTTCCGTTTTACATCTCCAACATAAAACACTATCTTTAGTTATCTTATTAATATTATATGGTGTGAGAAATGATCTATTTAAAAATCTCCAAGTAAATATTCTCCATTTGAGTGAAAATGTAGTTTTACCAGCAGATTGAAGAATATTTAGTTTATCTTTGTATGAAGGGTAACAATTATTAGTAATAGAGAAAATGTTCCAATAATTATCTGTATATATATCCAAATCTGATTTTATTGTTCTTTGTAGTTGTAAAAGACTAATTTTCATTGAATTGTTCTGCTGAGTGAAAACAATTAAATATTGTATAAGTCTAGGGATTGAAGTCTTAATTGCAATGGGGATTAGATCTAGTTTGTCTTTGATGTATTTCCTAGCTTTTTGTAAATCTAGCCATAACATTGAATCAGGATTATACTCTTCTATAAGGGTATTAACTGATTTTAACTCAAGATTATTCATTATTTGATGCCGAGTTATTAGATGCTTTTGTTTGAATAGTAAAATTTTATGATAATCTGTAGTAAAAATTGTCTCTTGTGTGTAAGCTATGGGTAAAATAAGAAATATCCAACTTATATATATTTTATATCTAAGGATAACATTTTAAAGGATCTTAAGATTAGAATTATGTAGTTAGATTTAAATGTTTGGGTATGATAAAAAGAGAAAAATTCTTTCAATCTTCAAATAAATGTGTTGTTTATTAACTTTAACATATACTTATCATTATTATTTATTGGAATTTGAGATAACAGTAAAATATATTCTTTCCATTTTGCTGAATATTTGCTGTCCATAATATGAGAGATTGATTTAATTACTGAAGAGACTGAGTAAAGGTCTAGATTAGGTAATGTGATACATCCATTATCTCAGCCATACATATGATATGATAAAGTAATTCTAGGTTTAATTGGATGCCAAAGGAATTTTTTAATCATTGTATTAAACTTTCTGATTATTGAATATGAAGGGAGTATAGATATAGGCTGAATTATATATAACATTTTATGGAGTAATGCCATCTTTATAACTGACAATTTCTCATCCATCGAGAATCTTATTTTTAACCATTTATTTATTAAATTGTCTATAATTGCAATACTTTTATTGAAATTCAATTTAGTGTGTCTTAAATGTTATCAGTAATAACAATGCCTAAACGTGTTATTTGTTGAGATTGCACTATATATTTTTTTTAATTATCTTGTATGTTGAATTTTTTTGACCAACTAAAAGGTTTCGTGTTTTATTATGATTAAATTTAAGGCCTGTGTTTTTTTTGAAAATTATCTATATCATTAAATAAGTTTAGCAAAGATGGATTCTTGTCACCCAAAGTAATCAATATATCATCTGCAAACATTTGTATTTTTGATGTCTCATTAAAACCCACTTCATATCCTTTAATATTGCTATTGTCCCTTATCAGATTTGCACAGGGTTCCATTATTAAAGTGAATAAAAGGGGAGACAATTGGCAGCCTTGTTTAGTGACTTTTACAATTGGTATAAACTGGGAGATGTTAGGGCCTATTTTAACATATGCTTGACAACCACTGTATAAATGAATAATAAGATTTATAAAATTTTCTGAAAAATTAAGTTCCCCCAAAAGAATAAATAAATATTCCCAACTGATTGTATCAAAAGCACGATTTATATCTAAACTAATTATAGTTAGATTGTTTTTTAAGATCTTTATTGATTCAATTAAGGTTATTATTCTCTTAATGTTATCATAAGAAGTTATATTTATTATGAATCCTGTTTGATCCTCTTCCACTAAGCTAGGAAGAAATATTTTAAGCCTATTTGTATATATAGACATAAACATTTTATAGTCTGTATTTAATAAGGAAATAGGTCTATATGAGTTACATTTAATAGGGTCTTTGTCTTTTTTAGGAATAGGAGTAATAAAGGCATATTTCCATGATGGTGGAATGAAATTTTTATTTTGTACTATATTAAAAACAAAATGTAAAATTGTGAGAGCTTTAATAGGCAAAATTCTGTATATTTCTGGGATAATGCCATCGTTGCCCGGGGCTTTGTTTTGTTTAAGTCTGTTAATTTGCAATTGAATATATTTAAAAGTAATTTGACTGTCGAGTAATTTACCTTGCTTTTCTGTTAATTTTTTTGTTAAATTCTTATTAATAAATGTCTGTATGTCTTTTTTAGGCTTTATTAACTCAGTGGACTGATTTAGTTTGAAAAAAATTCTCTAAATTTGTTTAATATATTATGTAAACCAGAGACCATTTTCGTTTTTTGTGGTGAATAAAGTTCATTAATGTGATTGAATTTATTTAATCTTTTAGTTTTATTAGCTAGAATATTCATGGATCTAGGGTTTGTTGAAAAAGTAATACATTTGAATTTCTCTAAACTAATCATAGTTTTATCATTTAATATCTCAAGTTACTTCTTATTTAAAGACTCTATTTCTTTTTTTTAGTTTTATCTTCTTTGTTTTTGAAAGATCAAGATTCAGTATATCAAGATTAGATTGTATCTCTTTTAAATCTTTATCCCATGCAATTCTTTTCTTTTTATACCAATCAATTATTCTACCATATAAATAGGACTTCATTGCATCCCAAATGAAAAGTTCAGATGTATCATTAGTAGTGTTAAGTTCTATAAAGTTATGAACTTCTGTAGAAATGAAGGCATTAAAATCATTTAATTTAGTGATATATGCTGGGATCCTTTTTTATCTGGACATTGGAAGTTGAATGAATATATATATATATATATATATATATCAAAATATATGGAATTATGATCAGAAAGGGAACGTGTAATCACATTTGCATTAATTAAAGAATTAACTAAGTTATTGGAAATAAAAACTGTGTCTATCCTTGAATATGAATGCCTATGTGAATAAAATGTATAGAAAAGGGAATTAGAGTCTGCATACTTATTAATGTCCTTTAACAAAAAAGATTCAGAAAATTCTTTGATTAGCTTGGCCATAGACAAAATCCTTCTTTTACCAATAAAGGTAGAATCTTTGGAATCATAAGTACAATTAAAGTCACCAGCTAGTATGATATTACCTTTAGAAAAATGAGAAATATGTTCTATGTGTTGCTGTGCTGAATTTAATCTAAAGCTAGGAATCCAGTATATATTGAATAAATTGAATATTGTGTTGTTATACTCTATAAGTACTGAAGCTACCATACCGTTGTTATCTTGGTATGTTTCTATTATTTTAGGTAAAAGTAGTTTATTATTCCATATTATTACAACGCCTCTCATTTTTTGAGAATGCTCGGAGCTAACCAGTATAGAAAAAGATTTACAATCTAATTTAGATATATCTTCAGATATCAAATGAGTTTCTTGTAGAAATATTACGTGGGAGTTTTGTAATTTGAGATATTTATTTAAAGATCTTCTCTTATTAGGATTATTTAGACCATTAATGTTAAGTGAAATGCAATGTAAAGAAGTCTTGACAGTTTCTATATCAAATAATGCATGTTGACTGTGAGTTTTATTAATTTTTTGTCTATTTGTAGATAATAGATATATATGTAAGGAATACAACTGTTTATTATACCTGAAGTATAAAAAAGAGGTAAAACCAGAGATGTGTTTAAATAAATTTCAACTATGCAAATTGTAGTAAACATCAAAAGCAGTGTTATTAATGAATTATAACAGAAACTTTTAACAAAAAAAAAAAAAAAAAAAAAACACCCAAAACCATTCTGTAGTTATAAACTGCTAACTCGAGTGACATCAATCACTCAAATTAACATTCTAACAAGCAGCAAGTTTCGATCAGGAACTGCCTAATTGAAAGGTAATACATAATTAAAAAAGTATAGTTTTTAAGTGATGTTATATTTTCTAAGTAGCGAAATAAACTTGTCTAAAATTAAATATTTATAAGACCTTTAACATGTTAACTAGCATTAAATAATAATAAATAATAATATAAAACATTACTATGTGTATTCCAATAGTCAATGAACTGATTTTTAGTAATAGATATTAAAATGAGACTACTAACTGTCCTAAATAGTTGGAAACCAACTATAATGTACTAATGGCAAATAAATCTGTTTTGTATACTAATATTAATATCCAAAACAAATCAAAAACACTACAATAATAGACATAAAAATAAATCCTTCACAGACAAAAATAATCAACAACATTTTGAAACATCAATCATGAAATAATTATAGCTTTAGAAAGAAAGTCTGCAAGGAGTGAGGAAAGGAAATAGCAGTCTTTAAACTACTGACCTTTCATTATCAACAGAACTACCATTTCAGTTATAATATGCAGCATTTATAGTTGTGACTTGATGGGCCACATAACATAATTTTAGTATTGCCCATGCTACAGCATCATGTGGCCAACACAATGTTTTAGTACAGAAACAAAGCAGAACAACAAAATACAATTGCTATAAATGCCTCTATATGTGGGATAACTATCCTAATCCTTAGAAAAAATATACAAAGTGAATAACGATAATCCACATTTCTGAAGGTTAAGACTCTGTGAACAGCTCTGGGGTAAACATTTAGAAAGAAGACAGGGCCTAATATTAAGACTCCCTCTGTAAGGATTATCTTATGCAACAATCATTATATCTTAACAGCAAATCAATTCTCTCCATCCATAACTCTTTCACAACTGAGTTTCAGAGGATATTATAGGGTAACAAAAAAAAAACAAGCTTGAGATAGTGTTTACAGGAAGGATCAATTAGTGGTATATTACAATACCAGAGCAAGCCAAAACTTAAAATACATCTCACAGCAAGGGAGAGTTAGCAAGGAACAGTTAGCACTATACTGCAACAACAGCAAACTAAAACTTGAAAAACTGCTCGCAGCAAGGGACAGTCAGTAATATATCACAGCATTTGATACTTCTCCGCTAATCGCCCACCAGTCTGTTCCGCTGCACCCCACCGGTCCTTCAGCTGCATGTGTCACTAACATTATTCTTCATTACTCTTGCAGTCACATTCTTACACTGTAATTATATAAGAACATAGAGTAAAAGGGCATTGTACAGTAGTCTTGCCCTTCTTCCCTTGAGGCCTGAACATTGGAAACTATATAAGTATTTTGTTTTATTATCTCTGACACATTGGTTCTATAATTCTAGCCTATAGCAACTGCTCACTCCTAGAATGAAAAATTCAGTATCTCTACACTTTAAACCACAACAAATAATATATAGAGATGCTTTATCATCTGTGTTTTACCCCGTTTAAGACACTGTTCAAACATGAATACGTTCAGTTCTGAAAGAGGCAATAATAAACCATTTTATATAATGGTGCATATGTGGAGTACACCAGCTGCTTTTTTCTTCTTAAAAGGACATGCAAATTAAAATAAGGATGACAGCTGACCCCATCTGAACAATTAAGGTTAGACAACTACCGGAACAAAATAGTAATAAATAGATTTCTATTTGTGTGTGTCGCCGAAAGCGGTTTTGTATTTCAATCACCAAACCATAGCTGCAAAACACAGCAGCACAAAGCGGCAAAGGTCCAATGGCACCCAGCACATTACATTACAAGGAAATGGAATGGCACGTAACATGATAAACACTTAATTACTTATAAGTACATGTTCTGTAAATGCCCACCTAAGATAAGATAACTGTGTAATAAAAAACATTTTTGTTTGAAAGGGCTTAGAACGCTGTCTGATAAACACAATAATGTTCTTTGGAAACTGTAGTTGAGGTAACTAGTCCATAGCATTTTTGTAACAGCTATCTGAAGAGATAAACAAGAAGCGTAGCTTTTTGTAACTTCGTCGAGTGGCTGATGAAGTCACGTGGCAAAGAGAAGACTCCTGGAAACCATAGAAACATATCGATGAGCCGCTGCTTTGCTTTTTTTTCTTTTAGAAAGAGTTCTGGGAGTTCCAGCGGGAAACAGTAAGGTGGTTTTGACAATAATCACGTTTTAATGTGCCACGCAACATGTACGAAGCATCTGAGACATATACAGAGCAACAACAACAAGTTTGAAAGAGAAAACTGCTCAAGCCTGAATCAGTGCCAAGCCACCAAACAAAAGCCAAACAAAATAAATACATCTCCCAAAACAACCCATACAGTGGTGGCATCAAGATACAAAACCATACAAAAAAAAAACATAAGTAACATAGCAAGCAATGAAGCAGAACACAACACCTAACAACTAAAGCACTGCTCTGTCCTCCAAACCACCATTAACACCTTACTGCCATACAAAGCTACAAGGCAAAAAAGCCATGCAACAAGCCCAAAAAGACAATTCAAGTAGACCGGAACTATGACAACATTAAAATCTCCATGAAAGAAATCTACTAATCCAAAAAGATATAACAAACAGGTTAAATAACTAACTAAATCAATAAATACATTTATAGTAAGTACGAGCTTTATATTATATAAGCACTAATGCCAACTTTAATAAGAGAATAATCTACAAAGGACAACAAATAAACTATCTATAGTTGGTCAGAATATTCTCAAATCTTGTTCATATAGATAATAAATTATACCATATATTCAGAAATTTAAAGAGGATAAACTAAATATTATTAATAAGTATATAAAGTAGAGCAAGATATAAACAACAAAGGAATAAATAATGTAGATTAATTAATAACGAACACAAACCAAATAAATTAAGAAAAAGTAAGATCAACACTCACCTGTTGAACCATTTTCATCTCACTAGACTTCTGGGTCCTGAAAAGGAATAAATTATAAATGAAAAAAAAAAGAAGACATTATAATTCATCTCATTTTTTTTGAGTGTCTTCTTATGATCAAACGTTTTCCAGAATCCATTTTCTGCAAATCTTTAAGACTAGTGGTAGCCCTAACCATTTCATTTATTTTTTCCAGTATTTTATTTGTTTTGATAAATGTAATAGCTGTATCTAATTCTTCAAATACTTTATGACCATCCTGAAGGAAGATTTTTTAGTCTTGCTGGGAAAAGCAAGTGTGCTTTTATTTGTGCTTTTCTTAGTTCTTTATGCAGTGGCAAGAATAGTTTCCTTTTAGCAATTACTGCAGAAGAATAGTCATTATCAATGCATATGATGTTATCTTTGAAATTAATGGGTGAGTGGGAGCTGGCATCATGCTCTCTTAGTTTGCCCTTTACCTTCCAGACAGATCTCAAGAAACTGGTGTCAGGTTTAAATTCATCTGGCTGCTACCCGGATGTGAGGACCACAAGATTCTGACTTGGTACTGTCATTCTGTACAGTTTTTCAGTTAGAGAGTTCATTAGAGTGACAGATATTTATCAGTCTTACACAAATGATATCTAGATTTACCACTCCTTCATTGAGAAATCTATATCAAATTTTAATCCTTTGGATGGCTATCAGAGAATTGTTTGAAGCTTGACCATGGTAAAATTGAGACAAAACCTGTACATGCCACTTTATGTCTGTCTTTATCTTCTTCACATCTCCCTCATCTTATTATCGGTCAGTATGGGGGGACTAGATGAAAATTTTTTTTTAAGTTCATAATCTGGGCACTGCTGTTGACAACATCCTAATACTGAGAGGCCATGTGTCAGCAGTGGAGAAGACATCTTATTTCCATCTAAGAAATATTGTTTGGATCTAGAATTTTATTCTACCTATAGACTTAACTACAGTGATTCATACTCTGATGTCTTCTTGCATAGACTACCATAATGCTGTTTCCTTTGGGTTGTTGGATAGTAATCTGGTCTGACTGCTGAGGGTGTGAAATTCCAGATTGAGAGATATTAATTCTCTGCTGCAGAATCTGCTCTGGTTACTAGTCACTGACAGATTTGTCTATAAAATCTTATTGCTCTTATAGGTAACCTTGCATGATCTAAGTCCTGTTTCTTTATGTACTTCTTTTAACCTGAGTCCCCAACTGATTATAGAGTCCAGCCCACTGATCACTCTATTGACCTGTTTATTCTCTAGGGAAGAAAGAGAGAGAAGGAGAGACAGAGAGAGAGAATGAGAGAGAGATGTACAGTTCATTTCTTCCTCTGGGTCAAGAGTTGAGCAAAACAGGAGTGGGAACCATCTTCCATAGACTAGAAATCAGGATCCCTACTTGACTCTCACCATTGGGCAATTTGTGAGTTCTACAATTGTAGTGCATAGGAGATACATATGCACATGCCTGCCAAGCAAAGATCCTACATCTTTTAGACTTTGTTGCATATTTGGGAGACATACATATACCCCCCATTGTTTCTTTGTGAATTGCTTATCTAATCTCCCTTCCCAATTCTTTCTAACCTCCTCTGAGTCTTATAGTTATCATGCAATATTTTATATGCTCTGCTAATTATTCCTTTCTTAATGGCAAATTCTGTTCTAGATTCTACTAAAAAATCTACCAGTGCTGGTCTTTTGTTTAGGTCCCACCTATTTCTTTCTCTTTGTCTATACTCTGATATCAATCCTTGATAGGGAAGGAAATCTCTAACCTGCAGTCCAAATAAGTTATTGGTGTCTTCCCATTCTATTACCTTTCCCTCTCTAGTTATTTGTTCCCAATACCTTGGTTCCTTTGCCACTTTTCTCCAATAAATTCCAGCATCCTTTTGCCTATTGTCTGTATCCCTAATTGCAGTCATCCTTATTGGCAGAATTTCCTTTCTCCATTCATGTGTTGGCTTAGTTCTTAGTATACTTTCTGCTACTTTATGAATATAATATTCATCATCATCATCTTCCTTTGGCTGTTCCCATTAGGGGTCACCACAGTGGATCATCTGTTTCCATTTCTTCCTGTCCTCTGCATCATGCTGTTTCACACCGACCACCTGCATGTCCTCTCTCACCACATCCATAAACCTTATCTTAGGCCTTCCTCTTTTCCTCTTACCTGGCAGCTCCATCCTTAGCATCCTTTTCCCAATATACCCAGCATCCCTCCTCAGCACATGTCCAAACCAACACAGTCTCGCCTCTCTTGCTTTGTCTCCAAACTGTCCAACCTGAACTGACCCTCTAATATACTGATTCCTAATCCTGTCCATCCTAGTCACACCCAGTACAAATCTTAACATCTTTAACTCTGCCACATCCAGCTCTGACTCCTGCCTTTTTGTCAATGCCACCATCTCCAACCCATATAACATAGCTGGTCTCACTACCCTCTTGTAGACCTTCCCTTTCACTCTTACTGGTACCCATCTGTCACAAATCACTCCTGACACTTTTCTCCACCCATTCCACCCTGCCTGTACTCTCTTCTTCACCTCTCTTCCACACTCACCATTACTCTTTATGAATATAATATTCTGTATGATTATTGTTTTTCTCCTTAAAGGTCTGCATCCAAAATCCCAGTCTCTCCCTGTTTCTTGAGCTTCCTCCCTGTTTCATCATCATCTCTTTCCACTTTGAATTAAAGTTTTCTGCTTGTGTTGTATATAGGAGCCTTAACTTTATTGCTTTGAAATGTCCCTTCAAATTGGGTAATCCCAATCCACCCTGTTCTATTGGAAGAATAAGTTTATCCCACTTGACTCTTGCCATCTTCCCCTCCCAGATAAAACCCTTCAGCTTTTTATTAATCACTATCCACAAATTCTCCTCTGGTTGATAAAAATATGCCTGCCCCATGTAGAAGATTAAGGGGGCTAAAAACATTTTAACTGCTTGTATCTTACTATCGATATGCATGTAATAGAGCTTCCATTTTCTCAGTTTTTCTATTATCTTTTGATTAGTCTCTTCCCACATATCTTTAGCTGCCAAACTGGAATAATTTTTAATCCATACTCCCGAATACTTTATTTTATCATGTCCCCATAAGTATGGATATTGCTAAACCAAGTCATATGTGGGTACATAGTTTACCTCTATTGCCTTTGATTTAGCTTAATTAATTTTGTATATCAAAAAGATTTGAAAGTGTCTCAATATGCTCCACAGCACTCTAATGTCTCTTTCTGGTTTTGCGGAGTATAAAATAATGCCATCTGCAAATAGATCCAACTTTTCTTGACTACCATACCAATTATATCCTTGAATTTCTGAGTCCCTTATTTTCTTTGCCAGTGGTTCTAAATATAATGCAAATAACAAAGGGGAGAGGACACCCAGAGATTTTCAGAGAGGGCTCTACCCACTTTAATTTTCACCTCTGATCCCCTCATATATATCCTCCTAATCAACATTATAATTTTATCAGGGAATGCAAATGCTTCCATTGCTCTGCTCATAAAATCCCAGCTTACTCTATCAAATGCTTTGTCTGCATCAAGACCCACTAACAACAGTGATATTTTCTTAATTTCTGCTTCCCTCTGGATCATTAGTGGTCTGTTAAAGTTGTCAAATGTTTGCTTTCCCCCCAAAACCACATTGATCCATATCTATCAATTTTGGCATTACATTTGCCATTCTTTTAGCCATTATAGACATAATCACTTTATAATCATGGTTTAGTATTGAAATGGGCCTGTATGAAGCTGGATCTGATGATTTTACCCTCTTTAGATATTACAGCAGCCACCACTTTCTTCCAGGATGTTGGTACTTCTCGTCCTCTTAATACTGTTAAACAAAACCTTCCAGATCTTTATCAGAGTTTTCTTTCCTAGCTTACAAACTTCTACAGGAATACCATCTATTCCTGGTGACCTTCCTGTAGACTGGTTATACATCACCATTTTTATCTCATCTTCTCCTATCCTAGCTGTTAGTAATTGAGCCTCAACTACCTCTAACCTTGGCATATTTAATTCTTCTATAAACATTTCTATTTGTACCTTTTCTTGACTTCCATATTTCTCTGCTTTATACAGACTTTCATAGAATTTCCAAAATATCTGTAATACTTTTATGGGATCCCTTGTTATCTTCTTTCTTATAGGCTCGCTAAGCTTGGTGACAGCCCTTTCTACTTTCTATTATCAGAGTCATTGTACTAAATTTTTTGTGCTCTATAGTTATTATCAAAAACAGTTGCTTAACAGCAGTCTTTCTAAATTCAGGCATATTACCAAGGTAGTCCCTTATTTTCTGTTTAGCATTCTGCAGTTGCTTCTCTTCTTGTTCTGTGAGCCTCCCCCTATTTTGCAATACTTTAACATTTGTCAGCCCCCCTAAATAATTTTTGTTACTTCTTAACCATATCTCCCTTTCATTTCCACACCACTTTTAAACTCCACTTATATTACCCCACTCCCTAGCTATATTTTCAGAAGAAATTTTCATCTTCTCTAATAGCTCCTGAATAATTTCCACTATCCATTCCTTAAATTCCTCTCCTTTCAACAGATAGGTGGGAACAAGCCAGCGTCTCATTTTTATTTAGTTACCCTGTGTTTTTATTTTAGTTATTATTGGCGCATGATCTGAAATATTTATTAAGTGCATATTAAGACATTCAATTAAATTTACATGTTCCTGTAAAATGTAAATTCTGTCTAGCCTGCCCAGTTTTTGTATCTTAGGGAATAATATGTAAATTCACTACAAACTCCAAGTACTGAATTCACATCTCAAATATTTTTGTAAATTTCTTTAAAAATCTACCCTCCTTTGTTATATTTTCCCTTCTGGACCCCCAGACACATTTTCATTATTGCAAATCAAATTCCAGTCTCCACCTAGAAATAATATTAATTGTTGAATGCTGATTATTTCTCCCAGAATTTTATTAAGCTCCATTATAGAAGTTTTTGGTGGAGCATAAATATATACCAGTGTAATCCTCCTCCCTTGCCAGTAGCCCCTTAGTACTACAAATCTACCATTATTGTCTTTTTTATCCTCTTCTATTACTATTGGAGCTCCTCTTGCAATTAATATAACTATTCCTCTCTCCCTTTGCCGCAGGTATTCTGCTGAATAACCACCCTGAAAACCTTTCTTTATCAAATTCACATGTTCAGTGCTTTCAAGTGTGTCTCCTGTAGCATAACTATTTGCACTCTATATTTTCTAATATAGTTCTCTACTCTTTCACATTTGTATTTACTGTGAGATCACTAATGTTTACAGAAATTATAGAAAGCATCATATTAGAAAATATTCCCATTGTTTATGTGTATCAGCTTTTTTGTTAAATGTCTAGTTTCAACTTTTGTGTTACATGCATGTACTGTTTGGCAGGTTAATATTTTATACAGTTGTTTCTTGTCATCTCCATTTGAGCCTATATCACATTTTACAGAACTTTTTATTTCATTGAAAAGTCTAAAACAAAAATGCACACACCCAATACCTCCCTAAAACCTATTAACTTAATATTAACACACAAAATTATGCACATCTTCAAATATTGAAGTTTTACCTTGAGCTAACCTAAAATAAAGGTTATCCATGCTAAGATGCATAGTATAGCCTGTGGTTCTATTAAGTGCTGTATTGTTTTGTCTTATCTTTATAGCTTTCTCAGCTGGAAAAACACTTGAATGCTTTCAGAAAACATTTTCTCCAAGCCATTTCTCTTTATCAGATTGTCTGTTAGAGATATGAGAACCAGATACAAAACTGTTTACTATAAAAAAAGCCTTATAAGATTCAAGATTATTTTTAATTTACTTGCATTCTCACAAAACTTGTTACTAGATTAAGCTAATGGCCATAACCTAGTCATTCCCTTATGGAAGAATGAGAAAAAGGACACTATTTTTTTCTTTTGTCATGCTCTTTTAACCAGATATCTCTGTCTTTTTACATTGCAGTGCCTACGTTTCTTAAAATTGAACAAGGAGAAAGACAGAAGAAGGGAGAAAGAAACAAAAAGAAAAAAAAACAGTAGCACCTATTTACACTAGTATCCCCATTACACTTAAAAATAACTGAAAACAAACATTACTTTATAACACGCAAAGAAAATCATGTACCATTTAAATAGTAATATTAAGAAAAAATTTGTTTTACTTAACTTTCTCCCTCCTCTTCCTCCCTCCTGAGTATTTCTCTGAGCATTAATGTCATGAAGTAGAGCATATGCTTTAGAGTCCCCTACAAGTTTAAGAAAGTCCAAAAACATCCAATATTTCCTGATTTTCTTGTTCTGTCATGTTTCACAAATATAATTATTGCTTTGTAATCCCACATTTGTCAATTTCCAAATTACTGATTTTATTCTCCAAACATTAATGACAGGAAGTAGTGCATATGCTTTTGAGTCTGTTACAAGTTTAACAAAGTCCAAGAAAGTGTAATATTTCCAGATTTTCTTGTTCTACTCCTGTTCATCGCCTTCTCCCAAACCCTGTATCTGCTTCATTTCCAACATACTCTCAATTCTTCTAGACAACTCTTGTGCTCTTTCCCTCTGTCAAACATTTTCTGTTGAAACGCTGGAAAAGGTTTCACTGGCACAGTCTCTCTGCGGTCTATATTACCAAAAGAACACAAATCAGAATCTCCTTCTGTTTCACAGCTCACATTTTGTTGGACAAACTTTTGTATTTCTTCCTTAAAATGTACTTCATCAAAAATTATTTTTTCCTCCAGGAGAAAATATTTTGAAGATAAGTTCATACAGCAGTTTAAATCACATGCTTGCTTCTTGACATTCCCTGAACAATGGGACAAATGTACTCCTCTTCGGCCTGGTATACAATGAGTAGTCATTCTCCACAATCACTCTGCCGTAGTTTTGTCAGAATCAGCTCCTCCCACTGGTAAGATTGCATCTTTACTATTAAAGGTCTAGGTTGTCTGCTCATAGCCAGGTTTGGAGCTTACACATTATGTGCCCTTTCAATTAACAATTCCTGTTGTGGAATACCAATCGAGTTGCTTATTTGTGCTTTCATAAAATCAACACAGTCTGTTCTTCCAGCTTCTTGGATACAGCAGAAAATCACAGGTTTTCCCTACATGCTCTCTCCTCTAATTCTATTATTTTTTAAACATCTCTTCTTGTGCAGTTTCATATTCAGTCAGCCTATTCTTCATTCTCTGAGTTTTGCAGTTTTATCACCTTATCTAAATATCTGTTCAAAATTTCTTCCATTTTCCATCCTTTTATTGTTTGAGTTGAAATACCCCATCAGTGTTCTATTTATTTTACTCAGGTCTGTGTGCATTTGTCTAATACTTTCCTCTAAGTTACTGGAAGTCATGTCTGGAGCCTGCACTGCTTTTTGCTGAACAGCTACAGTACTTTTCCCAGTCAGTGTTTTTTGTTGCCTTTTGTAGCAGATTTTCCCTCAGGTCCTCTGTATTTCTTTTTTCTTGGCATCCAGACAGTGCACTTACTAGCCAATTACTGAAATTTACCCAGAAAACTAGGTTCACTGGTTTTCTCTGCTAAGTTTCTGTTTTCACACTGGGAGAGCAAGAATTAAGCTGTTACTCAATGTGCAGCCGTCTTGGCTAATCTCATGCTGCTAATTGTCTTGATGGCCTGCCATGACTGCTGTGAGACTTCATCCTTTCTGCACCTTGCTCTGGCCTTCTTGAATCAGTGTGGTGTGTGTCATTGCTGATGGTCCTACTTTATAAGGTCCTTTAATTATCATATGTTGGCAAATTTGTCTTAACTCATCAGGATGTAAAATATTTAATTTGTAACATATATGCTTTTAATGTGCATCTGTTTTTGTTATTTATGCAAATCAAAGTTCATGCGTTTTAATATACATTGCTTAGACAACAATCATTTTAATAAAATAAAAAAAAACAAACAGATTCCATGCTTACCTTTAGGTCTTCTGCTGTGATTACCTCATGTCCATTATTTTTCTTGTGATTTTTATTACTCTCCTTATAAAAAAAAAAACTTTATTATCGTTAGCTTCCTGACTTCATTATTTTACGTTAAATTCAAGCTGCCATATTTTAAACTATTACACCAATCATGCCAAGTCTGTTATCATGTTTTGTTTTGTTTTTTCTTTACCTTCTTATGTGTCAGCATTGAAACATAACTGTAATCAGTAAAAACGCAGACTAGTGCCTTCAGACCATTTGTAATGTCACTTACAATGACAATAAGAAGGGCTGATACCAGTAATCACTTTAGTGGTACACTGTAGTCTAATATCTTTTCATCTGACCAAAATATTGTAACTGTTTCCACCTTGCTATTAAACCAATATATTAGCCAGGATGCTACCACTGTAGTACCCACTCAAAATCTTTTTAAATTGTTCACTAACATTGCAGTGATACTTCATTAATTGCCTTGACAAAACACAAGCTCTGTTCCAACTGAATTCCCTGGCCTCACAGTCAGGGATCTTTGTTTTGCATGACCTCTCTGTTGTGAGCCTGTGTTACTTTTGATAAATGTGTACCACTAGCATTCATGTATTCCATCATTGGTGAAAGTCCTGATTAGTGTACTCTGTTAATTTCTGAGCAGATTTGGGAGGGTGGCCTAATGGTTAAGGTGTTTGCCTTACAAACACAAGGTACAGGGTTTGAATCTCACAGGGGATAATTGGCTAGGCTTAAAATAGCTCACAAGGGCAATTAGCCTAGTACTAATCTATGAACCTATGAACTTAAGTTATTGACAGTGGAAAATTTTGATCAGCATAAAAATTAATTGGTGATACTGGCATTTCCTTTACTTCAAGGTAGAGTTACCATGAAATCGGTATATTTAGTATAGGAGGTGAGTGTACAGCCTCACATGCCAAAGTGTATACATCCATCTTACAAGGCAAAAATAATTGTATTTCATATGCATTATGCATTATAGGTTCATAGGTTCATACTAGGCTATCTGCCCTAGGGCATTTATAAGCCTAGCCAGAGTGTGTTTGGCTTTCGCCACTCATTTTAAATTAATTTTGCTATGCCCATTTTCGAGGTTAGTATACTGTGCCTTTGTCTAACAGTGACACAAAAGTGATACCCGGTGTAAACCTACGATCTCCCATCCACTCATCAAGATTCCTCTTGAAGAGAGTCAGTGAAGATTTGGATTTTCTGAGGTGCAGCATGTCCATTAATTCCGGGTTGGACATGGCTTTATATGTCAGGCACAGATCGCCTCTGAGCAGGCGGTATGCCACTAAGTAGAGCTGGAGTTTCTTTAACCGGGCAGCATATGGCATCTGTTGGAGCCCTTTGATCCTCTTGGTGAGGTACTTGTGGGGTCTTTCCAGTTACTGCAGGTGTCTGGTAAGGTACATCCCAAAAGGGACATTGTACTCAATTATGGGCCTGATGAGGGATGAGTAAAGAGGCACGATGACCTTCCCTGATCTAGATGTGAATCCCTTCATGATTAGGTGGGCTATATAAAATGTTTTTTTAACCACTTTGGCCACGTGGTTGTCAAATGAGAGATTGCTATCAACTTGGGTCCCCAAGTCCCTAATTACTTCTTCTGTACTTAATGGATTACCACCTATGTGGTAATTTGTGGGCACTTTGTTTTTGCCAAAGGGGATGACTATACACTTTTTGGCGTTTAGCTTGAGGCCATGGCTCTGGCACCAGTTGTCTGTTTCTATGAGGCCCTTATGGAGGATGCTTGTATCGGCTGGAGAGTCGATTATGGCACCCAGTTTGCAGTCATCTGCGAACTTGGTCAGCCACAGTCCTTCCGTGTTTGCCTGTACCTCCAAGAAATGTATACCAAACAAGAGAGGTCCCAGGACTGAGCCTTGTGGGTCGCCACTTGTAACTGGTTTGGAGTCTGACATGGCTCCAACAATTCTAACCATGTGAGTTCTGTCCTTGAGCCAGTTTGTAACCCATCTAGTGACATAGGGGTTTATATTTAACCTGGTGAGCTTATCTATAATGCCTGAGGGGGTATTGTATCGAAGGCTTTTGCGAGGTCCAGGTAGGCTGTGTGGACCACCTTCCCCTTGTCAATGGCCTTGGTGACTGTTTCAAAGAAATCGACCAGGTTTAAGAGGCAGGATCTACCCTTAAAAAAGCCGAACTGGGTAGGATCCAGTGTCAGTAGGTCCCCAATATCTTTATTTATGAGGTCCATGATGATCTCTTCCATAGCTTTGCAGACCAAGCTAGTCAGGCTTATGGGGAGATAGTTTCCAGGATCCGTTGAGGCACCACCTTTGTGGAGAGGGACCACTGTTGCTGTACGCCACTCTTTGGGTACATATCCTGTAGTAAGGCTGAGACTGAACAGTAGTTTTATGTTTGGGTTTAGCTCTTCTTGGAGTTCATGTAGGACACAACCCAGGACACCGTCTGGTCCCATTGATGCTGTGTTTTTTGCTTTGGAGAGGACGGCTCTTACCTGAGCATCTGAGATGTCAGGGGGGAAGCACTCTGCTGGGATAGATATTCGCCCTTTTGGTGGGAAGGCGGGGGGGAGTTTGCTCTGAACCTGTCAGCTAGGATGTTGGCAATGTCTGTGGGTTCGGTGTATTTTTTGTCATTTTGAACTAATTCTGAGCATATCTGGGAATTCCCACCCAGGTTCCTAACATAACTAAAGAAAGCCTTGTGATTATCCTTAGTGTCTTGTGCAATTTTTCTCTCGAAGCTGGCCTTAGACGATTTTATGAGTGCCCGTAGTTTTTTGCTAATACTGATCAGAGATGCCTTCCCTTTTTGGGATTTTGCTCTATCATGTAGTAGCTTCCTCCTTCTATTGTATAGTTTATTTATGGCTGGGGTCCACCAGGAGGATTGGGTCTTGGTTTTATTTGGGATTGCATGATCCATGCATTCCTGAAGGTGTTCATAGAATGCATTTATAAAGGATTCTGCGGTCTGGGCCGTATTTTCCACAGGCCTGGGGGCTTTGAAGGATTCCACCTCGGTTTTGAGGAGTGTGAAATTTGCTTTAGAGAAGTTTTTCACTGTAGTTTTCTGGGCAGGGGGTGGGGTTGGGATGTGAATATCCAGTGAGATTAGTTTATGGTCTGATCTTACCAGCGAGGGATACACTTCTGGTCTGGAGCATAGAGTCCCCATGTTGGTGATGATCAGATCCAGTATGTTTTCCCCTCTTGTGGGAGAGGTAACAAGTTGTTCCATAGCATTTGAGTTTATAAATTCTAGAAACCTTTGGGCTAGGGTGTTGGAGCTAGAGTAATGCTCCCAGTCTATGTTTGGGTAGCTGAAGTCGCCCAAAATAATGGTGTTTGGAGAGACCTTCATATTTTCCAGTGTTCTCAGGAAGGCTGAGTGGGGTTCCTGGGTTTGGGAGGGTGGTCTGTAGCAGGCTATAAACTGGAAGGCAGTTTTACCCACTGTTAGTTGCACATGGATAGTCTCTGATGCTTCGTGCTGTGCCACCAACCTGGAGGTGTGGGTATCTTTGACGAATATTGATACTCCCCCTCCTTTTTTGGTTCGGTCCAAGTTTTGGGGCTGAAAAGCATGGTATGAGGTATAACCTGGTAGTGCTGGGGTGCTCTCGGGAGCCTTGAACCAGGTTTCTGTTACTGCACAGATATTGATGTTCTCCATGCTAAGGAGAGTTTCGAGTGCGTGCATCTTGAGGTTTAGACTTCTGGCATTGAGTAGCATTACTCTTAGTTTCTTATCCCTTGTGATACCTATGGAGGTGGGTTTGTCTTTTGAGCCTTGCCTAAAAAAGGCACTATGAGGGTAGCAAGAGCCTTTGCCAATATCCGAAAGCCCAGGGGTGACAGGTGCAAGCCATCCCAAGTGAAGCATCGTGGCTTGTCGAGCATGTCATCCCAGGCTGACAGGCATTGGATCCCCTTTGAATGACACCAATACTTAAGCCAAATGTTGAAATTGATCATCTTGTCTTCATATTGTGGCATCATTCTTGGTGAGGGTAAGATGCTACTCAAGGTCAGGGTCATACCGGCCTGGGCTACATGCTCAGAGAGCTCCTCTGTGTCTCTTTTCATGTAGTCCAGGGAGGTACGTCTCAGGTCATTCACACCAGCATGAACAATGACTGAGTCATATTTGTACTTGCCTTGGAGTGACCTGAGTGCGTGTGTTATGTGGCGGATCCTAGCACCCGACAGGCAGCTCACAGTGACCTTCTCCTTGTTCAGCCTGGTGAGCCAGACGTCAGTATGCCTGATGATAGAGTCACCTATTACAAGTGTATCAGGTGTGTTGTTTAGCCTTAAGGGCTGTGACTGTTCGGCACACTGGCTTTGTGAGCTATGTGTTGCACGTGTTTTGTTTTGGGGTAACGGTTGCTTGGGTGTCTGCTTTGGAGGTCTCTGCTGTTTAGGCAGATTTTTATTCAGAGCTTCCGAGTATGTTTTTGTGTGTTTATGTGTTTGGTTTGCTGTCATGGTAGGTCTATGTGAGACTGAAATTGTAGTGAGTGTGGTTTCCTTCTCCTCCTGACTGGTTACGCCAGTACTGAGTTGAGAGAGCTTAGCCTCCAGTTTGGCTATATGGTTGCATCTCTCACATGTGTTGGAATTTGTTGGGAGGAGGAGAGGGTTGTCTGTGTATATGAGGCAGTTGTAACATTGCCTCAAGATTCCCAGATTCACCAGCTGGACCGGAGAGGAGATTGACATTTTATTTATAATAATAATAATTGTTAAATGTTCTGGTAGGCATTGCCTTTCCCTTGTGGTGCAATTCTAAGACCTATTGAAATGGCAGGGTTTGTTACTGCACATTCTGTACCTCAGTATTTATTTTCTTAGCATAAGTTTAATAATATTCCTTAAAAAATGGGGTCAGCTGAGAAGCTGATACTCTAAAGCTTCTCTGCCTTGGAAACCACTCTTGTGAAAGAAAAAGATCACATCTACTCCCTTACACACTTTAGGCACATTGTACTCCTCTTATTATTTATTTTAAAATGTTAACTTAGTGTATCCTTCCTCACAGCTTCATATTTTCACTAAGGTAACCTTTGTTTTGTAGTGTTAGCAGTACAGGAACTAATAGGATGCAAGACTCACACAAGATCAGTTGACAATAGGACCAGAGGAGAGATGATAAAATCAGTAAGCAAAGGTAATTAGTATTGCTGGAATTGAATTCATCCTCAAGTCTTGGTGAGCACCTTCACAAAGTGGACTCTCTGGACCCTGTTTTTAGAAAAACCTCACCAAGACGACGCTGATATATAAACTGTATTTTATATAGCATATATCATGGACAGACGTAGTTTACAAAAATAAAAAAGACAGCCGGATGCACAAATCCCAGGATAAAAAAGTGCCTAATCCTGATAGGTGCATTGGTGCAAGGACTGAAAACATGACAGTGTAGAATCCTAAAAACAAGGAAACCTTCCTACAATGGGGAAGGCAAAAGGAATGCCAGGCAAAAGAGGAGGATGCCTGCCCACCCACCCATTGTAGAAGGAAATAGTAGTCTACAAAAAGCACAAATAAATGACAGGCCAAAAAATGAGCCATAAAGATGATAGAGTGGCTTAATGAGGATAAGAAATAAATTATGTATTGTTACTATTATGCAAGAATTTCTGGATAGAACATATTCAAAAAATCTGAGAGAGAAATTAGAAGAAAGAAAAATACTTGCACAAGAAAAACTGTCTAAAGCTTCAGTGCAAATTTGTGTTCATTAATACAACAGATTCATAAAAAGCATTATGTAGACCATGAAACCTTGGGCCATTTGGAAAAAGAAGTGATTGAAGAAGTGTGAAAATATAAAAAAATAAAACCTAGACATTTTTGAAAGGTATAAAAAGAAACATGAACATGTGAAAGAAAGAGAAGTCTGATATGGTATAATATTTATGCAAAGGAGAAAGTCAAACTAATCAATACAAAAAAGCAGCTCCAAAGATATTTGAGGAGAAATACAAATAAAAGCACCCAGATATGGAAAATTTTACAATCCAAAAATAAAATCACAAAGGGAAACATAGAACAGAAGATTAATAAAGCAGAAGTTAAACAAATAAAATCTGAAGTTATGGAATACCTGCAAAGTGAAGAATTTAGTGTAGAAAATCTAACAAAGGTCATGTCACAGTATGTTGGAACAATGAGTGTCCAGAATACGGAGAAACAGGTGGAATGGGAGACATCTGAAGAACAAATATCGACATGGGAAAGAAAAAAATTTAATATGGTGCAATATCTAAGCAAAGGAGAAAGCAAAACTAAACAATACAAAAAAAAAAGCAGCACCAAAGATATTTGAAGAGAAATACAGGCAAAGGCATCTAGATAGGGGAAATTTTACAATATAAAAAATAAGTAAACAAAGGCGGAAGAAGAAAAGGAGATTAGTAATGGAGAAGTTAAAGAAATAGAAACTGAAGCTATGGATTACCTGCAAAGTGAAGGATTTAGTGTAGAAACTCCAATTGTGATAACAGCATAGCATGATAGAACAAGGAGTCCTAAAATTAAGGAGCAGGTGGAACGGGAAGCATCTGATCACTTGCTACATGAAGATACTCAGGAGCCTTCATCAGAAAACCAGTACAAAAGTTCAGTTGGAGTTACACAGCAAGGGAAGGAACAGAAAACGGTGGTAACTCTGATGCAGTCAATGGTGTGGAGTGATAGGCCAGTGAGGTTCCATATGAAAGAGCAACAGATGACACAGGGTGCAGCTGAAGAGAATATGTCAAAGGGAGATTTTCTGGAACTTTCTGTAGACTATCCATAGGAAATGGAGAACAGTTTAGAAGAAAATAATCTAAGGGAAGATTTGCTTGATTTAATAGAGATGGCTAGACACATTAAGACTGATGAAAGAAATAGATTACAGAAAGTCAATAGGACCCAAAATGTTAGAGGTCTGATAAAGCAAATAAGCACAGTAATCAAGACTATTAACAGAAATTCATGTGACATAACAGAAGGAGATAAGTTATATTACTGTGCAGCTAAATTAATAACAGATACACAAAAATGCAGGGCAATAAGGGAAAGAAAGAGAAGAAATCAAATACCATAGTGGAATTATCGAACAGAGAAAACTATAAAGCAATTAAGACAAGAAGTGTCACTGTTAGAAGAGTACAGAAGACAGAACAGATCAACAAAAATACTTTGGAAGATAGATGTGATTAAAGCAACACACAGTATTAGAACAAATCAGGATCTATCATACAGTATTGCAAATAATAAACTAAATATATTAGCATAGGCGGCAAAACTTAGAAACTACGTAGATAAATATAAAGGAAAAGTACAAAATAACCAATTCATTGATGACCCCAAAAAGTTTTATGCAGAACTAGGGAAGAAAGAAAAAGGAATAGAAATACCATCAAAAAAAAGTAGAAATAGACACATTTTGGAGAAATATCTATGAAGAACCTGTGGAATATAATAAAGATGCTGAATGTATAGAAGAAGTAAAAGAAACAGTAAAAAGTTAAAATGTACAGGATATGAAATGTAAAGAAGCAATGTCCATAGAAACAAAAACAAAATTAAGAAAAGCTGCTAAACAGAAAACCTCAGGCCCAGATGCAGTACCTAACTTCTGGCTTAAAGTATTAACATCTTTACATGAAGATTTAGCCCTAAGTAAGAACTACTCATATGCGCACCCTGAACAGACACCAACCTGGTTAACAACAGGAAAAATGATATTCCTCCTTAAGAGTGAACCTGCAAGCTATGCTAAAAAGTATAGACCAATAACTTGCCTACTGACCATGTATAAAGTATATGCTGGAATTGATTCTGACAGAGTTAATAGTCATTTAGAAGAAACTCAATCATGGCAATAGAACAAAAGGGTAACAAAACAAAGTCATGTAGAACAAGAGATCATTTATCATAATGGAGAATTGTAAAAAGGGGAAGAATCTAAGTATGGCATGGATAGATTACAAAAAATCATTTGACAGCATCCCACATTCATGGATAAAGGAGTGCTTACAGATGTATAAGATACACCCTATAGTGATCAATTACATAACAGTGACCATGAAACATTGGCAAACTACTTTGCATCTAAGCTATGAAAAAGGACAAATTATTATACTGTGGTTAAAAGTTCAAAGGGGATATTCCATGGTAACTCTTTGTTATTGCTGCTCTTTTGTCTTGCCCTTAACCCATTAGGCTGTCTACTTAGATTAGGTTATAGTTACAATTTGGCTCCCAGAAAACAACAAAGTGTAAAGACTTCTCATCTTCTTTTTGTGGATGATTTAAAATGCATAGTTCATCAGATGAAGAGCTGAAAGCACAACTGAAAGTGGTCAAAACTTTTTCTCAGACGATATAAGAATGCCACTTGGTCTTGACAGATATACAAAAGTAAGATTTAAAGCAGGATAGCTGCACAAAGAAAATATCAGTCTGGGACAGGAGTGTGATATAAAGGAACTTGAGCAGAAGAGCGTGTATAAATATTTGGTAATTGATGAAAGATCGACAGTAAAACATTAACAAATGTGAACAAAACTCAATAAGGAATATTTTAGAAGATTAAAGTTAATACTGAAAACAGTCCTGACATCTAGGAACAAAGTCTGGACTATAAACCAATTTGCTGTTCCTGTTCTAACTTACAGTTTTGTGGTGATTGGCTCTAAAAGGTACTGGATCAGTTGGACAGGAAGACAAGAAAAGTGCTTCACACTCATCAAATGATATAAAAAATCAGTGTATACCAAGATTACATATTCCTCATTCTGAAGGTGGTATGGACCTCCTAGAAACTGATTACATGTATAGATTTGTAATTGTAGGACTGCATACATACCTGCTGACCTTCTACGATCCAAACATAGTGAAAGTTTAGAAACATGAAGAGAACAAGTCTAAGATTACTTCCTTGCTTAGTTTCGCAGAAGCATATTAGTGTTAAGCGGGAATGGAAACCAAACCAGAAGTAGACAAAAATCAGGCAGTAACTGAACGTGCCAAAAAACAAAAGAAAGAATATAAGGAGAAGGATCAGATGAGAAGGGAGGAAATGTGGAAAATGTATAAATATAGTTGCAAGTATAGAAAACATCTTAAACAACCTCATGTTGATCGAGATTTGATGCTGGATTGGTTAAGGATAGGGGGAATTTAAAACAAAAGATGAAAGGTTAATATTGATGGCCCACACGCTGGTTTACAAAATCCATTGAGCATGTGGGAGAAACAGACAAATGCAGGTTCTGTGAAACAGAACTGGAAAGTCACACATCTTGTTGATAGGTTTGTTACACTAATCGTAGAGGGCCTGTATACTGAAAAGCATAATAATGTGGCAAGACTGTTGCACTGGGGATTGTGCAAACATCATAATATTGAAGTAGCTGAGAAGCATTGGAACATGAGCCACAAAGCATTATACAGAATGATGAAGTTTATATCACAAGGGATCACCCATTACCAACAGTTCAAAAAACAGATGCGAGGAAACCAGATATAGTAGTCCATGAAAAGAAGATAAAAAGTAGCATTGATCATTTGAATTGACATGCCCAGTAATTACAGTGTCTTACACAGAAAGAGATACAAAGTCATAAAATATTAGGATTTGCTGGCAGAAATGAAAGCAATGTGGAGTAAGGACATCCAGATAGTTCCAATAGTAGTAAAAGCAATGGGTCTCATAAAAATAATTTACAGTCTTATTTAGATATGCTACTGATACATGCAACATTATATTAATTGCAAATGGAGTCAGTTTTGGTCACTTTGCAGGTTCTGCAAAGAGTATTTTTGGCTAATATCAAAGATTAAAACAAAACACATTTCAAAAGCTTTAATCATACTTTGACTTAAGAATGGGGCCCACTCTCATCATGATATTAGAAACCCAAAAGACTTGGAGAAATTTTTTGTTTTAAAATGTTAACTTAGTGTATCTTTCCTGTCAATCTCATATTTTCACTAGGGTGGTCTTTGTTTCATAGTATTAGCAGGACAGAAAATAACAAGATGCAAGACTCGCACATTTGAGAATAAAACCAGAGGAGTGGGAAGCACACAGTGGTCTTGTAATGATTAACCATATAGCAAATAAAAGATGAGAGTCACCAATGGAGTGGTTGAGTGCTTCAGGTTTAACTATCCATAAAGAACAGCTTGAATGGTAAGAGTCACAGACAGTACACAGATGATGAGTACGGTAGGTGACCTGAGTGTGAGTTGGAGAGGTGTTTTATTGACTCAGATTTTTTTTAATGAGCTAATTTAGCTTGTATTACCATTTATAATAATTTTTTTCTTACATAGATCATAAGATATGATTTTAGAGAGCACTTTCTCAAAGATGATAGGTAAGGATGGGAATGGATATTGAGTGTTGCAAAACAGATCTTAGTGTGGTCACAGAGGAGTACCTAGCAATTGACCTCTTAGGGTTAGAATCAGCAGCCTTTGAACTGGATGTGAACTGAGTGAAATGGATAATCTTCCTGGTAAAAAACTTCATTCCACCTCATGTTCCCCATAGCAAACCACTCTGAGGACAGTGAGAATTAAGAAACAATGAAGATGAGATCTGTCTTTTTGGTGTTACTGTTAGTTGCGCTGGAATTTACTAACCATGTCTATTTTCTTTCTCTTTCTCTCGGTTTCCTTCTGCTTCTTCCTATTTCTATAACCTACAAATAGATGCTGTCACTAGCAAGAGCAAGGTTTCTTCTACACCAGGAGATGCACCTTCAGCCATGTGAGTACCTGGAGAAAGCTGTTTGTCACATGTCTGTCTTCATTTTCTTTTTCAAATCACAAATGCGCCAGCAACTATTTAAACCACACCAAAGGCAGACTTGCATATAGATACTTGCAAATGCACAGGAATGAACAGAAACATTTGCAAAAGACTGTTAATTTTCAAAGAATCTGCTTTAACAAATGAATGTTATTTTTACTTGTTTAATAGTAGAAGGACTGCATCAGACAGAAGTAGACGGACGGTATCTGAAGGAGATGCTAGCAGAGAACCTGCAGAAACAACCGCTGCTGCAAGTAAACGCCTGCCAGAGAAAAAACGAGAGATTGGACGATCCCAGACCATTCCCAAATCATATGGGCCACAGTCCCGAAGGTCAATTGTTGCAAAATTTGAGAAAGAAAGTGGAGGGTAAGATAATAAGTTGATTTCATGAAGCTGTATTAGTTATTTTGTATTAATGTCATACTAGAGATTACCCTCCAGTATTGATCTTTCTTGGTGCTGGAATATGGACCTAATGGGCTTGTAGCTAAAAATTTTAAGAAGTCTATTTATTTGGAGTGAGAATAGCACAGGATTCAGACTAATCTGGCAGTAGAAGCAGCAGAGCCTACTTGAGACACATGGGCCTGGAGCTGCAGCTGTATCAGCCCCCCCTGCTAATCCAGCCACCTCTTTTGTGTATATGTTAGGTGCCTTGATGCAATGAAAAGGCATAGAGATTACTGTAAGGCAAAGCCATATAACTCTGCAGAAAATGAACTTAATTGTGTTAAGAAGAGTATGCCATTTATTTCTCCAAGAAAATGGAGCACAGTGAACTATTGCAACAACACCCTCACTACAAATATATATGATTATATTTAATATTGGGACATACCATTTGCATGAGTGGTCCATGCAACTCTTTCCCATCATTGCTGTCAGATGCACTGCAATCATTTCTCCACCCACAGAAAGGTCTGATACTGACTACGGCCCAAGTCAAGGTCATGCATTACCCATTCTTTCATGCTTTCTAGTACAAACAGCAAACACTGTATCATATTAGAACATTGATAAATTACTAATTTCAAATTAAAAAAAATAGGCTGTGCATTGGTGTATAGTTAGCAGTCAGTGGATGACAGATGGGTAATTTTACTGTGATGCTGTTTGTAATCATCTGACTGCTAGCTATACACTAATGTAGCACCTGTTCTTTCACACTGCATCCTACAAACTGTTCTGATATTTAGAAATATCCTGCATGCAAG
The DNA here is from genome assembly GCF_019279795.1 of Protopterus annectens. NCBI lineage: Eukaryota > Metazoa > Chordata > Ceratodontiformes > Protopteridae > Protopterus > Protopterus annectens. Next base: position 1,196,548,433 of record NC_056743.1, on the reverse strand, counting down.
GAAAATAAAAATGAAATGCTACTGACTGCAACCTGTCCTGGTAATGCTAAGTACACCAAACTATGCTATTAAGCAAAACAATGGTATGAGGGGGGTTAAATCTAGCAAGCAGTAATCAAGTTTATGTCTTAAGAGAAAACACGTCAGAGGGGCGGAGTTCACAATAATGAATCCTGAGTACAGAGTTCAACATATCAAGTTAACGGATTTATAGCAAGTTTGTTCAAGTCTGCACGCATTATGCTATTCCAGAACAGTTCTGAGAGGAAAAGCAAAGGTTCAGAGCTTCTTTCTGGTGCTCTGGCTGTGGTAGCATTTAGTTAACTTCTTAACATCTGATGGCATTTCTGAGTATTTATAGACCTTCTCAATTCACTCTGGAAGAATCTGGAGAAGATATAGACAGTTAGTAGAGAAGAGCTGATGATGGGAGCAGGAGATTTTAATTTAGTAACAAGACGTCAGGATGTTGTAAGTGGCCCAAGGACTAAATTAAAATCTTGTGCTCATATCATCAGCTGGTCCTGATGTTAGTCCCAGAGGTCTATAAAATCTCACAAAAGTGAAAATGCTAGCCTCCCAGATCCCCTTAGCTATAATGTATCTACCCATCTCATCCAGGTATAGGCTGGGGTATTACAGCAGTGCATCTGACAGCATGGGAGGGATGGCACTGCATAAACCACCCATGCAAATGGTATGTCCTAATATTAAATATTGCCCATACATACTGATATGGAACCATACATCAGAGATGGGGATACCTGTGTAGCCTTATAGGTTAAAATGTCTCCTCTCAGTCACCCATAATGAAAACGCAGGCAGTGCTGTGCTAAAGGCGCTGCTTGACCTGTTGTCATTCTGCTTTCTCAGCACTTTCCTGACACACCTTTGGCAACAGGGTTGTCTTATTTTGTAGAGCTGGAGGGAAAAGGGGTTGTTAGCAAACTGCATCTGTTTTGGATGTATTTTAGCAACTATAAATTCAATGCTCTAGAGGTAATTATAAAAAAACAGTCCTGCTTGTTCAGATGGTAATGCACCATGCAAAGTGATCGCAACGGTGAAAGGTACAGATATGATATTCATTTACTAGGGAATACTAAGAAAATGGACAAAGCATCACAGAAAAAGGACTGTACTCAGGAAGGGCAAAGAGTAGGAACTAAAGTTTTCCATTACGATTATACCATGGAGATAGGCAAACATGCAACATACTAAGCTAATGTAATCTAATCTACCTACTCCCCTTATGACGCTTTCCTGCTGCATGTACAATATCCATCAGTAAGAACTGGGGTCAAAGCTCTCATAATGCTGTTCTAAATCACTGGAATGTCTTCCTGACCTCCAGTGCAGAACTATAATCTGTACATGTCTGTCTTTAAATATTTATTTTACTTCCAATTACAGAAATCATTGTATCACAAACTGCAGTGTGACCTAAAGTACATCGGCACATATAGTCTCACACACACACACACACACACACACACACACACACACACACACACACACACACAGAAACCACTCATCCATGCACACTGCACACACACATACTGAACACAGACACACACACACACACACACACACACACACACACACACACACACACACACACACACACACACACACACACACACACACACAATCCACTCATCCATGCACACTGCACACACACACACACACACACACACACACACACACACACACAATCCACTCATCCATGCCTACTGCACACACACACACACACACACACACACACACACACACACACACACACACACACACACAAAATCCACTTATCCATGCATACTGCACACACACACACACACACACACACACACACACACACACACACACACACACACACACACAATCCACTCATCCATGCCTACTGCACACACACACACACACACACACACAAAATCCACTCATCCATGCACACTGCACACACACACACACACACACACACACACACACACACACACACACACACACACACACACACACACACACACACACACACACACACACACACACACACACACACACACACACACACACACACACACACACACACACACAAAATCCACTCATCCATGCACACACACACACACACACACACACACACACACACACACACATACACACACACACACACACACACACACACACACACTCTGTCTCACTTCACAGCCTCATGGAGTGAATTCACACTGTTATGTTTTGGATGTGTGCTGCTGTTCTCCATATTTTACATTCTGCTGCTCTCTGTAAGATGTCTCTGCAAATAAAACACTACAGTTTCATAAGTATGTCTTGATCGAAGAAATTTTAAATAAATAAATACAACAGGAAGAAATAAATCAGATGTCTACTAATCTGCCTACATTTTAAGTCCATGGTTTCTTTGTTGACCAGGTTTCCAGCCTTGGAGTGATGAACAGGTGTGAACAAAGAAATATTACCATGTCACTGACTTCTACTCCACTGCCATCAGAGCAGCTGTAGGATGGGAGGGTCTGCATTAATCCTAGTTTCAAGCATGATTAGGAAATGAGATACTTAGGGTCAGTCAAAACTGCATCTCAGCAGTGCCTCACATGTATTTCTGTCTTGTTTTTCTGTCTGACCTTTCTCAGGTCCACAACATGCCAGACCCAGAGCTCCTCTATTGTCATGGCAGCAGGCTAGCCTAGCTGGACATTTAAAGATGACTGCTCTAACATAAAGACAGAGTTCATTTAGCGTTGCTGACTCCCTGTGTTTCAGCAACAACTGTAATCATAACAAAAGTCAGAGGGAGATACAGAGCATTCTGTGGTTCAGGCAGTTCTGTATCAATAATTTTCATATGATTCAGAGACCATCAGCAAAGCATATTAGTTACAGACAGTAGCACAGCATTTTGAGTCTGCAGCAAACTGCACATTTGACTAGGGAATTTACTGAAGCAGAAATGAACAGTATAAGGCCACTCCTATTGCTCAGCTTGTCACATGTAGATAAACAGCTGCCCTTATCTCCTTCTTCTTTCCTAGAAATGAAACTAAAGTTTTAGCAACATACTGAAAGTTAATCAACTCTGAACAATTCATATGCTGTTTGTATATGACTGGACTTCTTCGAGACAGTCACAAGGGCCCTGGACAAGGAGAAATCTGTGCATACAGCCTACCTAGACTTGGCCAAGGCATTTGGTACTACCCTTCACTCAGGTATCATTGACAAACTATCCCAGGTAGACATCAACCCTTATATCGTAAGGTGGGTTGCGAAATGGCTCTCTGATAAAACCTATACAGTCAAAATAGATGAATCCACATCCAACAGCAGACCCATTACCAGTGGTGTTCTATAGGGATCAGTCCTGGGACCTCTACTGTTTGGAATCTATTTCTCAGAAGTACAAATTAAAACCAAGGGACTATGGCTGACAAAGTTTGCTGTCTCCAAACGATGTCAACATCCTTCAAGAAGGTCTTATGCAAACAAATGATTGGTGCCAAAGTCATGGCCTCAAACTCAATACTACAAAATGTATTGTCATCCCTTTCAGCAAGAGGGATGTTCCTGCAAATTACCACATCAATGACAATACACTAAGTACGCACTCAGTGGTGAGAGATCTGGGCACTCAGGTTGACAGCAACCTTGCCTTTGATCACCATGTCTCCAGAGTTGTAAGAAGGGCACTCTACATTCTATATGACTTACCTCATAAGGAAGGACATTGTCTCATGAAAACAGAAGTTATCACCTCCCTGTACTCTTCACTTATTAGGCCAATAACTGAGTACAATTCTCCTTTTGGCATGTACCTTTCCAAGAACCTGCAGTAATTGGAGAGACCACAAAGGTTCCTCACAAAGAAAATTCAAGGTCTTCAGCAACTATCTTATGTGGATCAGCTGAAATCACTGTCACTTTATTCTGTTTCATACAGACTACTCAGAGGTGATCTCTCCCTTGCATATAAGGTGATCTCTGACCCCGTTTTATTGGAAATGCTGCACATCCGCAATTCAAATGGCACAAGGGTTATTCACTCTAAAGAGCTAAACCTGGTATGTGACATCAATAGAACTTGCTGGAGGGAGAGATTTGTCTCCCAGAGGTTACCACACCTTTGGAATAGACTCCCACTTCACATCAAACAGAGCACCTCATTGGCCCTCTTCAAACACAATGTGGATGATTGGATGGGTAACCGTAAACTCACCCCAGGGGTTCCACCTGTGTCCATCTTGGACAGGGACAGTAGGTACTGATCATGGTAACAAGGGTAAAAATTTGCTAGGCTTGTAAGGGCCCTCTGGCCATTAAACTAGTAGCTTCCTATGATACTATAATACTATGAAATGCAGGAAATACAGACCACCATTTTTGTGTTATCATAAAACAGATAATTCATTAAGTTCCCTGCCCCGACAGCAACATTGTTTCCTTCAGATAATAATTCTAGTTTCATAATTAATTTTGTTTTCATTTTGTATAGTAGTTTCTATAGTTCTGTCAGATGGGGTTTATGTTAGATGATCAACTTTTGGAAACTTAAAAAAAGTATCGAACAGACCATCAGATTGAGTTTCTGAAAACTTGAACATTAAAAAAATAAAATACATTTTTTTACATGTGGGGGGCTGCACCCCCCACACCCCCTGTGAATTATATATCTTTATATATACCAACTCCGAGATCGCACTACAGTGAGGAAAAGGGTACATTTCCTGATCCTTGCTGTACCGCGATCTCCATTCAAAAGCTTTGAATTTTAAAAGACTCGATCATATGGTCTCGACCATATGGAGTTCGAGTTTCTGAAAACTTGATCAACTGATAGGGACCCATCAGATGTATCATCTGTGTCAGTGGTACCAGCAGGTTATTAAGCCTCATATTCACCCTTCCTTGTCTTGTCACCATGTCTCACTGGCACATCATTTAGGATATGTCTACAGAGCAAAACCACATCTTGTGGCCTTGGTAGATGGATATGATAGCACAGTATGATAGAGACATGGAGTGAAACAGTTGCAGTTGGGACAAGGATCTGAAGGTGCTCCCTTTCATCATTCTCATTCATGGCTCATTTTCTATATTTGTAAGCAGTCTAAGGAGGAAAGTGTGCATGTATAGCAAATGCAAGCGAGCCATCTAACAACAGAGTTCATTCCCAAGCAGAGGGTAGTAGGCCTGAAGCTGCAAATGCACCCCACAGCAATGACCTGGTTTTATTATAGTTTTGTGTGATTGTAGCACTATCTTTGGCCACAGGTCAGGTCCTTTTTCAGTTGGTTGCCTATGGGTGAATAACATTTCTTGTTGAGAGATGCTATGGAAGCTCTAAGTTCTCACACTCACACGGTGCATTTCTGTGCTACATCTCTCCAATATATCCCTTGTGGCCAGGTAATTCCTGCTGTTTTAATATTAATTTTTTGTGACTATTTATATGTGAATGTAACTGTATTATGGTGTAACTTTTTCTATTTTGTTGTGTAAATTTGCATTATTTGTATGTTGCTATGCATAGTGTTATTATAGTATAAGTCCATTATGTGCCTTTGTAGGGGCTGAAAAAGTTGAAGTATCATAAGCCCACTTACCTGGTTAATAAATAAAAGCACTGGCTAATGTACTAGTACAGTGGGATCCAAGGGAGAGAGGAGTAGTACCACCTAGCTTAGTGTGACAGTGCATTTCAGGTGCTGTTGAACATGTCTGTCACCAGAAGCATGTTGTTTTTGTTTTCACTCTAACCTACCCATCATGGGTCTATAGCAGGTCTGGTTGATGTTGAGGCCTGGTATAGTCCTTGATATGTAGTATGACATCTGCTCTAACTGAAAATTACATTTCTCCCACACTTTTACTTGTAGTCCCCGAGATGGCTTTGGCCATAGAACAGCAGACCACAGATGTCTTCCACCTGAGGGGTGATAATCCACAAGGTATTCAGTCATCTCCCTAATAGATGCCCCTCAGAAGGGTTTTACTGCCTTATAAAGCTAGACTGTCAGCTTCACTTTTTCACACTTTATTTCTCCTCTGTTAGTCTAACCATTTCTCCCTTCTATACCAAGTTCTGCAGGTGCAGCTGCTCCAAGATTGAAGGTTAGTCGAGCAACAAGTCTTACGAACCCAAGTAATGTAAAACAGATGTTGCTGGACTGGTGCCGTGCCAAGACACGAGACTATGAGGTAAGTGCCAGACACTGAGGTCACATAATCTGCTAGAGAACTGGAAATGAAGCAAATAAAAGCGTAACGCTGGAAACAATTAGAAATGTCGGATATATATATATATTAATCAAATTTGTGGGTCACATTTGGGTTGCATATACACCTATGAACCTCTATATAACTGCTATCAACAGAATGAGCATAATCCTGTTGTATTGATGTAGCATCAACACCACAGTTTATTACAGTGTTAGCTCATGCATGAAAAACTGGAGAGTTAGGTAAGGAACTCAAACTCGTCAAAGGATGCTTACTTCTTTTGAGGAAGCTAACTATTTTCCTATTCAGCTATCTTTGAAAGTGAGCAGAGCAGAAAAGCAGTGTGGATGGTATCAGGGTATACAGCTCAGGATTCTGCTGCACTACTGAATCTTATGTTATTTCCTAAGCAAATTTGCAAAGTTATTTTAATTGGGTAAACAATTTCAGTACTGAGGAATGGTGAGCTTATAAGCATCTCTGATTTGTAGCATTTTCTATTTGAAAAATGCATCTAGTATTGACGTTTCTATGGTTGCTAAGTAGTCTGACTAAGTCTGGCCATAGTAGTTCATATGCTTTCAAAGCAAACCTGAGTGAATAGTTTAGACCATGGTGCAACGTGAGAGTACTGCAATGCTGCACTGAAGTCATTGCTGCGGAGCTAGGGGACTGAGGAGGTTGTGAAAGAATGACTCACCAATAGCCAGTTTTCCTTCCTTGTGGGATGGTAGAAGGAATGCTTCTCCAATAGTTGTCCCTGAAGAAAATCATTTTGCCTCAGGGGCATAATCTATATATATCCTGCATGCTAAACAGTTTATGCTCCAGTGAGAAGGCTTATGGAGAGCAGGAAACAGAGAATAACCACAGTGCATGAGAAACCAATGTCTCAAAGTAGGTGGGAAAGCTCTAGTGATTTGTATGCAGGTGTTTCATACAGGTCTGCCGTTTTCTTAAATAAATGGTGAATCTGCAGGCATGCAAATAGCAGAAAAAAATTACCATGTTTCTTTCTCTTACTTCAGTACCATAAAAAAGCAAATATTCAAACCAGAAATGATGATTAAGAGGCCTACCTAGTCTACCATTTCTTGATGCTAAGCGCAGTATCACAAGATCTTACTAGACTTATGACGTTACACTTCTTCCTGTTGCTGCAATTCTTTAAGGCAACTGTCAGATTAAGGCATCACTGGTACCATACATATAGTTATAAGGACATTCATTAAAGGAGTACACCAAGGGTACATCCTAGGGCCCTTATTGTTGTTGCTACTTATGCATGACTTGCCATAGGACCTCCATCACATAAACTGCATTCTTTATGCAGATGACACAGTAATAACCAACACCCTCAAGTCTACAAAATACTAAGCAAATATTTCAAAAATGTCTTCAGTTCAGTCTAGAACTGAGTCACCGATAATAGTCTGTCAATCGACATGCACATTTTAGCAGTGGTATATGTCTGGAACCCCATAAAGATCAGCTTCAACCAATCATTAACAATCAAACACTCAGCAGGTATTCCTTTGCCTTACAAGGCATAGCAGCAACATTTAAGAATATCACTGTACCAAAAGCTCACCTTCCATCCACACACACACACACACACACACACACAGAAAACTTCAGAAAAATCCCATCTCATCTCAAAGCACTTTGTAACATAGTAACATAGCTTACCTGTTAACTCCTGAAAAAGACAAGGTGTAGTCAGACTTGCATATCCATTACCAGTTACTGCACAACTATACCTTAAAACACCTCCACACTTCAGGTAACAAAGTAAAATTATTATATTCATCAGCCGTTCTAGTAATAGGAATCACCACTGCCTAACTCTTCATAGAACAGACTGGATGCCTGTAACTGGCAGAACATTTCTGTGAAAGTCACTGATGCACAACTTGTTCAGTGAAAGTACTCTCCAAGTTATGTACAATACTTCATAAAAGAACTCCCAGCTACTCCGTACATAGTCATGACAATGCCCAACTACACTGACTATCATACATGCTGGCAATTTGTGAAAAATCCTTCAGCAAAATAGCTCCAGCAAGCTGGAATAACATCACACAGGAAAACTGGCAGCCTAACTTTATTTGGAAAGTGTCTCAAACAACACTGTCTCCAAGACCAGGGTAAATGCTACATCCCCATCTGCTTGTCAGCCCTGAAAAACTGCACTACCTCTCTTCTAATGAGAACCCTGCAGCCCAAGCCGCTCTACACAAATTGTAAATATTGTATTTAATGCAGTATGTATGGACACTAAGTACTCTTTTGTAGAGTATATGCTTACTTGCATAGAGTATATATGCAACATTTCAATATGAAAACGGTGGTCTGAAAATAAGTTATATAAATGTACAAATTGTTTCTGTGTACATGTATATACTGTAGATATAACTTTTCGATATGAAAACTCAGCTTTGTGCAACTTTTCAATATGAACACTTTATTTTACACTTATTTTGCTTAATGTCAATTGCAATTCTATTACTGTACCCTATTTTAATTTAATTTCTCTAATCCAACTGTATAAATCTGGATTGTATGATGTGGACCTATGTGAAGGTATTCAGTTTTCATTTTGTTTTATTCACTCTGTTTGAGGTATTATATTGTTATTCTCTCGTGGCCCAGCTCATTACGAAAGAGGGTCCTTGAACCAGCTTGCCTACCTAGCTAACAAATTAAAATGCAGCCACTCAGCATATCATGGATTTGGCTGTCATTGGACAAGCATGACAGGAGCTGGACAGTTCTTTGATGACTGCATCTGTGATGAGAGTGTTGCCAGTGCTGTTTCAGTGAATTTTCTGTATTTGAATGCTTCACAGCTCATATCTGCTAATTTGTCAAATCTGTCAGGGAGATATGTAACTTCTATAAATGGGCACTTCTGCATGATGTTCTGTACTGAGTATGTTAGCTTACAGTATTTATTTCTAGAAGGTATGGGTGCATGTGTATTTTATTTTGGAGAAAATTTTACTATGGTTTCACTGAAAGGTGCAGGGAATGGGGTGGGCATGATACAGTATGATTACGTTAATGGCTGTTGCAATGGGAGAAATATGTCTCATCCTCTGCCATGCAATGGACATGGAGTGATTATGATAGTTAATGAAGTGAAGAAAGCACAGGCACGCACAGTGTGTGAAGGCAAAGACTCATAAGAAACATTGTAATACTACTGCATTTACTTGGTGTGTGTCAAAAGAATCTGAAGGAAAACTGTTGTAATGCTGGATTTTTGCTGCAGTTGTGCTGAAGATATTGCTGTCATTATGAGGGGTATTCATTCATTTAATCACAGTTGGCTTCACCAAAGCTTCTTCATTCAAGACTGATAAACCAAGCAGGCTTCAATTAACTGTTTATAACTTTACTGCAAGGTTTGGTGACCATGGAGGTAGCTATATTAGTTAGCAAGGTAGGAGTTTATTGAGGGGGATGTGGTAAGGCTTTGCCTGCATATAAAACACTTTTATCAGAATTCCATTCAGTGTATCAGTCTCAACTAAATAGGCCTTGACAACTTCATATTTGTTGAGAATAACCACATCCTTGGACTGCCATTCAGGCAGTGTTAAAATGATATGGTGCCTTGTGCTCAGGTGACAGATAATACACTGACTACTTTGTGCTCGGGCGACAAATAATACACCGATGACTTATAACTTGCCCCTTCTCTGCCTGTATTATCACTGACATGATCTCTTATTTTAGAATGCACCAACAGTTTAGCATGCTGAATTCAGGGCTGTGCTCCACTGAAGTCAATGACATTTGTAAACAGCATGCTGCTAAATCTGTTGTCATAGACACATTAGGTTAGCAGCTCAGCTTAGAAGATATCTTAGCCAAAAGATTATAGCTAGCTATCTGCAAGTAGCCACTGTAACACAGTAACCACCCATAGTTAACAAGTCCCATTTGTCTCGGTGTAGCACATCAATGAGTGATCCTTCTTTTATGTTATTACTTACGTCACAGTTAGACGTTGCCCGTTCGATTCTCAGTTAGAGCGTCTTCTGTGCGGCGACATGCGTGAATGGGCGTTCCTTCGTTGAAGGTTGTGCGTTAGGCCCGGCAAGCCAGCACGTAAAAATCTACTGCCGATCATTAGCAGACCGGAGTTCCGCTGTGGCGACCCCTAACCGAGAAAAGCCGAAAGACACACACTTACGTGAACATGGGGTCGTGCCAGTGACTGAAGTGGCTTAGAAATGAAGAGCTGCTTATCTTACGTGCATAATTTACTGAACATGCTGCGAATGTGCTTCATCATTTTAGCTATACATAAATTAGGCAGACTTGTCTGATGACAGCAGTAAGTGCAACGTGTCGCATGGTAGTTGCTGTCATATATCAGGGAGTCATTATTAAAATATTCTACATACCTTCTTGTATCTCTTTACCAATTTTGCCCCTAGTGCTTTCCTGGAAGTTGGCTCTACCCTAGAGCTGCCTAGTTATCTAAGCTAGTATCATCCCATATTACTCATCATATGTTATAGAATTTTAAAATGGTTATGGGACATATAGACAAACATCACTTTGCATAATTTTAAAGAAATTAGTCCCATTCACTTCTAGGAGGTTTGTTTTTGCAGGGATGATCAAGCCCTTGACCCCCTCACTACTTATATAGTGCAACATAAAGCTGCACTAACTAGCTTAGAGAACATAAAATACATAGGTATTTTCTTCCCCGAGGCTGTGATATTGTAAAGTTGTAATGTGCAAGCAACAGGTGTCTTTAAAGTAGCTCCATATACATGGTACAGGAGTCATCCTTTCTAATGTTTCTGGAGTTCTCTGAATTCATTGGGATTGAGATGGCAAAATGCCATTTTGGGCACTTGTTTTTTGGCAGTTTGTGAAACAAGAAAGCATAATTTGTTTATGTGTCATGTAGTGCAGCCCCAGAACACCCATGTTATTTTGTATTTCAGGACTCTCTTTATTTTTGGCTTAATCCCTTTTGAATTGCATATAACCGTCATTACTGTCATGCTATACAAATCTTTAATTTTTAAGCTATTTTTTCCTCTCCCTTAGGCATCCTATTCTTTGTGCCATTCCCGACCCACTAAGTCACCATTACCAACCCACTAAGTCTTCACTAGAATCCTCTGTCTCTGGCTGATGGCCTACTTCATCCAGGAGGTTACATTTTTACAGGTATTTTGCTGTAATACCTTATCAAGTAAGTGCTTCCCTCGAAAGAAATCATGTTTCTTCTGGCAGTCTACTAGTGTTCGCCATTTAGGTTCTTAACAGTGTACATCATGTGACGAGCCATCTTGACTCTCTATTGTTGTGACTGTCATGCCATTTGCTATGGGAAAAATGAATTCCTATCCTGGACAAAGATGTAAAATGATGTCTGACATGACATAAGAACTGACAACTTCTTCCAGGAAGCTGACAAAGGTAAATAGAGTCCCCTGCCTTCACACCATTAAAGGAAAACTAACCTTTCAGTTTTAGTCCTTCCCTCTTGACCTAGCAAACTAGCTTTTGAGCCCTTTCCTAAAATCCAGTTTGCCAGTAACTAATATTGGAAATCTGACCCTGGTGGCAACGGCTTGACCATGTTTCACACGTTGTAATTCTTCTCCTCGTGCTGTGCAGTTTTTGATGATAGCTTTCTTTATAAACCAGTATTATCATCTGTTAAATTCCAGAACAGACAAATTTCCCCAACTTCATTAGGCAGTACATTCCATATCATTCACCCTTTATGCAAAATGTATCTTTGCTTACCTTTAGCTGAATATTTTCTCCTTAGTTTTTTTTTGCATACCTCTAAATGTCTCTGCAGTCCAGCAGATTTGCTGAGCATAGTTATTTCCATAGGGCACTCTTAGCTTAACATAATATCTTCCATTGATCAGATAATCCCCCCTATTATTCTGTTTATCATTAGTGTCTTTCTCACTTCCATGTAGCTATTACATTCTACTTTTAATGTTACTAAATCTACTCACTTGCAAAGGGAGTCCTCTGCAAAGCATCCTGGCTGTCAACCCTTGTGGCTTTCAGTTTAGTGTGCTCCACAGCAGGTGAATGAACTTCAGAGACTACAACTCTATAGAATGAGCCAAACTAAGTTGCATTTTGTCTTTCATACACATACGTTGTTTTGGAATTGGTCTAACCACAAAGATTTACTTACCCTGTTTCAGTTTCTCATTTCAGTCTTATGGACTGTGTGGAGGGTTGAGCTTCAGCCTGTACAACCTCACTTCACATGCACACACTGATTGGCTATCTCACCTGCTGATTATCAGCTCACTTCATTCCCCTCCCACCCCCATCCCTGACAGTCCCTGAGATCATAAACTTGTAAGCATTATTCTTCACCCATCAGCTTACATGCAACAGCATATCTTCCATCATATACCTAATCACTTTGTCCATTATCATCAAATAACTCTTTCCCTGTGTAACACAAATCTCTCTCAACCGCAATCAAAAGAATATCATTCTGGTTTTCCTATCTTATTTGCAAGGCCACATATAACAGCTATTCCATGAGGCAGCACTACTACGACATAAATCTTCCTGCACACCACCTGAGCACCATTTCTACCCCAGCTATTAATCATCGCCATCCCTTCCATTGCTCGCCTTCCTACTAATTTTCCCCTTGCCTAGCACTTTACTTCAAATTTTCAATGCCCTCATTGTTATTTCAACCCATGACACTTCCTCCTATCTTTTGATATTGCAGTTACTCAAATTACTCAACTCCTCATCACTCTAATCTTTATTTCCCTTATTTTTATCCACCATTGTTATTATAGTCCAGCGTCTTACCCCCTCATCCATTCTACAAGCAACTTCATCCCTTCTCCCATTACCTGTTCCTCTTCTTTTCTCACTCTTCTTCTCACTCCACTCATCTCCACACACCATACCTTCACAAACTCATTTGCTCACTCCCCTTACAAAGTCTCACAAAGATTATAACCTCAAACACTTCTTTTCTTTCCACAAACCCTAGTCTCTCCACTACTAAACCACTTGTGAGTTCAGAGTACTTCATCATTATTAACTCATCTAACCCATCACATGGCTCATCTGCAGGTGCTCACATACTAGTAGCTCACAATAGACTTGCTCAATGCCATTTGCTCAAAAACATGAGTGTTTTAACTCCGGCTCACCTAAATCCCTCTAACTGTTTAGCCCCACCCAACACCCAGCTCTATAAAACTGTATAGTCTTATGACAGCCCTCACTCTAACCTTAAAACTCCCACATAGTTCCCAAACCCAGTCCTTCTTCCCTTACATTAAAACACCACTCCCCCTCCCTAACCCTAAAGTCCCCCCATCGCTCCCTAAACGTAAAACTTCAACCCTCTTCCTTAAACCTAAATTCCCTGACAGCTCCCTCATCCTAAAAATCCCTTCCTGTTTAATAACCCTAAAACTTCCCTCCATAAACCTTAACCTCTCCTCTTGTTCCCTAAACCTAAATCCCCTTCCCAGTCACTGCCAAAATCTACACTCACACCCCTTATGCTCCCTCTCCATGGGTGACACATTTACCTCTGTAATAATTAGTTTGGATAAGGTTCAGCAGCTGCTTGGTTGAGCTCACATTTTAGTTTGAGGGTGAGCAGCAGCCTACAAGAGCTACAAGGTGCTCAAAACCCTGACTTTGAGAGAGTAGTTTGTGAGTGGATGGGACTTGAGTGCTTGTAGCAGAACCACATTATAATTATCCTTTAATTTTACTCCAAGATCTCTCCAGTAATCATTCTACTATTAAGAGGAAATATTGAAACTACCCTTGGCCCAGCCCATCTCCATCTTCTAAAGGAATTACTCTGACATACCCTCTGTTACGTATGACCCACTAAATAATAAAAGTGTCAAAAACAAACTTGATCAATTAATGTCACCACCGTGGCATAGAGGAATAAAACCCTGACAATGTCACAGGCATCCCTTTGCATGGCAATGTGAGTACCTGTAGGAGCTGGCTGGAGAGAATGGGAGTGAGCAGCTGTTGCCAGCTCACTCATCCTTGGTGTGTGTGTGTGTGGGGGGGTAGTTCTGGCTCACCACATGGATGACACCTACCACGAGCACTAGATGTTCACCCAACAGGTGAAGTACTATAAGATACAATGTCTTCTGTGAAAATACAAGACTTACAGTGTGCACAGGCAAGCATCCCCTCAGACAGCAGCACATAATGGAGTTCAGGATGGGGGTCCACTGCAAGAGAGGTGAGGCCTCCCTACCTATCATCTGAGTTTTACTGCAGTGTGCATGAACTGATTTGAGATTCCCATGCAGGAACAAATTGGACATACGATTCCTCCCTGGGGATTCCCAGTTCCCACGACTGTCTATTGTATGCAGGTAGAGGAGCCATCAGGCTTGGTCCTATGGAGGAATAAAAAAATAATTGGTCCAATAAGTGCTTTCCTCTCCAGACATTGTTGCTATTACTCAATCATGTTTAAAATACAACTCACAAAATTTTTAGCACCTTTTCCCAGACTATAATAGCTCATTCATCACAAAGCCTGGCAACAGAATGAGAGCAGTACATCAATCCTGTACAAAAACAAGATCTTAACCATCACATGATTGCAAATATCACCCCTGATTACAATCCCACTTCTTCCCTTCTATCATAATAAATTTTTCATCATAGCTGTTGCGTACCTTCTATCCCACTTAATAAATTTCAGTCCTTTGTTTTCAGAATTCTAACTGCCTCCCCCAAACATAGGATTTTAATCTTAATTTACCTATGACAGTGCTTCAAATACATCTCAGACGTTCTTGCAGACCTGGGTGTTATGCAGCTAATTACTGAACCCATGAGACACAACCCATGATCCAACCACTACTTTCCCATTGAAAGTCACCAACAATACCTTCATTGTCTCCTCAATATGTATTCTAACCCCATTTGTTATTGATCTCTATCATCATATTCGTAACCATGAACATACTTTAAACACCCTCCCAGACTAATCTTATTCACACCAAAATCTTCAGCCAACATTGCCAAAGTCAAATCTCACTTCTCCTCCATAGAGTAGACTGCCCCATCCTCTTATCAGGCCCCCAACTCTGTGAACAAAGCCCTAAATCATGCTCTCATCCATCTTCAGGATATCTTCTTCCCCCTTAGTAAAAGATTACTCAAACACAATAAAAATCACTGGCTTACAAAAGACGTAAGACACATGCTAAACCTAAGTGATGAAGCCTGGCTCATTTGGAAACAACACCCTAGTGCAGTCTTTAAGATACATATCAATAAACTATGTCAACTCTCCAAACAAGGCATGCAAAGGCATAATGCTTTCATATTGAAATAATTCTCCTTTTAGGCAAACCTGAATAATTTTAGAAAGAAGTAAACATTATTGCTGGACATAGAACCCCTCACGACACTACTAGCCCAAATACCATTCAATGCTCAAAAGGCCAAATACTTCATTTGTGAAGTCAAGAACCTACCTCAGATCAACCCAATTAACTTCTACCTAAACCATGCATTCTACCATTTTACTTTAAACATATAAAAGCAAAATATATTGACCCCCTTCTGGAACAAATTTCCCTGTGGCAGATAGTCTAAACCTGTAGTTCATATTCTACTGCAGACAACCCCTCACCATCCCTCACTTCACATCTACAGCTTTTGTAAAACCAAAATGTTATGCCCAACATTTAGAAAACTGCCTTGGACAAGCCTCTTCCAAAGTAATCCCAACCCAAAAATGCTTCCCAGTTTCACTCAATTTCCATCTTGTCCACACTTGACAAAATACTTTAAAAGATCATTTAAATACAACTTGCTAATTACATGTCATCTTCTCTCCTTAAAGAAGCAAGGGTTCTGGCCAGACCATGGCACTATGACTGCTCAGTGAATCTATATTGACTACATTTTTCTAAACATGGAAAGAGGCAGCCTCGTAGGCACCCTTTCAGTAAATTTCATCAAGGCTTTCAATCTGGTTGATCACCATCTACTGCCAAATAACTTGACTGAAATTGAAATTAGTACTGAGGCCCCCTCTTTGTTTCAGTAATTACTAACCAATAGACACTTCAAAGTTAAAATAAACTCGTCCATCTCTATCAAAGTCCATCTAAACAAAGGACTCCTACATGGCGCCAATCTTACCTTTTTAGTTTTCATTAATAAATTCTTATATAACCTCCCACAGCTCCTCTTAATTTTATATGCAGATAATCTGGTCATCTAGATATCCAGACCATCTCATCATGAAATACAAACACAACTTGAAAATTACCTTTACTTCCTAAGCAGATGGTTAAGCAATACAAACTTCTTCTCAACTCTACAAAAACAATAAAAAAAAACAAAAAACAAAAAAAACAATTCTCTCTGGAAATCAGCAAAACCTCAAAATATTATCAATTTCCTTTCAGATTAAAGATCTTAACAACAACTTCACTAAGATGTCAGCAATTTTGAACTCTCTATGCAGATGGTTTGACTACTTACTGAACTTTCAAACTCACATAGCAAAAATAAGAAACAAAACTGGCACTCTGCTTGAGCCACTAAAATCTCTTCATTCTTATCCACACCAGCAAGATGTGCAATAGGTAAGATAGTACTTATGCTTAAATATGGTATTCTGTTATTTGTAATAGTCTCAAGCAGAAATACATCCACCCTCTAGACCATCTCAAATAAAATATGTTGTTTCTTCACAAACTTCTCATCTCGTGAACACTGATGTCTTACTTTCACAAAAGCTAAATCAGACAAAGGACTGACTTATCATGCACCAGTGGTGTAGAGGAATAAAGCCCTGATTATAGCCCAGGAGGCCCGAGTTTGATTGGACATTTGAGAGCTTAAAGGTTCAGCCAGGGAGGATGAGTGTGACCATTCCAGAGGGAAGGGACAGTGGTTCTCACCAGGTTTATGGTTCACTGATAGGGCTTCACTGAAGGATGGAAGCTCATCTGGGTGTAGAGGCTAGGTAAAAAGGACTTTGGCATGGCCACCCAAACAGTGATGGTAGCGCCTGTCAGCAATTGTGGAAGAGCATGCACGCACAGACTGAGGAGGGTAGGTGGCCCTTGTAGTGATATTAATTCTCACATCATCACCAGGGTGGTGGTTAGGTTTATAAATTGAAAGATGCTGTCATTGCCAGGGTACCAGCAAGAGAAAAAGCACCCTCGTGGTGGACTGGATGCTATCCTCTTTGATAGGCACATGGGCAAATCCCAGACATAAAAAAAAAAAAAAAAAACATTTTACTACTCCCACTTTTATTTAAACTAATAAGTCTAGTAACACTTTCTCCCTACTAACAAACTTGCCACCAACCCCCCCCCCCCCATAGAATCTGGGATAGCATAACCTCTCAGGACCCATCCTACAAGCCTCAAAAAAACAGAATTGCACAAACTATACTTCTCCTTCCTAATCTTTGGGGCTGTCTTCCTCCTACCTAAAAGACTTCTATTATTCCAGCTTGTGACCGTAATTGAAATCTTACCTTCTCCAACAAGCCCAGGGTAGGTAGTCACTGGCAGGACACATTACCTAATTTCTCTCACACCTTCCATCCAACAAGGTATCCTCTTACAACATTTTTCTTCAAACCTGTCACTCTCTTCACAACTCTCCCCTTTCACCATATGTCAGGCCGACCTTCTTTACACCTTTGTTACTCAACATATTGTCTGAAGCTGGGACTCATTATGTATCGCTTTCTGTTTGCACATATTTTATATAGTGTTAACACAAAATTGCATAATTCAGTTACTAATAATATCTTTGTCTGTTTGCTCTGAATTTGTTTTGATTGACTCACCTGAGCTGTGGATGAAATTGTCCCATTGCGATTAGTGCACTACTCCAATAAACAAACAAATGTACACAGATAAATAAATAGGCCAGAGCACTGCAGAAATTATGTCCATTATATGGGGTGGATAGCTTTATTATTAACTTTTCATGATATGATTCTCTTAATAAAATACACAGGCAACTTGCCATTGATATTGGTGACATTTTTGCTGTAGATGACAGGTAGAGAGTAGGTTATATGTGTTCACAAAGTAATTGAGGAGAATATGTGCCAGAAAATGTCCAGCAATTCTTTGGTTTGAAATATGTTCACAGTTTACTGTTAAAATAATACGTATAACGTGTAGGTTTATAGGCATTATCTGGGGCACAAATTCCAAATAATTATATCCTTCTTCAGCCATCCAGTTCAATAAATAGGAGTTATTCCCACTCATTTTTCTACTGTCAAAAGTTGCACACTAAAAAACACAAAAATGCAAGCCACCGAATTAGCCATACATTAAATGCTGACCACCCTACATTATATAAGTTCTGCTAAGAGTGGGCAAATGCCAATTTTAGTTTGTCTGAAAGAGAAAGAGATCATAAGATAACATAACTACATAAAATCGCAATAACACACAGCTGCATTGTTAAAACCAAACACAGGCAACAGCCTGTCTGTATGTTGAGTATGTTTATGTTTGTGTAATAAAGTTCCAGCTTCATCTTTATTTTCTCATCTTGCTTTTATGACAGTAACAAAATGGCTATAATGCATTTTATGTACTAGAATAGGACATGAACCTTGGCTATCTAAAACTACTCTTTCTACCATGAGACAAAGAGACAAAGCATGGGCACGCTACCAAAAACATAAGGCAACCCCACTCCTTAACGAATACAAAATGCTCCGCAATAAAGTTAAGAAACACATCTCTTCTGATAGACAAAATTACTACTCTACACTCCAAAACCAAAACAAAAACAACCCTCAAAAATTCTGGAAAGGAATCTCCACTCTCCTCCACCCCAGTAAACCAGATACTCCAAACCCAGATCCAAATGCTCCAGAACTAGATTTAGCCACCCAATTCAATTCCTTCTTTATTGACTCTATTTCCAAACTAACCTCCTCTTTCTCTATTTCTTCCCCTTCATCTAATACCCCTTCACCCACCCCCAGTATCTCTTCATCCACACCCTACTCTACACCCACTAATCCCACTATACCCCTTTCTACTCAAATTCCATCCTCATCTATACCACCCCAAAATTCAACACCACATGACTGCACTCTCTTCACTTTAAATCCCATTCCTACTGCTACCATTTAGAAACTCCTTCAGAAATTGAAACCATGTACCAATGCTCCTGATAATATCCCTTCTTACTTTCTTGGCATCGCTGCAGAAAGTCTTGCCTACCCCATCAGCATCTTAATTAACCGCTCCCTTCAAGAAGGCTCAGTTCCCCAAATCTGGAAACAAGCATATATCATACCATTACACAAAGGTGGTAACAATAACAGCATTACTAATTTCCGTCCCATAGCCATCCTGTCCCCCATTGCAAAAATCCTTGAAAAAGGTGTACAACTCCAACTCCTCCCTCATCTCCTAGACAACAATCTTATCACCCCCACACAACACAGTTTCAGACCTAATCATAGCACCATGACTGCCCTTCTCTCCTTCCTTGAAATCATCAATAAAGCCCGTGACTCAGGACAAATCGTTTCCACCATACTCCTTGATCTTTCTAAAGCTTTCAATACTATCTCTCACAGCCTGCTCTTAACTAAACTCTCCAAACTCTACCTATCCTCCTCCTCTTTGAACTGGTTCTCTAGCTATCTTTCCAACAGAAATCAAGCTGTAAAGTGGAAAAAAGCAACTTCCTCCTTCCTAACTACCCCTACCGGAGTTCCACAAGGCTCTATACTGGGTCCTCTACTCTTCAATATCTTTATTAATGACTTCCACAAAGCTATCCCTTTCTCCAGCATCATCCAATATGCTGATGATTCTACTATCATCTGCTCTGCCACTTCTATCCCCACTCTACAAAAACTTACTCAAGACGCCTTTTCTTCCACAGAGCAATGGATGCTTAGCAATCATCTAGCTCTTAATGCCACCAAAACCAAATTAATGTTATTTTCCCCCTCCCAACTCACTCCCCAACATGAACTCATTCTTAATTACCAGTCAAAATAACTTCTCGAAATAGTATCAGACACCAAACTACTCGGGGTTCAGATCGACAACCAACTAAAATTCAATTCCCACCTACAAAAAAACATCAAAAAGACACATCAAAAAATTGGCATGCTGTATAGACAAAATGCCTACCTTACATCCACCACTAAAACCACTCTAGCTACTTCCTTTCTTATCCCCTCCCTTCTATATGGTGCCCCACTACTTACTAATCTTCAGTCCTCATTAAAAAAACAGCTCACTTCATGCTATAATAAAATTGCTAAATTCGCCACCGCTCAAAGGTCTTCCACTCACCATTGTCTCTCCCTCCATAAACTAAAATGGTTAGAACTTCCCAACTATCTTACTTACACTCAACTAACTCTAGCCCACAAGCTAATCCTAAACCCCTCCAACTGTCCCTCCCTTGCTTCTGCCCTTAAAATGCACCTACCAAATAGAGTGCTAAGGTCTAATAATCAAAATTTACTAGAAGTGCACAAACCCACTCATCCCCCAGGCAAGAACCTCCTTTCCTTCAGCCTCTGGAACTCTCTACCACCTAACATCCGCATTACCTCTAACCACTCTACCTTCAAGAAGTCACTTTTCTTACATCTAGCATCTCAATGGGAATGCTCTTGCTCCCACCCCTCATAACCAACTCTACTAAATGCCCTTAAATACCATAATCTACCTTATTCACCTTCTATGATTGTTCATTAATCTGCATTCATGTTTTGCATTATGTTCCTTCAATTGCATGTACCAATGCTTTTACTGTCTAAATTATAATGACATTATGTTTTGCTACTTCAATGTATCTAGAAATTACTATCAAATGTTAATGTATATCTATTTTCTGTTTTGGAGCTTTTCTCCCCAGGACTCCATTGAAAACGGGTTCTTCAAGGCCCAATGGA
>NC_056743.1:1196402237-1196522237 GCF_019279795.1 Protopterus annectens | reverse complement strand
CCACTACCACTACATAATGGTCGAATGTGAGATTGTTGTCATCCTGAGTACCCAGGTCTCTTACTACAGGTTGTGTGCTAAGGAGGTTGCTGTTGATGTGGTAATCAGTAGAGGCCATGTTTTTGTCAAATGGTATGATAATACATTTGTTGAGTTTAACTTAAGGCCATGACTTTGGCACCAGTCATTTTTTGTTGTGAGACCCTCTTGCAGTATATTAACATCATTTGGGGAGTTAGTGATAGCACCCAACTTACAGTCATCCACAAACTTGCTCAGCCACAGGCCCTTTGTCTTTGTCTGGACCTCAGAGAAGTAGATGCCAAACAGTAGGAGTTCCAGGACAGATCCCTGGTGAACACCACTACTGACAGGTCTGCTGTCAGAGGTGGTGGCACCTATTTTGACCTTGGGTGGACTTTGGCACCAGTCACTTGTTGCTGTGAGACCCTCTTGCAGTATGTTAACATAATTTGGGGGGGGGTCAATGACAGCACCCAACATACAGTCATCCACAAACTTGGTCAGCCACAGTCCCTTTGTCTTTGTCTGGACCTCAGAGAATGCCAAACAGTAGGGGTCCCAGGACAGATCCCTGGTGAACACCACTAGTGACACTTTTGCTGTCAGAGGTGGTGGCACCTATTTTGACCTTGTGGGTCTTATCGATGAGCCAGCTGGCCACCAAACTGATGAGATAGGGATTTACATCAAGTTGAGATAGCTTTTTGATGATGCCTGAGTGGGGGATTGCGTCAAAGGCCAAGTCAAGGTAAGCTGTATGTACTGACTTTCCCTCATCCAGGGTCTTGGAGACAGTCTCAAAGAAGTAAACCAGGTTCAAAAGGCAAGATCTGCCCCTGACAAATCCGAATTGGGTGGGGTCAAGTGCTTGGAGATTGCCTATGTCCTTGTTTATGAGATCCATAATAATACACTCCATGTCTTTACAGATCAGACTTGTCAAGCTAATGAGGCGATAGTTTCCCTAGTCAGTAGTGGCACCACCTTTGTGCAAGGGGATGACAATGGCAGTTCTCCACTCTGCTGGAATGAAGCTTGTAATTAGGCTGTGGTGGAAAAGGGTGCTCAATGGCGAAGCTAGTTCTTGCTGGAGATAGTGCAGAGTACAGCCTGGGATATAATCAGGTCTCATGGAAGCTGTGTTCTTTGCCTTGGATAGGGCCTTTAACACTTGATCTACAGAGATGGAGGTGTGGGACAAGTATCAAGGATGTAAAATGGGTCTTTGGAGGGATGGGGGGCTGAAGTTTGCATTGAACCTATCAGCTAAGAGGCTGGCTAAGTCAGCAGGACTAGTGTAAGTGGTATCATTATGTACTAATTCGGAACAAACCTGGCCTTTGTCATGGAGGTTTCTGGCATAGCTGAAGAAGACTTTGTGGTTTTCTTTTGTTTTGGAGGCTAGTTTTAATTCCTAATTGGCTTTGGAGGTTTTCACTAGTGATCTAATTTGCTTGTTGAGGCTGAGGAGGGAGTTTTTCCAATTTGGAATGTGTTCCTTTTTACCCTTGGACAACAGTTTCTTCCTTTTGTTGTAAAGCCTGTTGATAGAGGATGTAAACCACATAGGTTTGTGTTTCCTTGAGGAGCAGGTTTTTGTTCTGTTGGGTATGGCTGAGTCCATGCAGTTGTACAGATGCTTGTATACTGCATTGGGATACTGTTCAGCATAGTTGTCTGCATCCTCTGAGGGGGGGGGGGGTGGGAAGCTACTGATACACACCCTTAGTAGGTGTAGTCAGCTTTTGAGAAGTTTTTTCACCTAGTTATGGCTTGGGGGAGGGTTGGGTAGGTTAGAAACTTCTAATAAGACAGACCGAGGATCTGATCTCACCAGGGAAGAACATTCTATGGGAGTCGTGCAGCAGTCACCCATGTTGGTGAGAACCAAGTCTAGAATGTTGTCTCCCCTTGTTGGCGATGAGACCAGCTGATCTAGTATGTTAGAAGTGATGAAATCAAGGAATCTTTGGGTTAGTGCATTAGTGCAGGAATAGTTCATCCAGTCTATGGTGGGGGTAGCTGTAGTTGAGGTGCGCCTGTCCTTAATGAAGATAGAGACTCCACCATCCTTAGTCTTTCTGATCTCATTTTGGGGTCAGAAAGTGTGGAACGAGGTATAGCCTGGCAAGGCAGGGATTCTGTCCACAGCCCTGAACCATGTGTGACGAGAGCCTCCAGTGAGTGCATTTTCTGTTTAAGGCTCCTAGCTTTAAGTAGTATGACCGTCAATTTGCTTTTTGACAGATCTTTTATGTTGGATGATTGTCTTTGGGGCATAGCCTAAAAAAGGCACAATGAGAAAGGCAAGAGCCTTGGCTAAGATCCGGAACCCCAGGGGTGACAGGTGGAGGCCATCTCTGGCAAAGCATTGAGGCATGTCAACCATGTTATCCCAGGCAGACAGATACTGGATCCCCTTGGAAAGACACCAGAAACTAAGCCAATTGTTGAAGTCAATTATTTTTGTTGGTATTGTGGTATCATTCTTGGTGAAGGTAGGATGTTGCTTAGGCTAGGGTCATACCTGCCTAGGACACGTACTCTGAGAGCTCAATCATGTCTCTCTTCATATAGTCCAGGGAGGTACATCTCAAGTCATTTACACCAACATGGACAATGACAGAGTCATACTTGTACCTGTTGTTGAGAGACTTAAGTGATGTGGAGGATTTTGGCTCCTGACAGGCAACTGACCGTGACCTTCTCCTTGTCGGGCCTGATGAGGAGGCCATCAGTGTGTCTCACTATTGAGTCACCAATGACTAGTATGTTTGCTTTATTTTTATGCTTTATGGGTTGCATTGGTTTATTGTTATGCCTAATGGGCACTGGGGTGTTGTCTACTGTATGTGATGTGTTTGGTGTTGAGTGTGGAATGTTTGTGAGTGTGTTTTTGGGGTCTCTGTTGTTTAGGTAAGTTTTTATTGAGGACCCCTGTATAGATGGGTGTATGTTGTGATGTGATGTGGTTGGTGTGGTGTTTTTGGTGTTGTGTGTGGAATGTTTGTGAGTGTGTTTTTGGGGTCTCTGTTGTTTATGTATGTTTTTATTGAGGGCCCCTGCATAGGTGGGTGTATGTTGTGATGTGATGTGGTTGGTGTGGTGTTTGTGCTGGCAATCTCCTCTTTGTCAGGAGTACTGACTGTGGCATGAGAGAGCATGGATTCCAGGTTACTGATGTAGATGCATTTCTCACAAGTAAAACAATAATGTGCTTGAAGAAGAGGACTGTCCATGAACATGAGGCAGTTGCTGCACTGTCTTAGTATGCCCATGTTGACCAGGCTGGCAGGAGAAACTGGTGGGAATTGTCTGGACATAGTGTTGTGAATATTTGGCGGACTTATGGAGAGCGGGTTTTCATAAGGGTTTGTGCACAGGAGTGTAGACCACAAAAACCTTAAATGTAAAATAACCAACCTGAAGCACAAGTGCTAAAACCAAAACTAAGATGCTTAGAAGAGTCAATAAATCTAATCAAGCTATTAACAAGTTAGCAATAATAAATACAGAATAAGAGTACTTGAACACTTAAGAGCACACAGAACATCAAAATAATATAATAAAGTAGGTAGAACACAGTTACAGTAAGAGCAGTTGAATAAAGTGAGTTCAGTGAAATGTGTTTTAGGGTTTGCCTTTGTAAGACATGTGAGTAAATGACCAAGGTAATCACCAAAGGGGAGAAGTGGATGAATGTTGTGGTACACTTTGGCAGCAGTAACCTGATAAAGGTAAGATCTAGGGTGGTAAAAAGCAGGGACAGGGAGATAGCAGAGATTCTATGAGATGTGATCAAAGGAAGTCTTCTCATAATGTGTTACTTGTACCAGCAGCCAAAACACTGTGGAAAGAAAGGATTAGGGAGGATAATGGCTGACTAAAGCAATGAACAAAGGAGAAAGACTTGACATTAGAAGGATGATGGCGAGAGACCCTACACACAGACCAGCTGTACGAAAGGGACAGTCTCCATCTTAGCCTAGACAGGACAGCAGCCCTTAGTGCTGAAATAGAAAGGTACAGTTCAGTGATTATATCTTTGAATTATGTTAAAAGGTGGTAGAGACTGCCACAAAAGCAGAATAAGGGGAAAAGGTATTTAGGCAGCAGACAGAAACTAAAAACAGATATAAAATCAACAAGGTAATATAGAGTACTTCTGGGTAGTACTATTTGTTTACAAGGAATCTGGACAGGAAAATGGGAGTTACAAAGCTGTGATGCAGAGAACACGAGGAGAAAGTAGACCTTGCTGCTATCACAGAAACATGGGCCAGTGACAGGAGAGTGGTTGTACTTGAAAATGCCTGAGTAGAGATTGTTCATGAATGACTAAGAAAGGAAAACTGAGGGTGGAGTAATAATCTATATAAAGGAGAAAATCAGATATGAGGTCTCACAGGAGGAGGATCACAAACAACAACTGGAGAAGGGGAGCAGGCATGGACAGAACCTAGGTTCAGTGTCCTGGCAGTTAAGGTAAAGGAAGGGGGAGTTGGTGGGTTGATACAGTGTATTGTTCCCTAAACACATCAGTGAAGAAGATGAAAGACTAGAAGAGTGGTACATGAAGAAAAGCATAATACGTGTGGGGGACTTCAATTTGCCAGGAATAGAATTGAAAATACCACATTTAGGGACAGAGAGAGAAAGAATGCAACCACTGATTTATATTTTGGACCATGAGAGGTTCAGCCAAACATGCAGGAGGACTGTATCATAAAAGATAGAATTCTGCTTGTCAAAGCCAATGCAGAGGGTAGTCGTTGTTGTTTTAATTAAGGCAGGGTTAGCACCTGTGATCTAGGTTGAGGTATATGGTTAAGATTACAAAGGTGAAAAACAATGATATGGGGTTATAAGAAGACTGGATTATTCTGAACTGAATGAAGGATAATTTAGGACACTAGGAGGGAACTGAAAGCCTAAACAAGGAACGGGAATGGGCAACAGATGGAATCAGGGCCATGTATGACTGTGTGAGGAAGACGTGAAAAGAAAAAAGTTACTATGGCTGCATAAAAGGGAGACATTAATGATTAGGGGAGATATAGCGCCTACAAGAGGTGGAAAGGAGGAAGTACAGAGACAAGGCAGACTCAGTACAAAGATGCTAGCTGAAGGGAAACAAAGGTGGTGAGGGTGGTAAAGGTGCACTTTCAAAGGGAGTTAGCATAGGGGACCAATAAAGGGATCAAAGGCACTTAGATGATAGATCAGACCAGGGTAAGAAAACATGGGGATGGGATTACAGAAAACTAGGAAAAAGCAAATGTAGTGAATGATGAACATTTTTCTTCAGTCTTCAGAAAGGAGAGCAAAGCGAGGGTGCCTTTCCTAGACAGGGAAGGGCAGTGGAAGGAGAGCAGTGGACATTCTTGAGCATATAGAGGATGGCTGTGGAAGAGGACTAAACTGCCCTTTTGGAAAAAAATCACAAGGACTCATTAGACTACTTCTAGCTGGGTCTTTGCAAGGTTCTAGACAATGTTCTTTAACAGATCACTGGAAAGTATAGAAGTCCCATATGACTGCAGGAGAACAAGTGTAGTGCCTTTGTAGAAGGTGAGGGAAGTAAGAAGAATCTCCAGAAATACATGTCTGTTAGCTTAGCAACAGGAGTAAGTAAAGTCATGAAGAGAGTTCTGAGGTGAAAGCTGTGAGTTTTCCTGGGGGACAACACTATTCAGGATAGTTGCTACCAGTAGTTCATGAACAGACAAAACCATTGGTGAAACCTGATCCAGTTTTACGTTGGGTTAGAAGTGAATCTGATGTGCAAATACCAGCAGGTGTTATCTACCTGGTAAAGCTTTTCACTTGGTCACACCCACAGCTGACTGATAACAAAACTGGAGAAGATGGTGGTAGGACTAAGGCTGAAAAACTAGATTTATGCATAACTGGATTGGTTGGTAGGACACAATGGGTTGTGGTGAGAGGTATGATATTAGAACTAAGAAAAGTGACTAGTGAACTACCTCAGTGGTCAGGCCTGTCCAGTACTTCTTAGACAGATGCAAAATACTATACTTGGACAACAAAAGCCCTGGTGTGAAGTATTAGCTGAAGCGACTGGAACTGATGACAATAGAGGAAGAAAGGGATTGAGGGGAGTTGGTCACACCAGGAAGGGACATCCAGGAGCAGGGCAACAAACAAAATACTGGCTGCACATCCTCAATAGGAGGGTAGTCTCTAAAGGTAAAAAGGTAGTGCTCCCTCTCCAGAGAGTCCTGGTCAGACTACAACATGAATGCCATATACAGTTTTGAGGAACAGTGAAGGAAAGGGACAGCAGACTGCTGGAAGAAAATCATCAATAAGGTTCAGAGAACAGACCAAAAATATATAACCTGAGACTAGAGGAGCTATATATAACCTGAGACTAGAGGAGCCATATATAACCTGAGACTAGAGGAGCTATATATAACCTGAGACTAGAGGAGCTATATATAACCTGAGACTAGAGGAGCTATAGCTCTTCTCAATAAAAGACCAGAAGACACGTAAGGAGGTGATATTCATGAACAAAATCTTGTCAGGGAGAAGGGAATTGGCCATTCTGAAGAGAAACGACAGATGGGTAGAGGATGGCACCATCAACACAGTAGAAACTAATGACTTCCTAGCTCTCTATAAGTACTTCTTCACAAAAATGCTGTGGACCCATTTAAGATAGCATAGGAACAGGGGAAAAAAGAGAAAGGGGAAGGTGAGAATTGGGTGCATGTGGAACGTTAAATTCATTTAAAGGACACACTAGACAAGCTTATTGCCACCTTCTCTTATCAGGCTAAGGTACTGCAACTGGTTGATGCATTATAGAGTTATGTATTTATTTTCATTTCTTTCCTCTAGTAACTTTGTATTTCAGGTTTCACTTTAACATCTTCTCATTTCATTTTCTCACTGATTTCTTTCAAGAGTTATATGTAGAGTTTTCACTCTACCAGCACATTAATTACCCCAGATGGAAGATTAATCAATTATTGCTGTATCTAGAAATTCATCCCTTGTCAGACAAGGACAGCACCTAATTTCCAGAGTCTTCCCCTGTCTGTGAAGACCACTGCTATTTATTTTCAATCCTAACTATTCCAGACAAGCCCTGCACTGTCATGGGCCTCACAGAATCTTGCTTGTGATGGGTACTGCACTATCATCAGATTTTACATAACTGCCCCCACATACCAAAATCACTCTCACTAAAGAAGGAAAGCATTCCCCAAGACACTAAGCATTGATTTTCTATTATATATTTGTTCTGACACGTAGATAGGAAAATAAGTGAAGCTCCAAACAGGTATGGGTATATGGTGTGTGTGTGTGTGTGTGTGTGTGTGTGTGTGTGTGTGTGTGTGTGTGTGTGTGTGTGTGTGTGTGTGTGTGTGTGTGTGTGTTTGTGTGTGTCAGTGTGTGAGACAAAGAGAGAGCATCACACATGTATGTTTATGCTTGTGAATATGCATGTATTCTTTGATAGTGTGGCATCTCATAAATGATTGGTGGATACCCTATATGTATTGCTTGCTGCCTGGAAAAGGCACCTGCTCCCAGTACCATGAAGCTGATAAAGAATGTATTGAAAATGGATGCTTAGATGGATTTTTGTAGGTAGGTGCAATATATATTAAATGCCATTATGAGACATAATCCCAGAGAAATACAGTGATAACATGTCATAGGCTTGTTGATGTCCTCATGGTGTTACTAGTGTTAAAGGTGTGACTAACAGCTCTGGTGTCAAAGGCAAGAGGAAATTAACTGACCTTGTTCGACTCACCTTTATTACCTTTACTGGGGTATGGGACTTAACAGCATGCTGCCTTACCAGTTCCATAACACTCCCTTGATGCCCTTTTTCAGTACTACCCCACCGTTATTTCTATGACTTTGAGCCAGCTATTTCTTCTTCCTACCATCATAATGAGAATTTTGGATGACATATTTAACTATCCAATTCCACTTTGGTCCCATTGGCTCTGTTTTATCCCGGTGACACTTGGTATTTCCATTTTAACTGGTATATATTTTGTAGCCTGCTTTTAAGTTTTCAGACATTTTATTTTATTACTTTAGTTGCTTTTAAGCTAAACTGTGGTCTCTGATGAAGTCCCCTGTTTTGGGAAGTAAGCACTTGCTATAATTTGACCTATATGACTTTGTGAATGAGGCCAAAGGCTGCTGATTTAAATGAAAACACTTCAAGAAGTTTGTCTAGTCCTGCAGCTACAGTAAGGAATCAGTGAAGCAGCTTTAGCTCAAGTCACTTTAAGTGACTGAGACCGAAACAACACAGGCAATGTCAGACTAGCTACTGAATGTGCATGCTCTACAATACTTACAGGTTGCAGTCTCTCTGACCTCTGTCTGACCATTCTGCTTTCCAGCATTCCATTTTCATAAGTACTTCAATGGGGTACAAAACCTTTTAATTAATTATGCTGGATTGGACATTTGTTGAGATTGTTTATCAAGGCAACCACACAACAACCATTTTTGGACTACTATCAGTTTCACAGAAACGTATTTGCTAACACTGTCACTGAGGAGCCATGCCAGTGGAACATGAGATCTCCTGTATTCAGGCATACATGTAAAGATGGCATAAAGAAGTATATTTGCATGCAGCAAAAAGAAAAAAAAAGAATGGGCAGAAATGGCGCTTTAAGCAGCAACTATGCAAAGTAAGGCTGTGTCAGCAGAGGCTGACTGATACGTTTCTACAGTTTTTGTTTCTAGTTCACTGTCAGCCCTGCTAACAACCAGTATATTTTCTCAAACAACAAAGGTTAGGAACACTAAGTAGGGTGCCATCATACTGAAGAATGTTGTGGTTATGGATTGTTGATTAGTCTACCCTTCTTCCACCCTCTCCAAAACCTACAGATGTATAGTGGTCCAAATTCAGATGAAGTATGTTTATTACTGTATAGGCCTTCTGCTGCTGCCATGGTCTTCCCCAACCATTTAACAGTAGGGCTGCATGATCTGCCCCTACACACTGTATTCAAAGGAGAGGTGGTATTGCACCCAGACCTCCCTGCTCTCACCAAGCTAGATGAGTCAATATTTCACTGCTAATACTTTCACTGCCTGGATGACCCTGAGGACCTGGGACTGGACTATCTGTCTCTCCAGAACACAAACACACACACACACACACACACACACACACACACACACACACACACACATATATATATGTATGTATATATATATATATATATATATATATATATATATATATATATATATATATATATATATATATATATATATATATACACACACACATACATGCATACAATATATATATACAGCGACACATTTTCAGTGAAAGCTGAAAATGTCGAATCCACAAAACAGCGATTTCTTTCCTAAGGAAAGAAATCGCTGTTCCAACCCTGCAAAAAAAAAAAAAAAAAAAAAAAACATTACACACTTCCAAACACATACACACATACCCAGTTCTAATTATACCCCCCCAAAAACCAGTAAACAACTAATACACATATGCACATAACCCAACCATACATTTAGCGAAAAAAAAAACAGTAAACATTTTAAACCATATGCACTTACCTTAACCCGCACCCTAACCCTAAGTTCAGTAACTGTAAAGTATGTTTAAAAAAAAAAAACAACATTAAACCTACTTCTATGCAAGAGCAAGCCCCCCTGCACCCCCTCATACCCCCCTACTTTAATATTCTCACAACAAGGTCACGCTACAGTGGGGAAAAGGGAATTTTCCCTTATCCACACCATAGTATGACCGGCACAATGAGCATACTTATCCGAAAGTGCTGCTTCTGTGAACAGCACTTTCGGTTAAATATGCTTGGTGATTTCTGTTTCGGTGGAAAGTGCATTTGGGGATCTGTATGGATCACACATATATATATATATATATATATATATATATATATATATATATATATATGTATAATATATATATAGAGAGAGAGAGAGGGAGATAGATAGATAGATAGATAGATAGATAGATAGATAGATAGATAGATAGATAGATAGATAGATAGATAGATATAGACATATAAATAGAGAGAGACTAAAAGCTCCAGCCATATATCCCAAGGAATTCATACAGAAGAGGTTGAAAACTACATGATGTTTTACGCATCAGCTGTTTTTGTTCTTTAGTAAAATTGTTACCTTTTGTAAGAGTCATCATTGCATATCCTTTTAGTGTGTGCTTGAAAGTGTTTTAGCTGTTCTAGGCCAGGTCTCTTGGCAAATAGAGATGAAGCCACGACTTTTACACCACCAGCCCAGGTCTGACTAGCAGTCTGGATGCTGGGTGGGGGAGGCAGGAAAGAAGTGGCAATTGTTGACTCATTCACATCAGTGGGAGGGGAGGATGGAGATATAGGCTGTTCCATCCCGAGGACCAGTATAATTATATTTGCATTTTTTTGCACTGCATTCTGGAGAGTTGACATTTAAGGTATTGTGCCTGCTCAGTTCATGGCAAGCAGTTGAAGAAATTGCTTGCAAACAGGGAAAATTAGTTAGGTGTACAATGCAAAAAAGAAAAAAAAAACTCAACTCTCATGGCAGATTACAGCACAGTTCCTGGTTCCCCCCTGGCTCTCACTTCACCAGGGGAAAAAGTGATTTGGCAGACTATCAGCTCTGTGAGGAATGAAGGGATCCATGGAGTCACCAGGGACACAGGCTGGATGACCTTTGTGTGTTTTGGGAACTAAACAAATTAAAAAATATATATTTTAGCTTTTGAAAACAGACATTCTTGAAAACTAATGATCATTTATAAATTAGTCATAAGCTGTTCCGTTTGCAGTTACTTATAAATTGCATTCCTGATTTTTGTGGTTTATATTGGAAAACCTCTAGAACATTAAAAGAATGCATGGATAACCTGTATAACAACTAGAAATATTTATCAGGAAAGCAATATTAAGACAGTTTAGTACTAAACATTATTCTTGATTTTCGTTTTATGCTAATGTGATAAGCTGTTTTGAATAATAAATAACCCATTCACTACAATAAGGCAACAGATCTGAAGAACACAGTGACTTTAGAAAACAATACTCCAATACCTTATGGCCTGAGTGAAGAAACTGAAGCTATGAACCTATGACCCTATGAACCTGAATTAATTAATTTGTTATAAAATATACTAGTGAGGGAGTGTGTTGGAGATATATGTGTATTTGATTAACTGAGCTATAACATGGATTGCATTACTTTTATTATTTAAATTATAACACGTTGGGCTTGTAAATACTCTCTTGAAGGCTATTTATAGTGAAGTACTAGGTGTTGTTACTTGCTGCGGTGGTGGTGCTGCGGTAGCGTTGTCACCTCATAGCAAGACGTTGTCCCATTCGATTCTCAGCTAGAGCGTCTTCTGTGTGGAGGCATACGTGAATGGGGTGTGCCTTCGTTGAAGGTTGTGTATCAGGGCTGGTAACCCAGTATGTAAAATTCCACTACCAATCATTAGCGGATCGGAGTTCTGCTGTGGCAACCACTAACCGGGAAAAGCCGAAAGACACAAACAAACTAGGTGTTGTCACTTGCTTGTTTCAATAAATGCCAGTTTCATTTGCTACTTATGCCCAAGGTTTAAGTTTCTTTTGGTAGCTGTATTTGCCACTTAGATAACTATTTTACTATTTATACCAGCTGACCTCATTCTGAGATATGTATAAGGAAGAAAAGCAGAAACTGGGTTGAGAAGTTAGGTTCATCTTATGTTAATGCATCTGATTATTCAGAAGTGTGCTTCCACAATAGTAGGTGTAAAAGCAATTCAGAAAGTTTGACAAAGTTCTGAAATTCTTTGTATCTTACAATGAATTTGCTGACTTTCAATTTAGGCTTGGAGTGACTTCAGTCTTCTTCTAATAACTTTCTTTAAAACACATTTTAATTTGCAGGTATAATTCAGAAGATAGTGTTTGGAAGTGATATTGTGTCATATGTGTCTGGATTTCTTTAGTATGAAGGAAAACAGATGGGGAGTTGAATCATTAAAAATCTTGATTATTTAGAAGTGTAAAGATTAATATGAAATATGAAAATGTTTAGTTTGGTGACCAATCTCAAGGTCTGTTGACCATTGTGGATCTAGATGCTGTTGATGTTGGAACTTACAAATATTCGTGTAGCCATCCAATTCCTTGCTGAAGGATTTTGTCCATAGGTATGGGAGTCTTGAGAGAGAAAGTTATCACATTTCATAGCAAAGCTGATTTTAATTTTTACTGAGGCTGTTCATCTTCTTGTACTTATCATCAGGGTATTACTCTAAACAAATCAGTGCTCTGAATGTCAGGCATAAGTCTCCTATAAGAAAGTAATAAGATACAGGAAAGACAGGGAGAAAGTCACTGTAGTCTTTGTCTCTGGGACAAGCCTTAAAGTCCTTCAATTCTTTTTGTGAGGAGTCTTTGTACCTTCCCCAGGTGACCCAGATGGAGTATGAATAGGTTACAGAACAGGTGCAGAGTACTACAACTGATCTGATAAGAGCAAAACGTTTAAAACCATGGGAAGACCAGGTGGGCAGCTCCACATGCTTTGCACATGTAATATCTATATGGGTATCAACTTAAAGCTTGTCATCTACAAAGACTTCATAGTTTTTGTTACTTTGCCTGCTTTTTATAGTTGCCCATCAGTAGTATATGAAGTTGGCTGGAGGATGATAAATGTCAGAATCTTGCAGTTTTTGACACTGAAGACAGGGTCATTTCCACAGAACCATTTGTGCTGTTTCATGGGAGCTAGTGTCAGTGGGATTAAAGATGACACTTCTAAGTCTCCAGCTATTTGCATATTTGGTGAGCTAGACAATAGAATCTTAGAAAACAATGAAAAACAATCCTAAAACAGAGAGACCCCAGGACAGAGCCCTGAGCAACTCCACTGGCAAACTCAGCCACATAAATCTTTATAGCCAGCCATGGTAATTAACTTGGCCAAATGCTTGCATTCACCTATTACTTTCAATGGATGAGATCACATTAGAGGAAAGTGCCAGGGATTTTAACTGACAGATAGTGCTCTGAGTGTGTGAGTGCTTCTGTGTGTGTGGTTGCATGCCTTAGTGTATGAAGAGGCATGAGTGATGTTCAGTGTGTGTGTGTGTGTGTGTGTGTGTGTGTGTGTGTGTGTGTGTATTTAGATGTGTGTATGCGTGTGTGGGGGAGAGTGAATGAAGGAGGTGCCTGTGCTAACACAATGCATGTGCTGCTATTGGTGATTACCACAGGAGCAGCAGAGAAGGGCCTGTTAGTGCATGAGGTAATAAATGGGACATGATGATTAGCTAATAATGAGGTATTTCCTGTTTGCGACTAAGGTGTCTCAGATTGTGCTTAGAATAGGTATGTGCTGTAGTCAGGGATTCTGCATTTGAAAGAAAGTAAGTGTGGTGCTGAGATGTCTAGTGCATCTTTGGTTGAAACCTTTGACTAGTTAGAAGTTTAGTGGTCAATTTAAGTTGTAAAACCATTAGTTCAGTGTTTGAGTGCTATTGTCTGAATCCAATCCCTATCACTTCCCACCACTCCTAGATATTTTCCTTACTCCATCCTACTTATCCTCTTAATTCAATGTTTGACAAAAACAATTAAGAAATAAAAGCACAATCTTAACAAGTGGCAGCAGCTTTGACCTCTACTGTTATTGAGAAGAGCATAACTAGAACATCACCAAGTCAATAAATAAAGGAATGAGGTGGAACAACATAGGCATGCAGGAAATTTCGAGCAAAAGAAAATTGTCTAGGAGACCATAACATGCTTCATGATAAAAGCAGATGACTTTGTGAAATGTGATGGGAAGGGAATTAATAAATGGAAATTGTGGTAGTGAGGAGTAATGCAGGGTGGGTACACCAGGAGTATTGTGGGAGGATCATGCAGACTTCAAGTTACCTTAATAACAGAGGGAAAACAGGGTGCTGAAGAGAAATATGGGAAGTAATACAGGATCTTTATAGACAGGGTAGTCTGGATAATTGGACAAAAAGTAACAGGAACATATAGAAATAGAGCACAAAAAAAGCTGCAGAAAATAAAGGGAACTGAATTTATATAAGGAAGTGACAGAGGGTGAGATTCTGAGTTGTAAAAGCAACTTTGTTGCTGTGGACAAGATTATTTGCCACAATCAAAGTGAGAGGAAAGAAAATTCCCTCTATTAAATTTTATGGGAAGATCCTTGGAGACATAAGGTCACAGAAGAGCAATCCAGAAATAATAAGATAAAATCATCAGAAAAGAAAAGTAGATTGATGGAGCAACATATGCACACATACTGGGAGATTCTAGGATGTTGTTTGGTGGAGGTGAATGATGGGAGACAGGAGAAGGAGTTTAGTTTAGGTGAAGAATATACCAGGATTCATACAGAAAGGCTAAACACTTATTAACAGCTGTCACAAAATGGTGGTTTAAACCACACCCATTGATACAGCTGACATGACAAATGAAGGATCAACAAAAGTGGAGAGGATTTTGAAGGGAAGAAGGAAATGCAACAGCTTTCTCTGAGGTGTTTCTAGTGTAGTGTTTAAGTAGGATAAAGCAAGAGAAAAAGAGAAAATTGAGGAACTGAGAAGGAAAGAGAAGGAGAGAGTGTTGGGGGAACTGAGTGGGTGACTGTAGGACTGGTGCTATCAGCAGAATAGCCACACACTGTAGATTATTTGCATTTCAGTCTGTATGGGAGGACCATTCACAAAATTGGGTTACAGAACTGTAATAAAGCAAAAAAACCCTTCATACTGAAATGGAGGAGATAAGAGTAGCATTAGATCTGAAAGAACAGGAGGACCAGAAGAAGCAGCAGGAATAACAACAGGAAGTAAGTGTAACACTGCAGAAGCCAATAAATGAAACACAGGAGGAGAGTATCAAAATGTGTAATGCAAAAGGTTTAGGCTAAAAGAAATCAGTTCCAGGCTTTACTCACTGGGGAAGCATAAATATTATGGGTTTAACAGAAATATGGTTATCATCAGACATGAAGTGGATTATGAGAATACCTGGATTTAAAACATACAGAATGGGCAAGGGCAGCAAAGGTGGCAGAGTAGGGGCATTGTACATTTGGGATGGGAATAAAAATGCACAGGTGAGAACAGTGGCACAGGGGATGGGGTACCTTATATACACAATGTGCATACCCACACTACATTTTTTTTTCTGGGGTCTCTGGTCTTGTTCCACATCCCAAAAATGTGGCAGTGAACTGGAAATACTTATATTGCTTGTATGTGTGTGTGTGTGTGTGTGTGTGTGTGTGTGTGTGTGTGTGTGTGTGTGTGTGTGTGTGTGTGTGTACATACATCCTATGATGGACTGGCAGCCTGCCCAGGATTGGTACCTGCCTTCACCCTCTGCTTTTTAGGATACATGCAAGCTCCTTACAGCCCTCAGCAGTATAAATCAGTTATCAAAATGACTGGGTGGATGAAGGAATGAGAAAAAGTACCGTAGAAGAGCCTGATAACAATGAATAAAAAGACGTGAAAACTGATATGCTGTAATTTTGGATTAAGAAGAACCGGGGTGTTTCTGCTGGCTAGGTACAGAATGCAAGCCAGCAGATGCAGGAGAGAATGATGATGATGATGATGATGATGATGATTGTGATGGACTGAAAAGTGGAATTTGTGGCTGAGCAAACACAATGAGATCTATATTATTTCAACACCTTTATTGAATTATCACTTAAGACAAAGATAAGCATACATTTATATAAAAGAAAACAAACCATGTTAACATGTTCACAGTTTCAAACATTATACATCACATACATGCTTTTTTACAGTTATCATCAATCCAGCATTATACATATTCATTAATTCCTGCCTTCCTTTAAACCTCGCTCCTCTGCCACAACATTATTCTGCATGCATGTAGTTTGCTGCTACACTTTTCTAGAGATCCCACTTCCAGTTCTTTCATGTCTGTTACAATATTCACTACTTCAAATACTGTTGGTTTAGACTTTGATTTCCATTTTCTAGTAATTGCTTTTCTGGCAGCCAGCAGAATTAAACTTAACAAGCATACCTCTCAACTTGGAAACATCAAAAATCTGGACAAGAGCCATGAAAAATAGGTACAAATCTGTACGCTGATTAATGTAAAATTTGAATACATAATTATGTAACTCAACCCACTCCACTGGAATTGTGGGATACCAACTTTCAAGAGCAAAGTGAAGAACAAACAACCAGAAATCTGGCACCAGAGTCCCCCTGCAGCCATTCCAATGTCGCATTACCTGGCTATTCCGCCCCATTTACCATAAACACTAATGTGTGCATACTGCTTTACTTATACAATGATTTGGATTTTATTTTTACATTGTATAGCACAATGCAGAAACACTAATTGAATCTCAGTATCTGCTAAACAAAGCAATACTGTCTCACAATGAAAATAGACGGCATTAAAACTTCTCTGCCCTTGAAACTCACATTAATTAAAACAGCAATGAAACCTACACCACATCCAAAGAAAATGCATCTGGCCAGTGGTGGATAAAGATTACCTTTGGGCTGTTTTCAAATCATAGGCCCCTTGCACACAAAACAAAAAACATACATGTGTTCTTTGATACACCTTCCTGACTTTATTAAATTATATTCCTTGTATAATACAGCACACTTGTTAGACTTAAGTTACCTGACTTTATTAAATGATATTCCTTGTATTATACAGCACATTTGTTAGACTTAAGTTAGAGTGCATTTTAAATTTACTGTTTGAACATTTTTCCTGTAGGCAATGAAACAAAATGCATGGACCAGTGATGACAAAACTGCCCAACTCAGAACAGTTCCATCATAAAAGTCTACTTACACACACCCACACAATATATATATATATATATATATATATATATATATATATATATATATATAAATAGAATGATAGTGTAAGCCATAGGCATGTTGCAGCTTCTCGCACTTATTTTCAATTTCAGTTTTTTTGTTGGGGGGGGGCAAAAGGCCAAAAAACAGAGACACATTTTAAACATTGCTTGTATAATTTTGGAAAGTTGCTAGAATAAAATGTGTTACCACCATGCGTTTCACTGCCAAGTCTTGAACCCAGGACCCTGTTGCACTACAGTCAGAACAACATACCACTATGCCAAATCAGCAGTTTCCTGAACAACAGGAAGACTGAAACTAAATGGCTATCATTTAGTGAATTCAGTTCTCACTTCTCACCATAGCTCTCAACCTCTTAGCACAAAAAACCTGGACAAAGCCAATAATGGGGGAATACAGTCCCAAATAAGGACAAATTTCAAATACTGATCTTATAAACTTAGAAAATTGCTAGAATAAAAGGTTTTGTGTTACCATTTATTTTCTGAAGAACATGAAGTCTGAAATTCAAATGCCTGTCATTAGTTAGTGAAGTCAATCCTTTAGTGATTTGCCACACAAATCCTGAAAACCACAGATTTAATGAGGAACAGAACAAAAATATGAGGCATAAATTCACAAGTGGTAGTGGCTAGGGACTTGCTCTTTTTACCTTGTACCTAAGGCACAGGGTTCAAGCCTGAGTAGTCACCAGGTGTATTAAACTGGGGGCATTCACACACACACGCACGCACACACACACACACACACACACACACACACACACACACACACACACACACACACCACCTTAAAAGCTCAAGTGCATGTGCACCCTAGAAGGGGTGCCACTACTTGGGAATCATGGCACCTCATTATTTGGACCCCAAAACCTGGTAAAAACCAAGTAATTTGGTACGGTTGGGAGGTATGTTAACAAGGCCTTACTATGTCTAGGCAATTCAGATCTTGAATACCTGCTCAAACAATCATTTCTTTAGTTACATCCATTTGCTCACCCAATATTTCTGACAGGGTACTATGTAGGGATTTTTTTAAAGTCTCAACTCATTACACTCCAAAAACATATGTTCCTGGTTACCTCTTTCTTTCCCATCACACCTCCAACATTTGCCATATACCAGAGGAAAAATTCTTTCTGAAGTCTGTTTGTGGTATAAAAATACCTATGCAAACATTTCCAATCAAAAATCGTAAATCTTCTAGACTTTGTTGCATATTTGGGAGTCATACATATATCCTCCTATTGTTTTCTTGTGAATTGCTTATCCAATCTCTCTTCCCGGTCTTTTCTAACCTCCTGCAATTGATTCCTATTGTTATCGTGCAATGTTTTATATGTCTTACTAATTATCCTTTTATAACAGCAGCTTATATCCTGGACTCAGCTAAAAATCTCTACCAGAGCAGGTCTTTCACTAAGGATTCCCCATCCTTTTCTCTTTGCCGATACACTGATGTCAGTCCCTGATAGGGAAAGCAGTCTCTAGCCTGCAGTCCAAATGTCTTCTTGGTCACTTCCCATTCCATTACTTTTCTCTCTCCAGTTATTTGCTCCTAACAATTTGGTTCCTTTGCCATTTTTTTCTGGTAAATTCCAGCCCCCTCTTGACTATTTTCTGGACCCCTAATTGCAGTCATCCCTTTTGGCAGAATCTCCTTTTTCCATTCTAATTTTGGCTTGGTTCTTAGATTACTTGCTGCTACTTTATGAATACAGGTTCACAGGCCCATGGGTATATACTAGGCTAATGAACACTAGGTCCCTTAAAACCCTACCTGCAACCCAAATGTGAACAACAATTTTGATTTATATTTGATTTATTGGGGGTAATTTACTGACTGCCTCTGTCCATCACAGACATAGGATCCAGACCAGAGGTGAATTTCCAATTACCTATCCACTGGTCCAAGTTGTACTTAAACAGGGATAGGGAGGTGCTTTGCTTCACATGGATGGGGAGCCTGTTGCAGAGAATAGGACTTTTCTGAGAAACATATCCATCTCCCCAACATGTCCCATTTATGTTATAAGCAAAAATTAAGTCTTTTAATCTAGCAGTTCTGATGCTGCTTGTTTTACGGATGTTTAAAAGATTCATCAAGACAGGGTCCAGGGATGACTTGTATGCAAGGCAAAGATCACCTCTCAGAAGTCTGTCTTATACCGTGTAAAGAGTCAGGGCTTTTAGTTGATCAGTGTAGGACATTGTGTTTATTCCCTGTATTCTTTTTGTAAGTAACCTTTGTGGACATTCCATTTGTTGCATGTGTCTGGTCAGGTGCATAACAAACAGGGCATTATACTCTATGATGGGCTTGACAAGGGCTCAGTACAGTGGCATTATGACTTCTCTGGACCTAGATGTCATTACCTTGCTTATACATTGAGCAACATAGAAGGATTTTCTTACTACCTTAGGTACATGTTGGTCAAAGGCTAGGTTACTATGTACATGAATTCCCAGATCCCTGACTAGTGAATCAACTTTTAAGGGTGCTTTATTGACGCTGTAGTTACCTGGGGTGGCAGACTTCCCAAAAGGTACTATAATGCATTTCTTGGTATTGAGTTTTAAGCCATGGCTTTGGCATCAAGTGTTTGTCTATATTACACTTTCCTGAAGGGTTCTCCCATATTGGGGGGATTCGATGACTGTTTCCAGTTTGCAATCATCTGTAAGTTTGTTGACAATGCCTGAGTGGGGTGTTGCATCAAATGCCTTATGTAGATCTTGGTAAGCAGTATGCACAGTTTTCCCCTCATCTATTGCCTTAGTGACTTTTTCAAAGAAGTCCACTAGATTCAGTATGTATGATGTTCCTTTGACAAAGCCAAACTCAGATGGATCCAGTGTCTGGAGGTCTCCTATGTCCTTCTTGATGATTTCCATGGCTTTGCAAAAAAGGCTAGTCAGATTAATGGGTCTGTATATTTCTGCATTTTTAACTGTTTTTTGATGCTTTATTGCACTTTGTTCTAGTGATAGCATAGTCTATATTCAGGTTTGCTGGATCTAGGTCTGTTTGTTTTATCTGGGCACTAAAATCCAGCTATCTTTTGTTGGAGAGTGGCCCCTTGTATCCATGTGACAGGAGAGTGCAGTCAAGGACCCATCTGCTTCAAGGTTGTTGGAACAGGGCTCACTGTTGAACTTTCCAATTGGTTAATTAGTTTAAAAATGGTTTCTTTAGTTGCTATATAAGCCCTGCATTTGCACGGGTTTGCGCTTGCTTTAACCAAGCTACACAATATTTGGCAACCAGTTTCTGTTCTACTATGACCTCCAGATCAATCTGAGGTATCTGCTGCTTTAAACATAAAATAAGTATCTGTTTGCTCTGATTTTTTTGTACTTTTTTTACTGTATTTTCACTGTATTTCTGTATATTTCTGTATTTTAACTGTTTTTGCTACTTTGGTGCACTTTGTTCTAGCTATAGCTTAGTCTAGATTCAGGTTTGCTGGATCTAGGTCTGTTACCTGAGCACTAAAATCCAGCTATCTTTTGTTGGAGAAGGCCCCATTGTACCCTTGTGACAGGAGAGTGTAATCAAGGACACATCTGATTCAAGGTTGTTGGACCAGGGCTCAGGGTTAAAATTCCAATTGGTTAATTGGTTTAAAAAAAAAGGTTTCTCTTAGCTGCTATATAAGCCCCATGTTTGCGTGGGTTCGTGCTGCAGCACCATTGCACAATAATGGGCAATTGTGGATACCATTTGCGGTTATAGACCTAAACTTTTTAGCTAGTTAATTTTCCCTTAGTCATCTGCTTGTGGTCTATCGGAGGTATCTCACAGTTGTTACTCATTGCCAGGAGAAACGTTCAGAGAAGCCTCAGTGGTATCACATAAGTCTGGCCCATTAAGCCTGTCAAAGTTTGGACATTTTTCACCTGTCCAGTACCCTCACCTGGTCATTTTTGTCCTCCCCTCTTACTGAATTGTACCCTGCACTACGAATGTTCAATCTCCCACCATTTCTCCAGCCAGCCTGGTCAACTTGGGCATCCTGAGACAATGTAGCAATTGTCTCATGTACACAGATAACCAGCTTCTCCTAATTCATACAAACTCAGTATGTGAAAGATGCATCTATGTTAAGAACCTAGAATCCAGGCTGTCTCACTCACCAGTCAGTACACTGGACACTAAGCAGGTTATCAGCTTATACACCTCATCTCCTCCACCAATCACACCACTAACACCTAATCCTACATATGCAGAGGGCCTCACTAGTAACTACCTAAAAATCAGAGGCCTTCCAAACACAAATATGCTTCATGTAATACATCCTCAGTAGACCATAATACACATAAGAAGCCATGCACCTCTGTCTCACCAAACAAGCCCATAAGGCATAACACTAAATCTAACATCCTAGTTATAGGTGACTCCATTTTGAGACACACACAGTTGTCCCACTCACCAGGCTGGATAAGGAAAAGGTTATGGTTAGCTGCCTGCCTGTTGCTAGGATCCACCACATCATGCAAGCACTCAAGTCTCTCAACAAAAAGTACTGTTATGACTCCATTATAGTCCAAGTTGGTGTGAACGACTTGAGATGTACTATATGAGAGAGACAGAGAGAGAGAGAGAGATATGACTGACCTCTTTGATTATGTGTCCCAGGCAATACTACCTTCACCTAGGATGATGTCACAATATAGACAGAAAATGATTGACTTCAACAATTGGCTTAGTTTCTTGTGTCATTCTAAGGGGATCCAGTACCTGTCAGCCTGGGATGACATGGTTGATAGACCTTGATGCTTTGCCAGAGATGGTCTTCACCTATCACCCCTAGGATTTTGGTTACTGGCCACGGCTCTTGCCTCCCCCATAGTGCCTTTTTAGTCAAGGTCACAAGAACAAAATTCCCAATGTAAAAATATCCTTAAAAAACAACCTCAAGGTTATGGTGCTAAATGCTAGGACTCTAAATCTGAAACTGCACTCTCTGGAAGCAGTTCTCACCTTAGAAGATGCTGACATCTGTGCAGTCACAGAGACTTGGTTTAAGGCCAAGGAAAGCACCCCAGGCATACCAGGTTACAATGCTTTCCACATGTTTAGACCACTAAATGAGAGTGGGAGAACTAAAGGAGGTGGAGTATTAATATTTATCAAAGATACATGCACCTCCAGATTGGTTAAACAGAATGATTCCCTTGAACTACGCCAGGTACTATTGAGTGGCAAGACCCCTCTCCAGGTTATTGCCAGCTATAGGACCCATGAACTGGGATACCCACACTGCCTACTTGGATCTACTTGAATCACTCATGATACAACCAAACACTCTAGTTATGGGAGACTTACCCATCCATAGATTGGGCAAACTATACCTGTAGTAACACACTCACCCTAAGGTTCTTGAACGTCATCAACTCCAATGCCCTGGACCAGTTGGTTGACACCCCCACAAGGGGCTCAAACATTCTGGATCTGGTGCTCACTAACATAGCAACCGTTGTACCACCCCAGGTGTTTGGCCCTCCATGGTGACAGCTGATCATGTCAGTCTCTTTAGAAGTAACAATTACGTCTGACCTACCCAATGCAGAAACTAGACTAAAAGACTTCTCCAAAGCCAGTTACAACCTATTACAAGACAGCATTAATAGCTTCATAGCTCCTGCCCCCACTGATGACAAGGACACCTATATTGGGATATACACTAATGCTTTGTATAAACATCTATACAATTGCATTGACTCAGCCATACTGGACAGGGGCAAATCAAGATCGTCAAAAAAGAACAAACTTGTCTGGTGAACATTCACCATAAACAGGTTATATAATAGGAGAAAGAAATTGCTGTCTAAGAGCAGGACAGAATGGCCTCATAATTGGAAGCACTCCTTCCTCTGCTTAAATAAGCAAATAAGACACTTTGTAAAGCATTGTAAAACTAATACGGAATCAAAATTAGCCTCCCTAGCAAAGAGTACCCATAAGGCATTCTTTACCTACATCCATAACCTTAAAGGAAAAACACAGATTTGTGCAGAACTTGTTGTTAATGGCACCATGTCCCCACCACATATACCCCAAAGCATCCCTACCACCTGTGCTCCACCTGTTATCTCTAAGGAGAAGGTCTTAAACGCCCTTTGCAAAGCCAAAAATACAGCCTCTATGGGATCTGATAACATCCCTGGCTGCATTCATAATAGATCAAAACAGGAATTAGCTGCACTGCTGGGCACTCTTTTCAACCACAGCTTAAACACTGGTTATGTCTCTGAAGAATGAAAAACAGCTACCTTCATCCCTTTGCTTATAGAGGGTGCATCTACTGACCCTGGGAACTATAGACCCATAAGCCTGACCAGCATAATCTGCAAGGCCATGGACAGAAT
The DNA here is from genome assembly GCF_019279795.1 of Protopterus annectens. Lineage (NCBI taxonomy): Eukaryota > Metazoa > Chordata > Ceratodontiformes > Protopteridae > Protopterus > Protopterus annectens. The sequence continues at coordinate 1,196,498,924 of NC_056743.1, read as the reverse complement.
CATCATGGACCTTATCAACAAAGATATAGGAGACCTCTAAATGCTTGACTCGACCCAGTTTGGCTTCATAAATGGGAGATCATGCCTAATGAACTTGGCGAACTTGTTTGAGATGGTCACCAAAGCCCTGGATGAAGGTAAATCTGTGCATACAGCCTACTTAGACTGAGCTAAGGCCTTTGACACTATTCCCCACTCTGGCATCATTGATAAACTCACTCTACTGAGGATTAACCCATATATTGTCAGGTGGGTTGCAAACTGGCTCACCAATAGAACACACACAATCAAAATAGGAGACTCAACCTTCATCATCAGACCCATAACCAGTGGTGTTCCATAGGGTTCGGTGCTGGGGCCCCTATTATTTGGAATCTACTTCTTGGATGTACAGGCAAAAACAAAAGGTCTATGGCTGACAAAGTTTGCAGATGACTGCAAACTAGGAATGGTCATAGAGTCCCCAAACAATGTTGACATCCTACAAGAAGGTCTTACACAGACCAATGATTGTTACCAAAGTCATGGGCACAAGCTAAATGCAAAAAAAAAAGCATCATCATCCCCTTCAGCAAGGGTGGCATCCCTACAGATTACCACATTAATAACAGCACCTTAAGCTCTCAATCTGTGGTGAGAGATTTGGCCGCACAGGTTGATAGCAACCTCTCCTTTGACGACCATGTCTCAACGGTGGTAAGAAAGGCTTTTTACATGCCCATCTCATAAGTAAGCGCATTGCTTCCAGAAAAAAAAGTGGCCATAACACCCCCTGTACTCATCCCTCATCAAGCCAATAATAAAGTACATTGCTCCTTTTGGTATGTACCTTACCAGGCACCTGTAGTAATTGGAGAGACCTCAAAGGTTTCTTACAAAAAAAAAAATTCAAAGCCTTCAGCACGTGCATACATTGACAGACTAAAATCACTGTCTTTATACTCTGTGTCATACAGACTACTCACAGGAGATGTGTGCCTTGCATTTAAAGCAATCTTAGAGCCTACTTTAATGGAAATGCTGCACATCCATAAGTCAAATGGTACTTGATGCACTCACTCTAGGTACCTAGTATGTGACATCAACAGGAACTGCTGAACAGACAAATTTGTTTCCCAAAGGTTACCTCTCCTCTGGAACAAACTTCCAATTCTGGTGAAACAGACCCCTTTGTTGGCCCTATTTTGGACCCTATTTTGGATGATTGGATGGGGAAACATAAATTCACCCCAGGGGTCTCACCCACGTCCCTCCTGTATAGGGGCAGTAGGTACTGATTTAGCTCTACTTGAACCATTGACACTCTAGGAAAAAGGGTTGGAACTTGGCTAGGCTTGTAAGGGCCCCAGGGTAATTAGCCTAGTAACCTTCTATGATCCTATGTAGTTTCCAGGACCTGTTGTAGGTCCCCCATTATGATGGGAGAAGACCATTGCAGTCCTCCATTCATGTGGCACAAAGCCCATTTTAAGACTATAGTTAAATAATAACTCCAGAGGTCCTGATAAGTCATATTTTAGATTATTCAGGAGGCATTCTGGGATGTTATCGGGGCCCATTGAGTTTATGTTCTTGGATTTAGTGAATCTAGCTAGAATATGCTCCCTAGTTAATAGCTGGAGTGGCTATGTTTAAGCGTATTATTGGGGGAGTGGCTGGGGGTGAGAGCAGGTTAAAGTTGGAACTGAATTTGTCCACTAACAGGTATGCGATATCACCAGGCTTGGTGAATGTAGCACTATTAACCACCAGTTCAGCATATTGCTGTGTGCTGCCCTTGAGATTTCTGACATAGCTGTAGAAGGCCTTATGGTTATCTTTCACCCGGGAAACTATCTTAACCTCAAAATTGGCTTTGCTTGACCTAATTAGCCCTCTTAGTTGCTTATCTGCTTTGATGAGGGAGTTCTTCTCTTTATGGGAATTACCCTTCTTGATTCTTGCCATAGTGTCTTTCCTTTTGTTGTATGTCCTATTTAATTTGGGATGCCACCAGGGTGGTTTGTTTCTGGGGCTAGTTCTGGGCTTACTTCTAGTAGGTACAGCAGCCACTGTGTAGCCACTGACATGGTTGTAAAGAGTTTCTGAGAGCAATTCAGTATAGGCTGGTGCATTCTCAGAGTTTGGAGGGGCATTGAATTTTGACAAACCATCACTTAATAACAGGCAATTTAGCTTGGAATAGTTCCTGTTACTGGTTTTAATGGAATTACATAGTTGATTTTGATTTTGAAGGAGTCAGCATTATGGTCAGACCTTACCACGGAGGACCAGATATTTTTTTTGGGGGGGGCAGTGTTCACGTATATTTGTGAGCACGAGGTCCACTATGCTGGAGCCTCTGGTTGACTTATTCACTATTTGGTCGAGAGTGTTTGTATTTATACGGTTACTCTTTCACTTTTCTACCTTTTTTCTTCCATTCAGGCACCTTTAATATGTTTGTATTTCTGCACTCTCCTTCCCCCTTCTACTTTTTATTGTAGTTCTGCCATTACTTCCTGGATCAATGTTACCTACACTGGCCTTAATCATTCCTCCCTCAAGGTGCCACCTATGCCTTTGTGTCCCTCTGTTCTTTCTCTTTATTTCTATGTTATCACTTAAAATGCACCCGATAATTTAGTGTATCCATAGTATTTCTCCCCTTTTCCCTCATTTATTCAGTATGTATGGTTCCTATGCTCTGAACTTTTCCATATACTCAGTGTCCCCACTCTCTCCTTAGCATCCAAATAAACCATGTAGTAGCCTATCAGTCATTTTGATGTTCCTCACTTATTATGGCCACCAGAACTGACATTAGGTATTCCAGATGAGGTCTTACCAGCACTTTGTGTAACAGGTGGATGATATCTAAATTACTGGAGACCATATCCCTGGTAATACACCTCAGTGCTATGTTGTTTTTCTGCCACTGCGTTATCACACTCACAACATGCTTTAGCCTTGAGATAAATATATGAAACACGTTTTTCTTTCTCTAACCTACAACTACATCACCTAATACACAAAATAACCATTGAGTATTACAGAAAAAGTACATGGTATTGCAGTTCTTAGCAGTGAACCCAAACTGTCACCAGTCTGATCATTTTCTAAGTCATTGTATGCGATACTGAATAGTGGCTTTCCACTGTTAATTAAAGTTCAAGTTATGGCGTCATCGCTAAACTATTTCACTTTATTTCCTCATTTGTGATGTTTACTACAAGTAAGATGACCAGGAGTGGAATTAACACCCATCCCTGTTTTACTCCATTAGCCACTGATTTTTTATTCAACAATTACCTTCTAATTGGTATCCTTAACATCTTTACATTTAAATAGTTTACTGTCCACCTCACCTGCCTGAGTCACATAGTCATGACCATCAATATCCCCAGTCATCTTTGAGTCCTGATAGCAGAGGCCTTTATTGACATCCAGATAACCTAACATCTGCTAGGTTACTACTGATAGTCTTGGCACTCACCTGGTGTGTCAAGTGGATCAATTTAAACTGATGACTGAGATTTGTTCTCTGTGAAATTTTCCTATGAGTTTTTTTTTTGCTATTCTGAAAAATATGTTGCTTGATTTATATAATCTTCATTTATTTCTCTCACTTTATGCAATATGTTGAATATTTTTGTCAACATATTTGATGAGTTTAAAGTGTTCGCAAATTGAAATTTAAAAGTCAGCATTTTGAATGCTGTGGATTATGTTTATACATTATAACGCCAACTTTTTTGGCTTAATAGTTTCATATTTGAATTATGAGTACATTCTCTGTTTTGTTTGCTTCTTCGGTGAAAGCAATATAATAAAATGTATTTGACCTAAATTATTGGTGTTGCTGAGAACGTAATTTTCATAGTCTTTTGAGATAAGGCTGCCAGGTCTGTAATTTCAAGTTTTTTTGGGCCTTCCTTTGTACTAGGGGCACCAATGTTGCCACCCTCCAAGCCCTGTGACAATAGTCTAGGTTCTTAGGAGAGAATATACCTTGTTAAATCAGTACAACTGTTAGTATCTTGAACACCTACATTTACTCTGCTTAGCTCCCTTACTTGAAGCCCACTGAGCTCCCACTGAGCTCATTGTCTACCTTGTCTTTATTCACCAATCATCTGTCAATTTATCCTTGTTTCTGTTCACTTTCCTTCCCCCATGTGGCAACTTCCTTCCCGTTTATTGTGAACAACTAAGCTAAGTAGTGTATTCAGTATACTGCCCTAATATTCTGCTTTCCCTTCTTTAAGAGTGATACAATATCTGTGTGACTTTTTGCATTCTACTACATATCTAAAGCGTTTCTTATCCCCATCTTTTGCTCATTTAACCAGTACTATTTCTAACTCTGTTCTGACCTGATGGATAAAGGACCTTAGCTGCTCATTGCTTTACAGCCACATATACCCTTTTGAGCTCTTCATCTCCTCTTCTCATCTTCCTATAACCCTGACATTTTCCTTAATAGCCCTCCTTACCTCATTTTCAGTCATGTGGGAAGTCTTAGCTGATCAGAATTCTTTATTGGCTAATGATTCTTTAATTTACTACCACAATTCTTCCACTGATCCAAACTCCTTATACCAAGAGTGTTCCTTCACAAAGTGTTTTTGAACAGATTAAACTCTGTCCTGCTGTAATCCCACACATTGTTTTTTTCCCTTCCTGTTTCAAGAGCAATAAAACATATTGCTGCACTGTCCGTGTTCCGTTTCTTTAATTTTTTTTTAAATCTGCCGTCTTCTCCCTGTACACTGATAAAGACCAGGTTAAAAATATGCTTTCTTTAGCAGGGTTCTCGTTTGTTAAAGTACAGCTTCCACCAGGCCTTCCACCATCTCCCACATTTCTCAGGAGATGTGCTTCTCAAAGCTTACTGGAAGATTAAGGTTCCCCATCATTATACTTCATTTCCTGTCTGTCCACCCTTTAATTTCCTGTCTGTCCACCCTTTACATTTGTTTCTGGCATTATCCTTCACTCTACATCCAGTGTACACTGTAATAAGGCTGTCGAGTCTTGCCCTCCAGATTTAAGACCGTTGTTTCCATCAGACTTTCCTCTTTCATGCTTGATGTCCATCATTGTACATGTCATTACTTTTTCAATACAGACTAACTCACAGCTGTTTCACGTTTCTATTATGGAAGTGGTAACAATGCCTCCATCCATCATGCTTTTGACTCATTAGCATTGCACAGCATTACCCTTCCCTCTGTTCTTTAATGCCTCCATTTTTTACTGACCTACTGCACACTCATACTTTTCCTCTTCCACTACCCTCTCCACCCCTTCTGTATTTGAGCTTAAAGGGATAACAGCTTTAATATACTCTTCAGCCTTTTTATTCTGTATTAATTGCCACCCATATGTAGGTGTAGGCAGCCCTGATGAAAACATCTGGTCATCCAATATATACCAGGTCTACTGCTTTTCATATGTATGTGTAAGTGGTCCCTAATAGATTTTAGTCAAAGTCAAAGTAAACTTTATTGTCATTTAGACCCACACGCAAGTGCAGGCTAAATGAAATTTCATTGCTTCGAGCTCAATGTGTAGACCAAAAACATATAAAAAAATAACAATATAAACAAAAAAAAAACAGAACTATAGACTCTATATATGACATTAACGTTGACACAAAAACAGGAATACAGACTCTATATATGACATTAACATTGACACAACACTAGGACATAATTATAATTTTTGTATGTCTCTCTATAGCAGCACTTAGTATTGCACAGTAGATATTGTACTTAGAGGCTTAAGCAGTGGTAGAGACCATTTTGTGCATTGCATGGAATGTAGCTTGTATTTCAAGTTATTGCACAAAAAATAATAAGCATTCACTGAGCTATTGCACAAGTGAGAGAACCTAGTAATGAGTTATGGCACTTTAAGAAAAATATATTTCCTTCAGCCTGTGTGGCCACTGACTAAGTGACCTTTTGGCTTGACTTGCTCCTCAAGTTTAATGGCCTGATGGCCTGAGGAAAGAAGCTGTTTCTGAATCTAGTCATTTTGCAACATATGCTTCTGTAGGGCTTGTCCAAAGACAAGCAGGAGAACAGTCCCTCAGCTGGGTGGGTACAGTCTTTAACAATCTTTGTGGCTCTTATGAGACACCATACAAAGTGCAGATCCTGTACAGATGGAAGCCTGGCCCTCATTATTCTATCTGCTACTTTCCATGCCCTTGCAATTTCCATACCGTACTGTGATACTGCTTGTCAAGATGCTCTCAATGGTGCCTCTGTAGAAGGTTGTGAGCACCAAAAATGGGAGGTTTGCTCTCCTCAACCTGCGTAGGAAGTGGAGTCTTTTTCTTGTAATTAGTATTGATGGAACAAGTCAAGGCTTTTGCGATGTACACCTCTAGGAATTTGGTACTGTTTACCCATTCCACTGTTTCTCACTTGATTGTGAGAGGGAACTGTGTCGCCCAGTTTTTCCTGAAGTCTACAATTACTTCTTAGGTTTTATTTACATTCAGAGCCAGGTTATTGTTGTCACACCAGTCAATCAGATGTTTTGCCTCCTCCTTGTATGCTGCTTCATCACCATTGCTGGTTAGGCCCACGACTGTAGTATCATCTGCAAATCTGATAATGAGATTTGAGTTGAACCTGGCTGTGCAGTCGTGGGTCAGCATGGTGAACAGCAGAGGGGTGAGAACACATCCTTGAGGGACTCCCGTGCTCAGTGTAAGGCTCTTCGAGGTGTTATTCCCAACTCTCACTCTTTGTGATATGTCAATAAGGAAGTCCAAAATCCAGTTACACATAGGAGTAATGACCCCCAAGTGAATCAGTTTCTCTATCAGATGTGATATGACTATGTTAAAGGCAGAGCTGAAGTCAATGCATAGTAGTCGGACATAACAGTTCTTGTTTTCCAGATGAGCTAAGGATGTGTGGAGTCCCATCGAGATGGCATATGCAGTGGAGTGGTTGGACTGATAAGCAAATTGGAGTGGGTCCAGTTCTCCAGAAAGACTTGTTGTTAAATAGCCTTTGACTAGTCTTTCAAAATACTTCATTACTGTAGAGGTGAGAGCTACTGGAAGACAGTTACTCAGGCTTGCTGGCTAAGACATTTTGGTACTGGAATGATTGTTAAATGATTTTAAATTTTAAAGATATATATATATATATATATATATATATATATATATATATATATATATATGTATATATTTGTGTGTGTGTGTGTGTGTGTGTATATATATATATATATATATATATATATATATATATATATATATATATATATATATATAGACAGATAGATAGATACAGAAATACAGATATAGATATATAGATATACATGTATAGACATATAAATCTATATCTATGTATCTATATCTATATCTGTGTACCTATATATCTACACACACATATATATTATATATATAGACATCTTAGGTATACCACTGCCTTTCATATGAAGGTGCAGCTGGTCCCCGATATATACATCTGGATATGCCACGTAAACCACTGCCTTCCATATGTAGGTGTAAGTGGTCCCTGGTATACATCTGTGGAAATCTCATGGATACCAGTGCTTTCCATATGTAGTTGTAGAGTGGCCCTGATGTATATCTCTGGACATCCCATGTATACCACTCCCCATCACTCTGAATTCTTGCTCTCTTTATCAATCCTTCAACGGTCAGTGAATTCTCTTATTGACAGATTCCATTTCTACTGTAAGTCTCTCCCAGTCCCTTGGCCCTCTGATTCAATATCTGCTCTAATTTCGTTGCAAGGTCATTTGCTTCCATATGTGCAGTCACCAGGATTACTCTGTATTTTACTGACAGCATTAAGCAGGCTTGACTGGTTAAATCCAAGTTCATCTTGCTGCAGTCTTCAGCCATGCTGGCCTTCACCTGTCTCATATCTACACCATCTAATTTGTTTTATAACCATAATGTTAGTGGCACCCAAGGCATTTTGTCCATTTCTCTATGTATTCACCTCTCCTTTTCACCCGGTATCCATGCAGTACCTCTGCCTTTACCATTCTATTTTATTTCTGTCTTGTTTAAAGGAATTGCTTTCCTTCTGACAAAAATATACAGAACTAATTAAAGATACAATGAAAATAAAGCCTGACAGGGAACCAGTAGAAAATATATTGTCATATTACAAACAAGTCCTAAAATAAATTAAAATAGGAAAATACTAGAATTTGTAGCTAGCTGCATTCACTTCATTTGATACTTCATGTTTTCACTCCATATCCTTGAACATCTGAGAAATACAGGCAACTAAAGATGCAAAAGTTAATGAAAAAGCACAACTAGTATTTGAAATCCTTTGCTGTAGTGCTTCCACATCTTTCTCATAATGTCTACTTCACACCCATGCCCACCATCACCTCTTTCTTTCGGTCCAAACTTTAATAAATGAAAAAAAAATAACGTGAATGCTGCAGGGTATATGTGAAAATAAACATGAAAAGCCAAATTTATACTAATTTACTGTAGAAACCCTTTTCTTGACAATTCCACATACCTCCATTCGTTACTAGGGGATATCATACCACAAGATCCTCCAAGCTCAGATCTTTCTCGATGAGCAGTATTGGCCAGTCAGATCCCACTTCAGTTTGTCTGTGGCTCCAAAAGCAGTGGGATATCCATTTTCCACTGCTGTATTCCTATTGTAACGCTATATTCATTCTAGAAATGGGAGCAGAACTCTGGTTGCCTCGTGTCATGCACAATCCTTTGCTTCAGGAAGTCTTCTCTTAGGTTCACCAGTTTATTCAATGTTTTCATTACTGAGGTCAGAACACTGGTTCGGATTCAATTGTATTATTATTTTTCTCTTCAATGGGTTTTATTTTGCCTCATCTGCTCTTTTGGAGATCTTAACATCAGACTCATTCAAAGTATCAACTCCCATGTTATTTAAGTATCTAAAACATTTTTTTGCATTTTACAGAGACACATATGAAGTAAAAGTGCTACTTATTTTAACCTGTTTTGTAAGGGGGGGTATCATTTAATATATTGTCAGTTTTTCACTGCTTGTCCTCTAAGTTTTGTGCCAGCACTAATCCTGGCACTTTTAATAAGATTTATTTTACATCAGACACAAGTGATAATGAGACACTGTTACTCAGCTATATTCAGTGTTAATTATATCTGAAGCCTTCACAGTTAAGTATATCTGAGGCTTTCTGTGCACTCCTTTTTTTTGGCTCAGATTAACCTGTGTAGCTTTCTGTTTTATAATGGCATGTCCTGTGATCACACCAGATATGCTAGTCTGGATGTCTACTGAGTTCTTTACAGTTGTTTCTATGGCTTTCAGTCTCTGACTGTCTTTGCTGTGGTCTATATTGTTCACCTCTATCAGTTTCAGAAGATTAGTGTGGATGTCTTATTTTTGTTTTTGGGATTTTTACTGTGGTATGACTTCTTTGTATCAGTTTGAGTCAAGAACCAAGGGTTGCCAGATATTGCGTTAATTTATTGTTTGCTTCTTCTAAAGATCTGCTTTGGATTTTGTTTCCATCTTCCACATTTTACACTTAGTAGTTAGAATATCATCATAGACAACTTTCTCTTTTATTCTCACAGTATGGTAATTAGGTTTTTATTCATTCTGCATTTTCATTACAGCTCCTGGATGGGTTAATTAATTGCATTCAAGTCGCTGTTATTATATCTCAGTGTTTTTTTATATATAGCCTTTTTGATTACTCACTAGCAAGTGGTAACAGTTACCTTTCATTTATATACACATTCGTATTTATTTTGAGTAGGAATTGGGGTACAGTTCTTGACTTTATTTTTGGAGTTGGAGTCTTTTGGAGTTGCACCTGTAGAAATTCACTTTCAGATTGCACATTCAGACACTTTACTTTTAGATCACGTACAGCATTGTTAAGCATTTGTAGCTTCAGCCACAGTTATTCCATCTGTCATTCTCTCTGTAAATATAAAATGGCAGGTTGGGTTGAAAACTGACTTAGTTTTGTTCTTCAATCTCAATCAAACAATGCAAAGCCAGAGTTAATCCATGCACTGCACTAGAAGCGTGTTGTATAGATTCACTATGGCTTCTGTTTGTTTGCTATTGTGAAATTTAAACTGTGGAGCTGAACTTTATTCTTGGTTTCGAGTTCCAACAAGTCACTTTGCTCTTTTTCGAAATTATGCACTGTCTTTTCTCATTTCTTTCAAAGAGGCACTTTTCCTTTTGCCCTGTGATGTCTCTAGACTTAGCACTTTCAGATTTACTCTTATGTTTCACTGTTCCAGCTTGCATGGAAACTTCAGAAGTCTGCTGGAAAAGTTAACAATTTATTTGTCTGTTTTACTTTAATATCTTTTTCTATTGATCAAGGTCAGCCAAAACTTTTTTAAAACTCTTTATCATTTTAATTTATTTTTGGAAACCATCTGTTCCAAACTTGCTATTGATTCTTTCTGCTTAGACTCAACAAAGCCAATATATCTAGAGTCGCCATCTAGTGAGGAAACATCAGAATTGCAGGGGATAAAACATTAACAGGTTAATTTATTAAAAAAATTTTGGTTTGTTTGGCGCGAAATCAACGTTTTTTAGCGCATGTGGCCCCGCCCCGGGTTTTTTGCTGGCTTAGAGGCTGTGCCCCTAGCTGTCTTGGTATTTTCACATTCTTATTTAATGCCTTGACCTCTTCTTGTAGAGTTACACAATGATGACAGAGTGCCTCATTTATTTTCCTTTATTCTTGATTAGCTTATTGTTGCATAAGCTGCTGTCTTGATTTAAGCTGTATTTCATTTTCTATAAATTTGTATTTCTTAATAGCATCATCTTGTTTGAAACCCAAGTTCAGTTGTTCAGCTTCCTCTATTCCAGCCATCTAAGCTAGAGTTATCACTGTTAAATAAGGTGTCACTTCATGGAATAACACATGACTGTAAAACACCCACTGTTCCTGTTCTGGTGCAAAGTATTCACCTTCACCACAGTGCTGCTTGTGACCACATTTAATTGGCCAACACCAGTTTCTTTTGTGAAACCATGTTACTGTATCTCAGCATAGCTTAAAGCCTGCTCCACTTCCATGATAGCAGTATCTATATTGTTTTATCTACACTTTTGCCTCACAATTTTCAATTAAAGCAATTCATAATCAGTCTCACCATAGTTGCACACAAATTTCTTTCTTGAAGTATGCATCAATGAAACACTATTTCTTGTCTGAAAGCAACACCTTACACAACCTAAAATTTCAAAAAATGCTACCAGAGCATTTGGTAGAGCAAATTATTTACCATACATTCTTTAATGCAAGTCTTTAGTATAACAATAATTTGATTTTCAAAACTACCCTTTGACTTCCACAAAGATTCCAGTTTATTGTTGGAACAAGTCTTCATATCGGAAGAGGGAAATGTTTTATGCAGGTATGTTAGGTTCTCAGTATTAATTCCTGACTCAGAAAGACTTGTTTAAATGTAAGGTTCTCACACATAGGTTTTTACTATGGTTCACTAATGAAAAGCAGATTCAGATAACACTTAAGATTCAGCACTGTATAAACATTTTCCATTTTAAATTCTTCTACATACTGCACAGTTTGTTTCTTTTGCTTTTACTACCCAACATGCTAAGCTTACACTCATAATTTTCAGCTTGACATTTTCTACTAAAATGGTGTATTTTAGAATCAAAATAATTATTTTCAGAAAGCATTTAGAAGAAAGTGATATTTTGACCTGCTTTAAATACAGAACAAGTAAAAAATGTAAGAAAAGCCAGTCTCACATAAGCAGTATTTCTTTTATAGTTGCAACACCATACTCTGAATTGCCTTCAACAGCTTGTCAAGATTCTACTCTGCATACTAGAAAGCTATCAGCTTTGCACTCAGCCATGTATTTCTCAGTTTTTCTTTCATTGAAAACATTTCTGTTTGCTTGGTTCCTTTTTTATAACACACAGTTCATTTGCATGCCGCAAATCTTCTCCATCAGGCTTTCTTTATTAGTCATGGAGTAAACAGCATAATGTAGAAGTGTTATTGAGTTTATATGTGTGCAGCAGTGCTTATGAACCATTTCATAAACATCGTACTACTGAACTATGATCCAATACATGTTTATATACTGTTTTTGCTTTTGGTTAGAATACACATGATGTAACACTTTTCCAGTACACATACTTCCAAAGTGCCGAAGTTATTTCTCAGAAAGCAAACACAGCACGATTCTTTCCACTATTGTTTCTGAACACAGACTTTCTGCTACCACAAAAATATCTTTTCAATGCTTTTTATCAATTGTTTTTTTTTTTTTCCATTTTCTTTCAGCATATAATCATTTCATGCTTTGCATATACTAGCAGCACTTGTATGCATACTAGTCTTGCATTTGGGAGATTTCCCAAAAGCTTCCTTCAGGTCATTAGTAATTCTAATTATAATGCTTCATGGATCATTAGCTTTACTTATTCAATAGAATGCAATAAGCTACTTTTTTAGTTTGAAAATTTCAGCACAACTTTGCAATGCTCACTATGTGTATGTTCAAAGACTCGGCAATTTCCTGAGTAAACTACTTGTCCCCACACTTTGTGCTGCAAAAATATTTACATCAGTACATTTCTTTAGCATATTCACTATGCACACCTTTAGTAAGCAACCTGTCAGCAGTCACTTTTTGGTAAGCATCCTTTCAGTAATTTCGTATCACTTTGTTGAAGCTTCCAACAATACTTGTCATTCTACTTTTATTTTTCATACAGTTTTTTTAATGGATGTAATAATTATTTCATTTACTTCACTTTCAGGATCTAGCTTCTGTTTCTGTCCCCCTTTGCTTTGGGAATAGCAAACAGAAGGTTGTGACTGTGCTCAGCACTTTCCAGCATAACTTAACAAACATTGATTAAAACTTCCATTTCACTCTGAGTTTAGTGTTTTAAGCAAGGCAAACTCCACAACTTGTAGGCACAATTACTTAGAATACACTACTGAGGTTTACTTAAAGCATTTAAGCATATTACTTTAAGCAAATTACTGAATCTTAGTTAATTCTACACCTTTTAAATGAACCATTTTAAGTATAGTCCTTTCAAGCAAAACACATTTCAGAACTATCAATACTGACTGTGTGTGCAGTTTAGTCTGTTTAGTACTATTTGTGCCACTCAACATAAAACTAACTCACTGCGGGTTGGTAAGTCTATGCCCACTGCTTTCTAGTTTACTCCATGTTTCTCAGTTACTCAGGTTCTCGTCTCCTTGACTCCACATTTCTTTTTCCCTCTTTCAGGAGGTTCCAAGCCTGTGTATCTCCCCAGTTCATATTCTGGTCTTTGTGACTCCAACTGTCTCTCTCCCTTTTATCTGGATCTGGCCTGCCTTTTTTACCAGAGAGGGGTGGCATGGCTTCCTCAAATCAGGGCATCTCTGTGATACCTTCCTCCCCTAAATTCCCAAATACTGCAGCTCCATATACCCACAGCAGTTGCTAGAAGCCATAACTGGTAGAACAAAAAAAAAGAGAATCCCAAAACACTGAATGACTAATAAGAGCAAATCACAAAACACTGAATACTTCTCTCCCACAAAAAAGCCTTATATCTGTAATCCATAGCTACAAAACCTAGATCAAATATTGTCTTGGTAGTGGTACTGTTAGGGAAAGGAGTTTTAGTACTGTAATGTCTAGGGCAGGGGTAGGGTTAGAGTTACTGGTAGGGTTAGCACACGAGTAAGGTGGGCAGAGGGGCTTCTCTAACAACAACCCTCTAAATAGCTCCAAAGGCAATACATTCCAATAACTAAAAAAGGTTCAGGTGAATGAAAGTATAGCACACTTTACTGGAGTCAAACCAAAACCAGGTCTGACTTTTTGAACATTTTAATGTATACAGAAGCATCCTGGAGGATTAATAAAGAAGTCCCAAAAGCAGCCATCCAGTCAAGAGCAAAGTACAAAAGTAACTATTGGGCACACTGATGACAGGAGGTTAGTCGCAATTCACTATTAATTTGAAAAGTTATAGATGAATAATTACATTGAAATCCAGATGCCTGCTATATTAACAGACACATATTGACAAAGAAACATCAATATCCAAAGTGTATCAGAGAAACAACCATATGTAAAACTTGTGGAAGTATCTTCATTGTTGAAAACCTCACTATGCTCTAAGTGCTAGATGTAAACTAATACTCTGAAAAGTGACATATGACACTTGCACTGAAGCAGAGATGATGGCTATGTTCACAAACACCAAAACAAAAAATAAATCCACGACAGTCAGCACAGGAACACAAGGTAGTTCAAAAGTAGTTTAATTTAAAGCGCTTTTCGGCTCACAGTAAGACAGCCTTCCTCAGAATAAAAAACAACAATACATCTCTTTCCTTTTATACAACAAAAGGCGCCAAAATTAAGCAATCATTTAATTAATTAAATAGTTATCTAATGATACTCCAAACCCATAATCTTAAAACTTGAGAGTATATAGCTAAACATATGTACCTAAGAATATGCTACTAAAATAGATGCACCGTGACCTAGAAATAATGATCTCTATAGATGTAACAACAACTTCAGCCCATTTTATCAAGAAACTTCATTAAAACCCATATAAAAATACAGGCACTTGTTAATTTGTTCAGTTACAGAAGGAAAATCACTGAATACCTCTAGTTTATAAATATTAAAAATAATAAACTAAGATAAATGTAATAATGTGTAATTAATAACTAAATCAAATTGACTTGACAAAAACATGTATATGTATAAAAAAACAAATAAAATAACCAAAAAAAATTCATCAATTCAACAATGTGTATAAAAAACTAGAAATCTGAATATATTTCTTATGCATTTAAATGAACTTCGTAGAAACAAACTAGTTCATAAATGATTGATTATATTTATTTAGTTTGTTCACGTTATTTTTTAAATTATTTATATAGTGTAATGTATGTAAAAAATGATTAAATTTAATCACACTTTAAATTATCTCACCAAGCTTCTTAGCTTTAATAAAACTCCTATTGATAAAGCTTCATTAAAGCCTGGGTAGTTGCTCACATTTAATTTGATTTGCCATTTTAATTCAAGTTCGAGCAACTTTAATGAATAAGGGCCCCCCCTAGGATTAATTTTTAGTCCATCAATGATCAAAAATTTGAAAGTATGGTCGGGGAAACACATAATATGTTTGGCTATGTTCACAAACACACAAACACATGCACACACACATGTGCTCACACACACATGTGCACACACACACACACACACACACACACACACACACACACACACACACACACACACACACACACACACACACACACAAAGCAACACTGCACCAGAGTCTTCTACTGTAGCCATATCTTGATACCCAACTGTGATGCCCACCACTGCTATCAATATGTGATAGCTACCACTACCACCAATATGTGACATCCCCATGCTGGGCCAGTAATCAAGGAGACTGAATCCTCACCTCTGACACTGGAGAGGAATGTGCACTTGGATTATAAATGGATACACACAGTATTTCCAGATGCAGACATCTCTGCATCAAGTACAATTTCCTTAAGAGCACACAGGAAACACACTCACCTCTCTATATCTGCATCCCTCCAGGTCCCGAATAAGACTCCTCACTGGTACAGCTGTAGGGTTAGGTTCTCAGCCAAGTGTCCAGACCAAATCCTTCAGCATCCTCTCTGTGAACCCAGTGCTTCATGTCCCTGCCCCAAGTAGCTGACACACACACTCTTTAAGATTTAATTTTCACACACACACACACACACACACACACACACACACACACACACACACACACACACACACACACACACACACACACACACACACACACACACACCTGGGAAAGTCTGGCACAGATTACCCACTCTACCAGCTTTGCGCAGACTATAAGGTAGATTCAATGCCACCAGTCAGTTACTATAAGGCTCTTACAAAGGGTATCCAATTATATGGCACAATATTAATGCTAATACAAATAACAGTATTTGACCAAGACGGCTAGGCCTTCTGGAGTGGCCCACACAATATCACCAAATAAATATAAGTGCTTTCAAAGGTTACTTTCTACAATGGCCAACCACAATAAAAGTTTTAAATATATTTGACAATGAATAATAAAAGTACATGAAAATACTGAATATATATTCATAGTAAACCACAGAGTTCAGATCACAGAAAATATAGAAAAGAATATTGATGGACAGACTCAGACAAATGAAGAAAAACAATATCTAAACAAAGCTTCACTATATTCCTGACTAATCTAAAATAATCAATGTTCCTTAGTTAGGTTATTTATCACCACAAGGCAAGATGCTGTGGGTGAGGGTCTTTCTAGTCAGGTTCCCGAAAAAAGAATACTCAATACTCTGAGATTTCTATTTGTAATATTTAAATATAATTTCTAAGAGGGCTGGCAGAATGACACTATCCGGTCACCTAACTTTAGGTTCTGACAGTATTCCCCTTAGAAGCTGAGACAGAAATTTAGCATAGATGGCTACAATACACATCTAAATGTTTATGGCAGTGCCTGTGGCTTCCCCTCTTTTTACTGAGCTAATGAAGAAAGGCTTTTTCCCAGACCCAGTGTTTCTGGTCTTATTCAGCACTGTAGGGTGCTGTTCTAATGGTTTAACAGTTCATTTACATTTCCCTTATTTTACTTAAAGCAAGCTAGCTGGTTAACAGTGGTTGTCCCAGTATCCTCTATTAAAATATATACATTTCATTCAGTTACAATAGTACATGTACATTTCTTTTCATTTCAGCAGGGTGCACTGCTGATACATTTTAACACAAGCAAACCTCACAAATACATTTTCAGCACAAGCATATGTACAAATCAGTTTGATATACAAATGACATACAGTTATAATAAATTTGTAACACAAGCATCTTGTATAAATCAGCTTGATATTCAAACGACATATCATTCTTTTCAAAACTCCAGCTGGCTATGCTGGCACTTGCCCATATCATCACACTGACATCCTCAAAATATGAAAAAAAAGTTGACAAAATATGTATAAAATAACAAGAATCCGAATACAAAGTTCAAAACAAATAAATGGGCATGACAACCAGTTGCCACTATTTTGAAATAAATACACAACTATACAATTGTTACAGAATCACATAGCTGTGGTGGTACAGCGGTAGTGTTGTTGCCTCACAGCAAGAGGTTCTCCTGTTCAATTCTCGGCTGGAGTGCCTTCTGTGTGGAGTCTACATGTCTTCCCCGCAGTCGAGTGGCCTCCGAAAGACATGCGTGAATGGGCGTGCCTTCACTGAAGGTTGGGTGTTGGGCTGGCAACTTGGTACCATAAAAATCGACTGGCAATCATTAGCAGACCGGAGTTCCGTTGTGGCGACCCCTAACTGAGAAAAGCCGAAAAGACAAAGACAATTGTTACAGAATCATAAACAAAATTCTATAAAATAATAGGATACTGTGTCAAATGTATACTTTCAAATGTATTAAATGTAAACCAATTGTAAAACATTCCAGGACTGGAATATAGTTTGGAATATACAAATATTCCCACTAGCAACATACATGCAGCAGGAAATCAGTGTACACAAATCATGATTTAGAAATTATAGATAAACCCCAGATGACTCAAGTTTAATTGGTGGCCAGGGTCTTACTTCTTAACTTTCCATTAGTTTTGCAGAACATCCTTGATTCTACCTGATATTTTTGCCCACTCCTTTTAATTTTTATGATTTTCTAAACTGAGATCACTGAGGATTATAGTCATTCAGTAATGACAGACATTAGTATTTCTATCTTCATATTCTTCAGACAATGTGTGAGGCTACAAAACCTGTTGCACTATTAAACTTTTATGTAAATTAGAGTAAGTATTTAGAAATTATCCCTGAAGGTTCCCCATTATTGTCCCTGATGGTTCCCCATTATTTTCAGCTTTGTTCAGAATTTTTGAGAAAAGAAGCATGATGGTATGGTCAGGGTGCCGATGGTGCTGATTAGGAAGAAATGGGAATTTTGTAGCTGAGGTTGGCTAACCCACCCACCCTGGGGGAATGGACTTTGTTTAAGTTCTGCTATAGCAGTGCTACATGGAGGAAGGCCCAGTACTGTGTTCCAGAACCCAGGGACTAAAGGGCATAAGCCTGCCCTAAGAATGCATGTATTGCAGCCAAGCTGTGTAGGTATGTGGAAGTTTGTATGCACCACAGGTTGACATAGCCAGTCTCTGCATTACACCTAATGGTAGACAAAAAGAGGGCTTTTAGGAGCACCAAAATATCTCCTAGTCTCTGTGTGATTACAGCCACTGATATGACTCTTACCTGGCATTAAAAGTTGCTAAGTGTACGGAGACATGAACAAACCAACCAGGCCATAACTTGATTGTCACAGGATGCATGTGGGGATGGGAAACAAGGGCCAAAAAAGAATAATAAAGAAATAAGTTAATCTCCCCTCACCTCATCCCTGTGCATGTAGACATATTTTTTCCTTAATGCGTTACCCTATTTTTTATCATCAACTCACATAACTATAGCACACTAGTCATTACAGTCTATCTGCCAAGCTATATTCAGTTACAGTTAAATTGACTGCATGCATGCTGCAAGACAAGTGAGCTCAATTACAGAAGATGAAGCTGATTCAAAACTTCCAGTCTTTGTTGCAATCTGTTGACTTAAACATGTAATCTGAGTTTGCTTAAATAATGGTCATAAAGCAATACGAGTTGATCTGCTAGTAACCTGAACCATTAAACAAATGTCAAAGGTACACTGTGATTTCAACATCTCAGTAAATACAGTCTGAGAGCTGGGTGTTGTCTAGGATATTTGCACTATGCTGTTATGAAGTCAAGACAACACATACTTGAGGGAAGATAAAGTTACAGTAGAGTGCAGTACATGACTCATACTTGTATAAATGGAACTAACTCATTAACCTTTGTGCAGTTCCATAACATGTGTAAAAATGTGCCCTTATTTTTTAACAACTCAAATCTCTGTCATTCCTCCTAAGTTCCCTTTTGTATAACAACTAGGGTATGGTACATGTCTTCTGGTAAAAAAAAAAAAATAGTTGTTTTGAGCTTTAAGGAAAGCTGACCACTTACTTCCCATGCCCGGACCTTAACTCATGTCATCTTTCTGTCTGAGAAAATGTCATCCCAGTAGCTACTACCTGATGGGCAGCAACTATGCTATTGCTAAAAATGGATGACTGTGTAAGGTAGGATATGATTAAAATACTTGTGGCTACTTTAATTTTCTTTTTTAGATTGGAACCAGTGTATAATGAACACACCCTTGATTAGCTTCGAAAGAGCGATGGCGATCAATGCCATACCGAAGTCTTCTACAGTTGAGCAACTGGTAACTCATTCACTTTTGTGCTCATTAAATCTTCTATGTGAGTGTTTGGATCAGTACAGATACACCGTATTGTGGGTTTAAGAGAAAGTGAATATGCAGATATACTGATTTAGTGCATAGCCAGACAAACATTCAGCTGCATCACAGGGAATTTCTTAATTGCCTCCTACCAATATGCATAATGTGGGCACCATATGATACCTTTAAATGTCAGGGAGTTTGATCATCTCATTCCCCAGGATAGAATTAACTGTGTACAAACTTTCAAAGTTTTTACTGTTATTCCCTTTTAACTACCTGCATTACTATAATTTAAATAAACACAATATTTTACTTCAAAAATACATGCATTCTACATATTAAATATGGTCTCTTTCTGCTGCCACTGTGTATTTTTTTGCCCACACAGTCTGTCACTCATTACCCCTTCCCAGTCAGCCGGCTCAAACATTCCCCATCACAGAGGTGAGGGTCATCTGGCATCAAGGGTGATTGGAGATTTTCTTTCATATTGCTCTATCCCACTGCACACACTTTGTAAAATACCAAGGAGGGGACAAGCAATGTGCTGCAGAAAAGGCATCCCTCACTTCTGCAAGTGGCACTTCCTCCCAGGCTGCCCTGCTTCTCCCCCACAAGCATCAGTGGTGGTTTCTCTGGTCTCCAGCAGTGAAACAACATCAGTCAGTCTGCCACTGAGTATGCACTTTTCTCCCCCCCAGGGTAGGCAGCAGGCCACAAAACATCACTCTCTACTTCCCTGCCTAGCTATTCCAGTGTCATTGCCACTAATCAAACTCTGGTCTCATAGATCACAGTCAGGACCCCATCTCTGTGTGCCCTAAAGCCAGGCATTCTTTCTACTGCTACTTTTACCATGGTAAAACCTGCATATAATCTGTGCTTCACAGATACTTACTATGTTTGTTGGTTGGCACATGAGCAACACATTGCAAACCTGTCCCTGCTAAATCACATGAGTGCAAAGACACATAGTAGTGGAAGTTGCATTGTACAGTGTTGTTGTTGTAGAATTATATGTTTATGTAATAGCACTGTATCATCCCAGGGCAATGTGTAATTCATATCTTTCACCCATGATGGGGAAAATGTAAATGTTGGTCAGTCAGTCTGTGACCTTGTGATCAGAAAACACGCCCTCATCACTATGGATAAAATATGAATTCTCCACTCCCTTCCATTTGGTCATATTATATCACTCAACTAAACAAATAAGTACTTCTCTATACTCCATTCATGGTAGCTCAGTTTTTTTGGTGTTGACTTCTGCATATATATCTATAATTAATGGTTCCCAGTATAAGCTAAATAAAGTAGGTAATTTAAGACGTTTCTGCTTCATGTTATATTTTAGTTGTTTGAAAATGGGCAAGTGAAGTAGGTGTAAACTAGCACCATGGGCAGTGAGCAGGAGTATAAATGCTGAATGCAGTGAGCACTCTTGAACGGAAAGCCATGTACCTTAAGAATATCTATAGTATCAAGCAGAATCGAAGGAGTGGCACAGGCTTGGGTATGAGTAGAAATGAATGTAATTAAGCCTGCTGGGACTGCAGTAGCCAACATTGAGCCAAACAAAAGATAACAAGATTACTGAAGCAAAACATCCCCAAAAACTCAAGATGGTTTTCAGTGAGAGGTTATGCCTCCTCTACCTTCATGCAGATTGCCTACCCCTGTATCCCTCGACTTAATGTAATCAATTCCAAGGTCATTACACATTGGATAAGGGGAAAGACCCTGCTAATGGTTTTACATTGTCCATCTTGCTTTTCAGCCTCTAGTGTGCTTTCAACTACGAGGCTGTCAGCTGAGGACATCACCAACATATTAGCAGAAAATTCAAATGTAACTTTACTCCACTATTGCTCCCCTTATAGAGCAGCATATGGTCTGTAGAATTCTAGACCATACTATTTTTGACAAAATCAAGAGGGATGTGATTATGAGTGTCTGGTTTAAAATATGTTATATATATCCAACCATGGAATGGAGAGCATGGGACAGTTCTTGTATTTCTGATAAAATTCTGCAAATGGACTATTAGTGTTCACTTTCTTATTCTTAATATGATCATTAATACATATGGTGGTCTCTTCTGTAAGTGAGGAAATTTAAATCTATATAGGCTTTGTCAATTTAAAAGCAGCCTTGCATTTCTTTCCAGTTCCTGGGAGATATATATATATATATATATATATATATATATATATATATATATATGACTGGTGTTTCAGCAGAAGGTATTAACATGCATTTCACTCTTCTCACTAACATAAAAAAGTTGATGACTTATCAGCCTTCGTTAACCAACACAAACCTGATGTGTACAGGATAACAGGGACTTATCTCATCTCTCATTACAACATCACATCACTTACTTAAGTCTTCAAAGACCTCTGTATAAATTATAGGAAACACAAGGCTATTCGACCAATGAGTGTCAATAACCATCCTCAAGCTCTATAAACCTTTTCCAGGAGCACAAGGCCTGTAAGTCCCAGGTTGTATTTCAGGGCAACCCTCCATTTGCCTATGTTATGTCTGAAGGCCAACATGGATTCACATTGCTTGACAAGCAAATGGAGTCTATTCCAGAGAAAGAGGAGGCACTGGGTAATGAACCAATCTCTCTGTTTTATTACTTGATATCAATTGAAATGTCTTGTTCTAGTGTTCCCTACACTCTGATATGTCAAGAAAGTGGAGGTCCCACATAATAGGGTCCTAACGGCAGAGAAAGAAGGGCACAGGTCTCCTCCTCAAGAGCCTGTATAACATGGAGTACAAGGACAGTGATTACCAGCTTTCCTAATAACTAAGACTTCTGAGGCCTGAGATCCTTTTTGTTGGGAACCTCTGTGGTTTTGCAAGACTTTTTTGATGCGTCTAGTAAAATGCATGCCAAAGGGTACATTATATTCTTAATGGGTCTAACCAGGG
Organism: Protopterus annectens; assembly: GCF_019279795.1. NCBI lineage: Eukaryota > Metazoa > Chordata > Ceratodontiformes > Protopteridae > Protopterus > Protopterus annectens. Next base: position 1,196,476,561 of record NC_056743.1, on the reverse strand, counting down.
CAGAGTTCAGGGGTGCAATAACTTTCTTATTTTGAGGAGATTTCTTTTGTGATTTATTGAGAGATGTAGAAGAATTTTCTGACTACAGGTGCTATGTGGTGATCAAAGGAAAGGAAGCAACTGACCCAGATGACCAAGTCCTTGATCATGGACTCACAGGACAGTAGTGTATCATTAATGCAGTAGGTGGTAAGAATTTTTTGTTTTCTGAAGATGATACTACATTTTTTAGTATTCAGTCTGAACCAGTGGTGGCTCATGCTATTGGACTGCAGGACTGCAGCCCCACCCCCCCCCACAGCTGTGAAAGGAAAATAAAGAAAGAAAAAGAAAAGATTTTAGCTGCAACCTGCGTGTCTGAATGACACACTGTTAACGTCCCGGAGCTCAAACTGCGCATGCGTGCTCTGTGAGTTCTGGGTTTAAAAAAAAATAGTTTCTGTAAATCTGGACTACTGTAAAATCAGTTCAGATTAAGAAAAGACATCCATGTAAGATGCCCAGAAGTCTATGTGGTTTGTAACTGCGGTGAAGTGGAAGGGGATCAGACTGCCATATCTGCAGTCACGTATGTGATGTGGCTGGCTGGATGGCTACTGATTGATCGATTTGGTTCTCTTCTCGCTCTCTTCCCATGCTGGGAAAAAGAGAGCAAAAAACAGTTAGGGAGTCAGCACAGTAGCAGTACTTGTTTGGACTAAGGGTGGAAAAACACAGAAGTAACTGAATAGTGAATGGAAGGTGAAATACTTGCACATTGCTGTGCGTTAACTACATTTCCCATAAGAATCTGCTGTTGCCAAAGCCAAATATGAAGCATGTAGTGGTTTCCATGGTGAAATAAGTATATTGCAAAAGTACTGCGGGGTCCATTTTCTAGATGTTTTAACAGTGCTGCGTATGTGGGAGAACATTTTCAAGAATGGCACCCATCACTTCTTTTGAACTAGTTAGAATGGCACCCATCACTTCTTTTGAACTAGTTAGTGTACGTTTCTTTTGCTGTGGCTTTTAAGAAAGTTACCAAAGTGGGTCACACTAATTTGCCGGTAACGGTAACAAAATTTGCTACTTGTTGACGTCCGAAAAGTAGGTATTATGTTTTGTCTTTTTCGCCTTGGTCAGGCTGCACCACATTTTTAGTCAGGACTGCTACACAGTTACTTTTTGTGAATGTTTAGGATTCATTATGTTTAGTGGAATACAGGGAAATGATACTTAGGTAACTTGTACTTTACAGTGATAACCCCTGCACCCTAATGTTTAAGAAATGTACTCATCCCTCAAATTTATGTCATACACTTACAAAATCGACACATCATTTTAACAGTTGCCCCTCTCATTTCCAAAACTATTATTTAAATTACTGCCATCACTAAGCATGCTGTAGAGATAGGTGCTACAGCCATTAGCACACCTCTCATATACTATGATGTTTGCTGTTCCATGCATGTTTGCTTCTCTTAGTTTTCTGGTTTTCTTAAGTCAGAATTGTTCCTGTATCTTAACTGTCCAGAATTTCGCAGAATGGCAAGATTTTAACCTCATAATTTTGATCTGTTCTTCATAAAATTTGTGGTTTTCTTGCATTGAGAATTCAAAATTAGAATTCAAAATTGCTAAACAGAGACAGACATTCGAGTTTCAGATTTCCTGTCCCTCAGAAAAATAGATGTTAGTGCAAAATCTGTTAATCCAGCAACATTCTAAGTTTAAAAAACCAACATGTAAAACCTTTTCCTGCTTTTGGGCCTTTCTATCCCATTCATTTCGGTTTTGTCAAGAATTCTTTCACTAAGAGGTTGAGAGGTATGTACCAGTTTAGGGGTGCAGACATTCTTAAATGACTGAAATAAGCCTAAACTCAGGTTTTGTTTTTGTTTGTTATAATTAATTATAGGGAGTTCTAATGAAAGACTTAGCCAGACATATATACCTTGCATTCCCATTCTTCTTAAATAAGTGACGTTATTGTTTTATATATTTATGATCGGAATTAGGTATGCGAATTCCATCTTTCAGCATGACTACAAAATTGAGAAGGCATCTTGATAAACATACCTGCTTATCGCAAAGGCATAACATACTTAAGGCATAAGTGATAGGGGGATAGCATATATGCAAATAAGGAGTATTACACATTTGTGTATCAGTAGGATTCCTAGAGATGAATTTAAAATGGCCTCATTTGCATATTAAATACATAAAGGGCCCTGAACTTCTGCCAGTAAGCAGCACTTTACCATGACAATATGGAGTTGTGAGGGGAAAGGAAAAAGGTATATGGACTGCCATATATTTTAAAAAGAGATACAATTATTGACTTTACTTAAAGAAATTGGTGCTTCTGCATACATGCACAAACTACTGAATGGGTTGCTGGGGGAAATGTTTCATTTTGGTGTCAGTGAAGTACTTGTGCAGACATGGACAAACTACTGAATGGGTTGCTGGGGGAAATGTTTCATTTTGGTGTCAGTGAAGTACTTGTGCAGACATGGACAAACTACTGAAGGGGTTGTTGGGGGAGATGTTTCATTTTGGTGTCGGTGAAATTCTTGTGAGTACATGGGCATACTGCTGAAGGAGTCACTGGGGAAAATGTTTAATTCTGGTGCTTGTACATACTTGGATATACCAGCAGATAAAGCAGTGCAGTACACCTTACTTGCTTCACCTTGTGCTGCCTGGCTGGATTGGAAAGTGAAAAGGATAGGAAGGAAGTGGAACAGAAGTATAAATTATAGCAGGTTAGTGAATGGAGAGAACAAGATAAGTAGTAGTAGTCTTAATGTCTTGACTTGTCCCTGAGCAATCTTGACGTCTTCTGTATGCTTGCCCTGACCCTCATACAGTTTTTGATTTTTCTTGCAAACCACCTAGGGCTAGGGCCTTGGACTCCAACTCAGCAAGTAATGGATTAAGATTTGTGGTTTTATTGAAAGATATGTTTAAAAAAAAATTGAGAAAAAAAAAAGATTTGTGGTTTTATGGTAGATTAGTGAGGGCTGAAGTCATTAAATAATGACAGACATTTTTGTTTCAGACTTCATATCCTTCAGAAAATACATACTTACTTATACACATCCTGTTTTTCTAGCAACTTTCTAAGTTTATAAGTGCAATATTGAAAATCTGACCCTATTTTTAGGCCTTTGTCCCTTCATTATTTTAGGCATTGTCTAGATTTCTTGTGCTAACAGCCTGAGCACTACAGTGAGAAACAGACCAAATATATTAGCCAAAATGTGAACACTCTGCAACAATATGCGCAGCTGAGAGGTAGGGTGTGCTGCAATATTGTGTTTAGGAAAACATGCATATCTCCCATTTATACACTGATGTATGGTATCTTGCAAATGTGTTTCAAAATGATTTGTGTTTTATATAATCCTTTTGATTGGGTCTAATAGCGTATATCCATCTGCCTTGAGACTTTTCCTTTCTTGTTTCCATTTTATTGGTATCCTCTTCCAGGACTAGTACTTTACTTGACAAACTTCTTGTTAAGCTTAATACTTCATGCTTTTTACTTGTGCTGATCTGTTCAGGTCATAATTAGATCAGAATGTGTCCCTTGCTAGTGGAGCTTGGCATATTAGTTGAACTGGATTATTAAAGACTTGCATAAGTAACTGACTTTCTTGTTGTTTCCTCAGTTTAAACAGTCAGTATAAGTACTAGTGTGCATTTGTGTAAAGTAAGATGGATTACATTACTTAGATGAGATTGCTTACTTTGACTATTGTTTATTTATTTTTCTTTATTGTTTTTTTACCACAAGCAGACATTTCAGGTGCACGCAGTCAGTAAAGTGGCCATAACTGATGGAGGTTATCTGTAAATTAAGTTTCTTTCCTCTGCAGTTGTTTGATCACTGCTAAATAACAATCTTTTTATCTGGTGGGAACATGTCACTTTGAAAAAGTTTTGGCAAATGTAAAAGAATGGATACTGTTCACTAAAACAAACTACTTTTACTCACAGTAGAGTTTGCTTTTTTCTCCATTGTTTTTTGTGACCTTGAAGTTGGTTTATATAAATCTGGGTTGTGGGTGGTGTGGTGTTCCCCCTATATGGAAGTGACAGGGGGGCTTGCCCCCTGCAAAACTATCTTGTAATATCTGAATGTAGCTTCAGTGAACGGTTGTAGTTTTGTTTCCTGTCACTGAAAGTAATTTGAGTGACTCTACATAAATCCAGTCTGGTGTGTCTGCAATATTATTGTGCATTGTATTTTATTTGTTGAATTCTGTGTAAACCTAGTATTTTTATGGCTTATGCAGTGTATGTGGGGAGTTGCAATGCATTTAAGAATAACTATATGGCTATAATTTCTTTTTCTTTCTGGATAAGAAACATTTTTACAAGTGGGGGTATCCCAGAGATTGCTACTTTCAGCATGTTACTTAATACTTTTATAAAGCTGAATATAAATTATAATTAGAACTGCAAGGATAAGTGGTTTGAGTTGAGCGCTGCTTGTTTTTTATACTTGATTTTGACTAGCACCATAGCCCCACCCCTTTCTAGTTGGTTACACCCCTTTCCCATTGACCCCTTCCATTCAGCTGTCTCCTGCAGCCCCCTTTGATTTGAAGTCACCAGCCGTCACTGGTCTGAACCCTTTTTTAATTTATCAGAAGTTAATGCGTGCTAGTTCCATTTGAAGGGCATTAATATCATTGGTTGATTTAGCAATTACACCCATCTTACAATCATCAGTGAACTTAGTCAGCAAAAGATAATTGGTTTAAGTTAGAGAAATGCCAAAAAGGAGGGAGCCTAGTACATAACCCTGGCAAATATCACTGGTTACCTTTTTCCTAACTGAGGAGGCATCATCAATCTTGACAGCATGCATTTTGCTCTTGAACCAGTTTGCAATCCATCTTACCACATAGGGTTCAGTGTTTAAGACCATTAGTTTATTAACAATCCCATCATCTGATACAGTGTCAAATGCCTTTGTCAGATTCAAACAGTGTGACTAACCCATGTCCACCACCTATGTGACCTTTTAAAGAAACAGTCAATATTTAATAGGCATGACCTTCCCTTAACAAATCTGAATTGTTGTGGGTTGAGACAATCAGTTATTTAATGTCCTGGTTTATGAGGTCAATGATGATGGTCCCATGGCTTTGCAGACAAGACTAGTAATGCTAATAGGTCTGTAGTTACCTGGAGGCAGAAATTGGGCCACCATTATGGATGGACACCCCCAACACAGTCCACTATGACTCTGGAACATGTTCTATGGCACAGCTTAGACTAAACAACTTAAGGAGGGGATAGCAAGAGCCTGCTTGACACTATTTAATAAACAACGTTGTTATATTGTTGGTACCCATCAAAGAGGTGTTGTTTGTCCTAGAGAGTGCTTTAAGGATATGATCCTTTGAGACAGTAGGGGAGAAAGTTACTCAGGGATATTTTAAAATGGGGGATGATAAATTTCAGTGGAGAAATCTGCAGCAAACTTATTTACTGATTTATGACTGGAGTGCTATTATAATTATGTTCAGAGCAGTGATGTAGATTATTCTTTGGTTTTGTAATGTAGCTAAAGAAGTACTTGTAATTATCTTCAACCTCAGAAACTAGCTTATGTGCATGGGAAGCTTTGCTGGTTTTCATAGCTGCCTTCAGTTTCTTGGTGAGGCATTTCATATTCACTTTGTAATGTGAGGTTTTGGCCTTACTAGTTAATCTAAGCAATTTCTTCCATTGATTGTATAATTTGATAATACTAACTCACCACCAGGGTGTTTTGCTGTTGAGGTTGCCACTATATTTGGTTCTGGTGGGAACAGCTCACTCAATGCATTTATCCAAAATGAAATAAAGATCCTTAGAATAGGTGGCTGCATATCCAGTATCAACTGTGGGGTTAGCACGGGTGAATTGTGTGATTTCAATGTATTGTAAAACATTTGTTTAGAGGGTGGTGTTGGTTAATTGTGGGGTGGTGGTGGATGTTTTGAGGGTAAATGTAGCCAGTTTGTGGTTTGACTTTAATGATTGATTTGATTTGATCCAGAGAATTCTCATTATCCCACTCTAAGAAACATGCATACCTGTTAGAAGTGTAAATACTCCAGTCTGTTGAGGGTTAGTTGAAGTCGCAGAGGATTATAGAACCACCGTTTATAGGAATATTGTCAACAAATGCCAGGAAGTTTTCATGATCCCTGGGGGTCATAGACAGGGGTTAGTAATAAGCTATAAGTTTGAATTCAGACTTACCTAATGTGAGCTGAATTCCATTAGCTCACGTGGGGGGAGGGGTCATGGGGTATCACCTTAGAAGGGATAAAATCCTGATAAACACTGAGATACTTCTGCCTTTACCAAGTAGGCCTGAAGGCATGAAAGGCCCAGAACCCAGGCATGGATGGGGTGCTTTCATTACACCTGAACCTGCCTCCAAATTGGAAGTTTGTTGTTAAGACACCTGGCATAGAGAAATAACACTTTTATGTTGTCCTGTTTATGATTTGATTTGTTAGTTAGGTTTGTATGTTCATGCTCTAATGTACTCTGATGTACCCTAAAAAACTTGATGGTGAAGGTTTTCTCCTAGCTAAGTACACCTTATTGTTATTCTAACTGTAGTCACAACTAAAGTTAACAGATACTGCTCCAGCTGACTACTACTGGAATTTACTAGTCTTGGTAAATACGTTCATAGGTTAGTAATAGTCTTATGATACACATGATCATTACTGTCTTAGACACAATATCCTAAACTGTAAGTACCTATTGACATGACTGACTTATACCTAGTTTCAACCACTTTCAATGAGGGCTTGTGGAAGAAGCCCTTGGGTGTGTTTTCAATTGCCCATTCATTTATCCAGGTTACACTTAAGGACGGTCAGGGAGTGATTTTGCTTTATATCCAAAGGAACTTTATTCCATAAAAAAGTGATTCTCAGGGATATATATCTATTTTGTATGAAGGTCCTATTTATGCTTCAGTGGAAGTTATGATCTCCTGAACGGATGTGTAGGGTGTTATTAATTTTGTGGATGCACAGGAAGTTGCATAGGAGTTAGCCCTCAAGGTTCAGTACATTAGACAGAGGTCACCTCTCAAAAGTATGCAGAAAACAGAAAAGAGATGGAATTCTTTAAGGCAGTCTGTGTAGTTCAAGGAAGACACACCTTTAGTGCGGAAGTGCTGCAGTCCCTCAAGCTGGCTCATATACTTAAATGAGTACATACCAAAGGGGCATTATACTCTATTATGGACCTGATGAGGGAGGAGTAGAGGGGGGATGATACTCTCCTTAAATCTGGAAGAACAACTCCTGGTGATAAGTCTGGCTAGGTTAAAGGCTTTCCTAATAACAGTGGATACATGGTGAACAGAAGATAGTTTGTTGTCTGCAAAAGTGGCCAGGTCTCTAATGATGACTGAGTCAACTTTCAAAGGAGTGTCACCACTGTAGTAGGTGCATGGGTACCCAGTTCTGCCAAAGGACACAATGCTGCATTTCTTGGCATTTAGGTTTAAGCCATCATCCAGGCACCCATTATTGGAGTGTGTTGGTACCTCTTGAAGAATCTGGAAGTTAATGAGAGCTCCAAGTGTGCACTCACCTGAAGATGTAATCGGCCATAAGCCCTTAAAGTCAGCTATGACATCAGAGAAGTAAATAGCAAAGAAAAATGGTACTGGGACTGATCCCTGGGGGACACCACTGCTAACTTACTCTTTTTAAAGAGAGTTTGCCTCCCATACTAATATATTGGGTTTTCACCAATTGTTAGTTTGCTATGCAATAGGTAACATAGGATTTTCCAATGAAGTTTGATTAGCTTATCAGTAATGCCAGAGTGTAAAATGGTATTAAAGGCCATGGTCAGGTCCAGGTAGCCAATGTGAACTAATTTCCCTGAGTTTAATGAATCAGTGACTTGCTTAAAGAAGCCCACCATATTCAGGAGGCATGATCTGCCATTAACAAACCCAAACTGGTTTGGGTCCATGACTTGAAGACTGCCTATCTCCTTGTTAATATGTTCTATAATATTGCATTCCATTGCTTCATATATAAGGCTGATGAGGATTATAGGTTTGTAGTTTCCTGGATCAAAAGTTGGGCTGGGTTGGCATAATTGTTAAGATGTTTACTTTACAGACATAAGATGCAGGGTTTGATTCTCAAATGAGGTAATTAGCTAAGCTTAAAATGGCCCACAGGGCAGTTAGCCTAGTACTAACTTATAAATCTATAAACCTATAATAGTAGATCATCCCTTGTGGGGTGAGATAACTACCAAAGTTCTCCATTCCTCTGGTATGAATTCAAGGTTGAGGTTGAATAGGCTTAGTAGCATATCTACCAGCCTGTTTCTGGTAGTACCAAGAAGGCAACTTGGCACATTATCAAGACATAGTGTTTTTGTCCTCGGAGAGTGCATTCAGGACTGCATCAGAGGTGATCAGAGGGGATGGTGCAGGTGCTAGGAGGGTGGATATGAAATGTCAGGGAGCGATAAAGGAATAAAGTTAGATATAAATTTGTCCAATAACATGTTGGCTATGTATTCAGGGGTTGACTAAGTGTTGTTGTTATGTTGCAGTTCTGAACATTGCTGGGCATTACGTCTTAGGTTTTGACATAGCTGAAGAAGTCCTTATGGTTGTCCCTCACAGAGGTGGCGGTTGTCCTTAACAGAGATGGCAAATCTCAATTCATACGTACTTTTGGACATTTGATTTTTTTCTTAGTTCTTTGTTGATTTTTCTGAATTCATCTATAGATAATGGAGTATCTAATTCACTTTTATGAGCTAGGAGTTATTTTTCCTTTTATTATATAGTTTATTTATACTAGGTTCCACCACAGGGGTTTATTCATGAATTTGGCATTATATTTTTGTTTTATGGGGCCAGATGTCTTGATGCATGCTTTGAGGAGGACATAGAAATTATCTGCAAATGTGGCAGTGTGTGAGATGGTGTCATCAAGGTGAGAAGGGTGTGTAAATTTCATCAGATCATCAGTTAACATGACTAAGTTTGCCTTAGAGTAGTCTTCAAAGACAGAAGGTTTTAGTGGTGAGTCTGGTCATAGCCTTATAGTGAGTTGTTGAACAGTGGTCAGATTTAAACAGTGACATGGTAACTGCAGGTTTTAAGCATAGGGTGGTTGTATTGCTGAGAACTAGGTCCAATATTTTTGAATCTCTAGTTGAGACGTGAACCAACTGGTCTAGAGAGCTGGCATTAATAAAGTCCAGGAATCTTTGAGTGTAGTTATTTCAGATGGTATAGGTTTCTCAGTTAATGGAGGGATAGTTGAAGTCTCCCAAGAGAATAGTGTTAGGCTTAATAGGAAGGGATGTCAGTTTGTTTAGATATGCTTCATGGGCTGTAGATGACATGAAAAAGAGTACATCAGCTGGCTGTGATATGGTACAGAGTTCTATTTACTTTAAAAAGGATATGGAGGAGGTCAAGCTCATTGTTCTGGTTCACGCGTCTGGGGTGAGATGGCTTCTTTGGAATACAAACACACCTCTCCGGTAACCCTGTCATTTTCCGTGTTAGGTCTAAAAGAGAGGTAGGCACTGGAACCATGCACTCTGGGAGTGCTATTGCTGTTTTGAAACCATGTTTCTGTAACTATGCAGATATCTATAGTTTCAGAAGTTAGGAAGGCCTGTAAGAAGTGCAAATTCTTATTTAGGCTTCTAGCAATCAGCAGCACTACCTTTATATAGTTTGATGTTGACTGGCTATGTAGGTAATTTGAGAAGACTGACCTTATCTAAAAAAGGCACCATTTAGAAGAAAAATGACCAGCACCAATAAATGGAAGGAGCAACAGGGTTGTCAATTATCTCCTCTCAGACTGACATATATATATATATATATATATATACATATATATATATATATATATATATATATATATATATATATATATTGGATACAGTTAGAATAACACCAGTAGCCAAACCCATAATTAAAGTCAGTTACCTTTTGTATGTTTATTTGTTTGTGGCATCATTCTTGGAGTTGGGAGGATACCGCTCTGTTCTTGTTTCAGAGCAATTTCAGATGCATATTATGAGAGTTACATCATACCCCTCATCATAGGTGACTGTAGTCTCAGTTTATTACTCTACAGTTGCACAAACTTGCCAGGTTTCTTTACAGAGCATGACTTAACATAAACAATTAAATATGATACCACACCCAGCTGCCTACTTGTAACATTTGCTAATATGGTTACTTATTTTGTACTAATTTTTACTGATTTTCATTTCTGTTACATCTATTTACATTAGACTTCCCCAGACATCTGTCTATAATAAAAATGACACTGTAACCCTTATTCATCCTCCCTTACACTCCTATATATATATATACCTTCACAACATACACTTTTTCTGCAATACCCCTCTAATAACCTACCTCAGTCCTCTATATTCAGTATCCCCAACTCTCACTTGAGAATATACATTGTGTCCTCTCTATTTCATATTTTCATTTTATGACTTTCTGGCCATACTCACACCATTCCCACATAGTCTATCACACTTCTCCACATTTTCTTCACACCTCTTTTACTTTCAGTACCTTCAGAAGCATTCTACATTATTTCAAAGGTTCATAGGTACTTGTTAGACTATTGATCTGTGAGGATTTTAAGAATCTTAGGCCTTACATTCCCATTTATTTCTAGCCCTTATATTTTGTGTTTAAATAACCTAGAGGGTTGGCATAGTTACTTATTTAACTGTCCATGAGGGGTGGGAGTGGGGTCAATTTATAATTACTCATCCAGTCGTCCAAATTAAATTTGAATAGAGTAAGGGAAGTACTTTGGTTTATGTAATGTGGAAGACATGTTCTGTAGTACTATTCACTGTGATAGATAACTACTTCTCCAGCATCTCCTATTGATGTTACAAAACAGATCGAAATTCCTGGAGCCACCCTGTTATCAACATCAGTTATTCCCTTTTTTCACTTGGCCAGTTGGCCATACCTCCTTATTCCTTCCCCTCCATAACAAACTTACTCACCGTGTACAGTCCAATAGGTCTTTTTTCAAGCATGTCTCACTTTCCTCTTATTGCCTATTAGTCTCCTGACACTACAGCCACAAGTGCAGATGATCTGCCTCATTCTCCCCATACTTCCAACACTTACTTGGGTGTCTCTCATTACTTGTACAATTTTGTGTTGTCCATACTGCTCCTATTCTTTAAAAAAACTGCCATACTTCATTACAGATCCACTCCGTACACTCCACTTCATAGGTTCATAGGTTAGGTTCATAGGTTCATACTAGGCTACCTGCCCTAGGGCATTTATAAGCCTAGCCAGAGTGTGTTTGGCTTTCACCACCCATTTTAAATTAATTTTGCTATGCCCTTTTTCGAGGTTAGTATACTGTGCCTCTGTCTAACAGTGACACAGAAGTGATACCCGGGGTATAGGTTCATAGGTTCATACTAGAAAATATACATCTTCAATTTGTCAAGCTCTTGCCAGTGGTGAGAATCAAACCCTGCACCTAATGCTTGAAAGACATACACCGTAACCACTGTACCATTGGCCTTTCATCTTCTGTCAGTAAACTATGTCATACAATTTTAGTACTTCTATCCATCCATCTATCCATTTTCTAAAGCACTTGCCCTAGTGAAGATCACAGTAGTAGCAAGCCAAGAGGGTTTCTGTCATGAACAGGCATATAACTGCATCTACTGCCACCAATAAATATATAGTTGACAAAGGATACAATATTTAATTCCCACATTGCTGCCATTAATATTTGATGTGCAACAGAATTAGCAGCATGGAGTTTGATTCCACCACTGGTTCCCAGTAAAATGCAAATGGAAATTGGCTGTAAAGGCACATGGTAAATGCACACTGCTGTCTTCAGTAATCATCGGTACCTGTCACACCTAGATAAGCTCCAGACTGCACTACTGCAGATCCAAATTCTAATCATTGGCTCGCCAGGACTTAACTCACCTCAGGCTAAACTCAATGCCTTTCAGTACAGTCTTACCAACAGTAAAATAAACTTGACCAGCAGTATTCTCACATCCACATGCACACAATATTTTTCAAAATGGGGGGGGGGGTAAATGGGAACTATACAACACTAATTCCTTCCTTGCCTTGGTTTAAGGTATGTTACCACCAGTTAATCTAAACTAGTAACAGAAATCTTCTGTTTACCCTTAAAATAAGTTAACCTTTGAATGTCCAAATGGTAGCAATTAGCTCTGTGCAGTTATCCTTCTATGAATGGGTAACACACAGATGAAATGCATAATCCATTAAAGGAGAACAGCACCCATAGACTCAAAAACTGTTTATTTCATCATGGTTTGGTGTTTCCTGCATTTTAACACTACTCTGGGACTATTTACAGGTTTTTAAGCATTTTTATACTACATTCTGAGTCTGTCCACATGGGGTCTTGCATCTTGAAGTAATGTTGATTGATTAGCCTGCCTCTGGGTCTCCCACAATACAGTGCTCGTCTGTAAAAAGTTACATCATACATGCCTTTTTCTTCCTAAAGCTCCTGTCACTGCATTGATTTTACATGCATACACTGCTGTCTTTCAGTCAGTTTTAAGTAACATTTCATGCCATTTAATGACTACTTAAAATACAAACATTGTAAATGCCACAAAACATACTTTCAAAGTGCTTTTTTCTGCTGCTTCTTTTTAGAATGTCTAACCTGCAGTTTTTTGTGAAGTCTGAATTGTACTACTTTGACTCATCTCCCATCCCCCTTCACACCTAACTCTCCTAGATGTCAAAGTGCTAATGGTAATATGAGCTGTTTCCTGCTGTGAGTTACAGCTCAAAGCAGGAGTCTTGACTCATGTACTGTTTCCTTGTTTTAGCCTTTACTTTCTGTATGGGTAGGGAAGGACCAGGGAGCTGTGACATCACAGCATGTGTGGGTTTTTAAGATGGTCATGGTGATGTCAGTTTGGGGAGGGAATTGGCCAGAAAACTACCTGTATTCAGTGGTCTTGATGACATCAATGAATTGGAGACCTTTTCAGGTTGGGATAAAAGTTTTTTGAAAGTGAAACCACCACAGTACAGTAAGGTACTGTTCTAGTGGAGAGAAACAGTCAATTTAAAATATTTTAAATGCTGTGTTGTTGTTTATTCTTAGCAGGGACAGTAAATAGGGACAAAAAAGGGCAGAGAAGTTGAGCGTGTAATAACAGAATCCCATTGCTGTCCTTTAAGCTAATACTTAAAATATCAGCTACAAGCTTTTACTGTTGAATAATTATAAATGGCTTTACTTGAAATAAATAGGTATAATCATTTCTTTCATAATTAATATGCAGACTGGAAACTGAAAATAAAACTTTAAAAAAATGGAGATGGTCAGAAAAATTCTAGCTAACACCTGAACTAGAAACTATTTGCATCCAGCTATAGACATACTGTGCCCTTACTGTTTATGGCTTTTCAGTTCAAAACTGAGTTTCATAGTCCTTACAGACTGTATAGTTTGAGCGCAGTTTCTAAGAACATATGCTGGTAGGGCAGTAACTAATGTACCTTCTATATTTTGGCTACTTTTTAGTTAACATTTTCTCTGTATATATGTAACTCCTCAAACAAGATCTCCTCTGGCTTTAGTCAGAATGTTAGAAGATGCTTTTCCTCTTTCCAAAATTACAAACTTTTTGGGGAAGTCACAACAACAACCTGCTGTCCAAGAAAGGTATCACCATGTGACCTAGCAGCCAGAATCTTCAAGCTGCAGATTCTAAAATAATGCAAACACTCCAGAAACAATGTTTAGTGCCATTTCCAAGATACAATAAATTCTTACACAATTGTTAATGTGGTTATATGCAGTTTTGCATATTTTATTTTACATACTACACATTTGCTAAAAAGGCAAGTATAATGATGTGTTTTAAAGTTCTAGCTTGATTCAGTACAACGTTAATACTTCTTATGTTTTTTTTCTTTGAAAGAGAGTAACATTTCCAAGATTATTACATTTTTTCTCATAGCCCCCTTTCAATTAACTGTGACTAGTACAGATTCCCAGAAAGTGACCTACAGGCATCCCTATTTATTGGCCAAAGGACCACAGTTGATCCTCATTTTTCAAGATTATTACATTTCTTTTCATTGTCTCCTCACAGTTGGCTGTGACTGGTATACCTCCACAGAAGATGACCTAGAGGCATCCCCGTTTATTGACCAAACCACCACAGTTGGCTCTTTTTAATCCAGAAAACCAACAGCTCTACTCCAAGATCATTATAGACTGTTAAGACCCTCATTCTGTCATGAAAAGTGTTTTTAGACATGTTTTACAACCTTCCTCTGCACTTTTATCACCAGCTGGTCTATATATATTGTGCTTCTTTATACCTTCTTGTAGCTCATTATTTTTCTACTACAGTTCCTATTTTTCTTCCCATACCAGTCCTCAAACCTGTTAATTTTAGCACATACAATTAAGAATGAAAGTTGCTAATGAATGTCATCTTGTAGTCCAGAGTTTAAGTCATTCAGAGTCTATTTGTCTATTGTTGCTCTGAGCAAGTCATTTAGCCAGACAGTGCTCCTGGGTCACCACTGAAAGAGGACTGTGCCTAGTAGGCTTATCCAGTAAACAAATGAATAAAAAAAGTTAGTCTGCATCATGTTAACATCCCATTTACATGCACTCCTCCTGTTCTAATTTATACTGTCTCCTAAGCTCATCAAACATTTTAAATTCCCTGTGCTCATTGTCTTTGAATAAATTCTGCACTTTTCTAACCCCCCCCCCATCTCTTCTGATGCTGTGACCATTGCCCTCACTCACTGGTTAAACTACCCTTGGATCTGCCTTCTACCCACTACCTCACATACTCCTTCCTTATAGAATCCCCACAAGCACCAGCCATTCTCTACAGTTGCACCCTTGTGTCTTTCTCCTTTCACCAATTGTGTAAATAAAGCCCTTTCTTCTACCGTCTGGGACAAATGAAGGACAGATTCCTCTTTTCACTTTCTGCTCCTATCTCCACCTGCTCAGATTCCTTAACAGTTGCACAATTCTCTGACCTCTGTACGTTAATGATCATCCCAGCATTTAATATCTTTGTAAAATACAACATAATCCACCTCACTTCCTCTTCACTTTAAACTTCTCCCTCCCTAATTTTACTATCTATCCCCCAAACAAGCATATCACACACCTCCTGCTATATCCTGATCATGCTTGCTCTGGGTGATATTGGCATTATGTAGCATATCACATACACTATCAGTGTCACTATTATCATCTTCACTGCCTCTGCCATGACTGTGAGCAGACTGACCCCTACATATCTGGAAACCTTCTACGCTGCATCACTGCCTTAGCATTCTGTTCCCTGGTTTCTCTTACTGATGGATAACCATCAACCCTAAGTATCTCATATGATCTGCTTCTCTTGCAGTGCCCTTCCCAAAACACACACACACACAGACATATATATATATATATATTTTTTTTTTTTTCCCCACCTATACCAGCACTTATTTACTGGGGTGGTATTTCAAGCATATTAACTTTTCAAAGTCCCAGAAAATGTCCAACACTTCTGAAATGAAATTGTCTCATAAAAGATTATAACTATTGCTAACTTCCATCTCCGGACTCTCAGTCTTTCCACAATTTTGCAATTACCTTCATCTCTTAAAGAAAAAAGCAATGGTGACAAAGAATGTATTTTTTGTTGTTCTCCTGTTCAACTGTTCCCTCCTTTACAGCTTACTATAGGCTGTTAGGCTAAGGACACACCAGCTAAACAGAACTCTCTCTCACTTATGAACCCCTCTTTTGTTTTCTTCAGTAATATTGAATGCTTCTCTATATTGTAGTATCACCTACCCCTCTATCTTATACTCCCCTTATCTCAGCCCATTCCACAAAACTTAAATGCAACCTACAGTGGTCCAGACGTACTTACAAAATCCACATCAGATCCTTGAAGCACCCAGTCAACATCTTGTTTAACATTACTGCTCTGCTAACCATCAAGTGAAACTGCGTAACTCTGCATTTCTTTGGTTATTTCATAACTAGTTAAGCAGACTGACCCAGAGCAGAGGAAAAATTTCCAAAGCTGCATGACATAATAAAGGATGTCAGTCTGTAATTCATAGGATCCTTTATATCACATTTTTCCTTGTGGTACACAACTATTGCTGACTCTTGTAACAAAAATGGTAATTTATCCACTTTTCACTGCCTCTATAATACTCCACCACAACCAAGCTAGACATTTCCACCTGTTCCTCATCTAAATGGGACCATCTCATATTTTACAGCTACACCATATATCCCTCTACCTGCTTCTAACTTGTTTGACCAATACAGACTTTGATAACATTCTGCCTCATCAATATCTACACCTTTATGCACCTTATTTCTATCTAGCTTTATTATCATCCTCATTGTGAACTCCTCTTTCATCTTCATCAACCCCCTTTTCCCCATTTTTACATAGTGTTGGTGTGTCATGTCAACTGTCAGTATCTCTCTCTATTCAATGCCACTCTCCTGCATTCTTCAACACTAATGCCTGACTGTCACAGATCTTCTGTCACACAATCCATCCACCTCATTTCCTCTTTCCTTCTTTCTGTCTGTCCCAAATCTTCTCCATCAGACTTTCTGCTTTTCTTCATGTGTGCCTGAAGCACCATAATCTGTTCTCTTTGATCTTTTCTACATTTGGAGCTGCTTTGGCTTCTGCTTTTTTGTCCTCATTTATTCATCTGTCCCACAGTGTGCATCCTATCCCACTTCTCATGCACTTCATCTCCATCACTTCTAGCTTCCTCAACTGCTCTGCCTTTACTGCCTAGGTTTCTGTACCATACAGTAGTACTGGTCACACCACTGTTGTGTACACTTTTCTTTTCAGCTTCTTTGGCATTCTTCTGTCATAAACTACACATGTTAGTCTATGCTAGTTGGCTACAGCCCCTCTGATTCCAGCTTTGACCTTCTCGTTCAGACTTCCTTCTTCTCAACCACCTCGCTGTTAACCTGTTCCACTATTTTCCACTCTATCTCAATTTACAGCTTCTTCTGATTTCCCCCATTTGCTACCATTACAGCTGTCTTATCTGTACTCAGTTTCACCCCATGTGCTTTACATTTTTGCATTCCATTCCCCCTATCCTTTGCTGAAGTTCTTGCTCAGAGTCTGCCTGTAATGCCAAATTGTCTGCATATGGCAAATTTGTTGATCTGCCCCCTCTGACCTATTTGCTAATGTAGTCCATCACCAGTATGAACAGCAGTGGGCTCAGAGCTGGACTCTGATGCACACCTACTTCCACTGGGAGCCCCTCTGAGAGACTGAACACTGTCTGTACTTGAGTCATTGGGTCATTGTACATAGCCTGCACTAATTCTACCAATGTTTCTGGGACTTCAAACAATCGTAGGGTTGTCCAAATCAGCTTTCTTGGGACGTTGTCATATGTTTTCTTCAATCCTAGAAATATCCAGTTGGACTCTTTCCTCATCTCTATGAGTTACGTTGGCCACTCTTGCATGTGATCTTGTGACTGTCTCTCTTTCTGAACCATATGTTATCTATTATTAAGCCATATGCCAGACAGAAGTCTAGAATGGCATTTCCTTTTTTATTCCTGTTGCCTCACACATGTAGACACAGGCAGTCATATCTTGTTTTGTCTGTTCCAATATGTGCATTCAAGTCACCCATTATCAGCACCAATTCATGTTGTTCTTCTTTATCTAGTAGGTCCTGCAACTGCTGTCTGAATGCACTATACTCCTTATTATCCCAACCCTGCTTTGGGGTATAGGCTAAGATTATGAATACTGCTCTATCATTAGGCTGGAGTCTGCCGTGAGACCGTCACTAATTCTGATGACATATCTCACTGCCTTCTGAACCTTCTCCCTCACCACAATTCCTGCAACATATTTAGCTTGCCCTCATCCTGAGTAGTATCCTCTGTATCCCAAGCCAAGTGGCTTTACCGTATTGCCCTTCCATCTTGTCTCCTGGATACATAGGATGTCCAGCCTCCTCCTTACCATCTTGCCATCCATATCCACGCTGCATCCTGTCAGTGAACCTACATTGAGTGTAGCAATTCTTAGTTTATATTTGGCAGACTGATTGGTTTTATATCCAACAGTGCTATCCCAGGTAATCAAAACTGGGCAAGAGGACACTGGCCGGCCAGTAGGTTATTAAGCCAGAGCTGCACTCCTCTTTCTAGTCTCTTAACTTCCACTCTAACATTTCTTTTATTTCTTATTCTTTGCCCACCATGTTACATTCTTCCTTCATAACTCTGCTAACACCTGACTCATACTTTGTTCTTTATTCCAGAAATGAGTTCTCTTTTTTACATTCTGTTCTTTCCCCTCCACCCCTTTGATCCCAACCATTTGTTTCTGCTCTGTTTTCAACTGTCTAATTCCCACTTCCTTTCTTCTTTACCTATTTTAAGTACTCTGCTTTTACCATCATCTATCTTCTCCTCTCTTCCTTCAGTCCCTTCCTTATGTTCCTCTTTACCTACTTATGACTCCTCAATTTTTTATAATCACTTTTCCCACAAGATCCTTGGTCCATTTTCCGTCCCTTTCTCACAGACTTCCATTTCCATGGATTTCATCTCTGTTTCCCTTTGTAACTCCACTTCCTGTCCACCCATCCACATTTGTTGTCTGAAATGCACGTCTTCTGTCATCAGCCACTCAGCCTTGTCTGCTGTTATGTCATTCACAAAAAATTCCAGCATGCTAGCATGTTTAGGAGAAAATGTACTCCTTCTCTCTGTGCATCAACTACCCTACATTTGACATACCGTGGCCCATCCTTCCTCTAATTAACTGCTTGTAGTGCTTGCTATTTTCTCTGGGTTCATTATATCTTACCACCAACACTATCCCCTTTGTTCTCATTCATGTTATCTATTCAAAGAGCTCTCTAAACACCTGTCCTTCCTTTCTCTTCAGCATTTAGTAAATAGCCACTACCATACTCATCCCATTTCCTACATCTTATTACTGCATATTTGTAATTATCATGTCTATTTTCTTTCCTTCATGGCATTCCATTATTCATAAATATTAACACCTCCTCTTTTTCTCTTCTTTGGGAGAGTCTTCCACATTCTTTCAGAGCCCCTTCTCTTTGGCTTCCTCACCACTGTCATCTTCCATTTTGTTTCTTGTAACATTACGCACTCTTAAATTTTCCTAATACTCTCTCCCATTTTATATAATGATTCAGTGAATCTCACATTCTGAAGAAGACAACACATCGTTGAAATCACCTCTGTGGCATAGAGAGATAAAGTCCTGATTGTGGCATAGACAAATCAAGGTCTAGTAGTAGCTTTGGTGCCTCTAGGAACTAGGTAGGAAGGATAGAAGGGAGCAGCTGTTGCTTACTCACCTACCTTGATGGAAAACAAAGGTAATCCAGAAAACTCAAGCCATGTCTGATATCCTACCTGTGATCCAGTGGGTGGCAGGACTAACAAGAAACATAGTACAAAGGATTAGTTCAGACAAAATCACTTAACCTAGCAGATCTAGGAGACTCTTTCTCTCTCTCTGACGCCATCCCTGTGGAAGTAATAAAGATGCCTTGTTAAAGTTTCAAGTAGTTTATTCAGTTAAGCAGGTGGATGGATGTGTGTTCTTGTTCTAAACTATTTGAAACTTCAACAAGACATCTTTATTCCTCCCACAGTATTGGCATCAGAGAGAGTGTATCTCCTAGCTCTGCTATACTGGGGAAGAGATGCATCTCTGGCTTCCCACAAGGGTGACAGTGAGTGGGAGCACTATATGTTATGCAATGGCACCCATGCTATTAAGGTGTTTTTAGCACCAGTGATGCTGAGGGAATTCAGCATGCAGAGGCACAGTACCCCTTAGGAGACAGCTAGAGTGGGCTTGGAGGAGCCATTGTCCAGCAAGCAACATTCAGAACTGAGGTTTACTCTAATAAGGACCATGACAGAGAGGCATATTAATAATCCAAACTTTCTCTATCTTACTTTGACTATCTCTTTTCGTCAACTCTTACACTGAACTGACATCAACCAAACCATCATTGTCCAGCAAACAACATCCAAGGCTGAGGTTTCCCCAGTAACGACCCTAATAAGGATCACAAGAGAGACAAATTAATAATGTATGTTATTTAGTGTCATGCCTAACATAACTATCCTATTCCTCTGTAATAAATAGGGCAGGATCTTCTGTAGATAACAAACACTCCCACTAGAAATAACAAGCTCCTTGGTAATTTTCTTTATACTGGAAGACATGGCCTTCTCTTGAGCTCCCATCCTTCTCTTCTATTCTACATTATATATCCACCACAAAAGCCTTCCCCTACTTTACCTACCTTACTCTACTTTATATTATGTGTTCTTTGCTGCAGTATAAATCTGTCTGACTGTCTTCTCCTATAACTTCCAGTGCTTTCACTGTCTGTAACATGTAAATAGTGACCTTTCCCTTACTGAAACATAAAAATAATAAAGTGCAGTACTTAGTATCTCTTTAGGCAGGCTTTTCTACTAACTACACCTGCACCAGGTTAACTCCTTGCTTTGTAACTCTTTCTACTAACCCCAACATAATTACTACGAATCTGTAACATTGCACCTTCTGCTGTTATTTATTACCTTGCTCTTTCTCCTAAGGGATATTCTAGTGACATTACATTTTTACTCTTTCTACCATGAAAACATCACAAAACCAACTAAAAAAACAGAAAGGAAAGCACCCACAGCGGACTTTGACACACGTTTATTACAACATTTAGCACTTTTGTCTGTCAAGTGATGGACTTCTTCAGAATAACAAAAAAGAAAAAGTCCCAGCTTTTGTAACAGTAAAAAAAAAAATCTGACTAGTATTTTAATTAGGACCAATTAACTTTTAAAATCCCCCTTCCTTGTGTAATACCCGATATTCACAATCACACATTCATTAAAATAAAGAGTTTTTACACATTAAAAACATTAAAAAATCCATTAATACAATCACCAAAACTTGTATTTTTTTTTTTAAAACCAATTTAAATGGCAAACACAGATTTCAATTTCAAATAACTTGCTATAGAAATAAATTCATTTAGACTGGGAATGTTTCCTGCATTACATCTTAGCTACCATTTTAATTATTTGTACTCAAGCTATAATTTTTCCAGTGTAAAATCCTTTACATTGTTGGCATTTTGCCACAAAGATTACCCTTTTAGTACCAAATCCTTCAATATAGACCTCAGAGCCTTCCAAAATGTTCTTACACTGGGAACAGTAGCCACATTTAGTCATCTTCCCCTCTGTTATATTATGGAATGTTCTTTCCATCAATGATTTAAAACATACATCTTTCTGATATTCTATAATCATTTTATCTCCCACTTTTTCAATGTAGTCGTGTTCAACACTAAATATAGTCCAATTCTTAAAAATAGTGTCTCGTATACCATCAAAGTATATACTATATGTAAGTATAAGGGCTTTGTTATAATTGGTTTCCTTCTGATGACCTACTGTCCCTCCTCCAGCGTCAGTGTTATGTGTCCCAAGTATGGGCAAATACACCCCCCCAATTCTCTTTCTCTCAATTTCCAAAAAAAATCTGCAGAGAGAAAGTCACTGGGATACCCCATTCTAGAAAGCATTTCCCACAATTTCCTGCATTCTTCCTTAAAGCATGTGTCATCATTGACCATTCAGGCCACTCTTACACATTAGCCCTTCACTAATGCCTTCTTTTGATGAAGTAGGTGCCAGCTGTCAAAATGCAAAAGAGAACTGGAATAAGTGCATTTTCTGTAAAGTGTTGACTCACATTTTTGGGCCACTTTATTTTTCTTAATGGAGATGTCCAAGAAATTAACACAGTCAAAATTTACTTCCATGGTGAATCTCAAAAATTCAATGGAACTATTGATATAATGAAAAAACTTGTCTAATCTTTCTCTAGTATCCCTCCAGAAAATTGTGATGTCATCTAGAAAGTGTTTATATAAAAACCATGAATTTGTGAATTCAGAGGTAAAAACAAAATTAGTCTCCCATGATGCCATCACCACATTAACAAATACCGGTGCACATGCCTCACCCATTGCCACTCCATTTCTCTGTCTAAATAACTGATTTTCAAAACTAATAAAATTGTTTCCCAAGACAACCTTCATTAAACTTCTAATTGCTAG
The DNA here is from genome assembly GCF_019279795.1 of Protopterus annectens. Lineage (NCBI taxonomy): Eukaryota > Metazoa > Chordata > Ceratodontiformes > Protopteridae > Protopterus > Protopterus annectens. The sequence goes on along the minus strand of NC_056743.1, from coordinate 1,196,454,301 downwards.
GCATTTAGTATGCCCAGACCCGGATATAGGTGGAAAAACTCAAAAAAAAAAAAAACACTCAGTACCAATATCATGGGGAATTACAGAAAATAAATCTCTTACATCAATTGTTACAAAGATGGTAGTGTCAGAATATAGGTTAGTAGTAACATTAGCCAAAAAGTCCCAAGAGTCCTTTAATAAATAGGGTATCTATCTAGAACCCCCTTTGTCTGTTGATCAATAAATTTAGAAATAAAAAAAATTTTGAAGTGTTAGAATTTACAAATGGCCATAGTGGAGGATCAAAAAGGCTTTTGTGGATCTTTGGTATCCTGAAAATGGTGGGGTCCTGGGATACAACACTTTCATGAACTCATATTCCCTGTGGCAATTTGTTAATTTATTAACAAGTCTTCCAAAACCAAATCAATTTTGTGTAATGCAATATTCATCTTGTTGTTAGAGATCTCTTCATATGCATCGGTATATAATATTGAAACATTTTGCTGATATAATCATTTGTACTCATAACTACAAGACCACCTCCCTTGTCTGGCTTCATTACTTGAACCATCTTGTTGTTAGAAATATCTTTCAGTAAGTTCCATTCATCCCTGTTTAAATTAATGGGACACCTGGAGGGGTTTGCAACAAATTTTCTAATTTCACTCTCACATAATTTTTCAAAGATGTTAACTACAGGGTGTAGTGGGGGATTATATGTACTTGGTCTCCTCCTCCCACTTTCCCCCACTGAAATGATGTTGCTCCCAAATAATTTTCTAGGATAGGATTTAATTTGAACCAAGACCTTCTCAATCTTAGCTGTTTGGGTGAGGACAAAAGTAAACCCTTTTTCAAATAATGAAACACACAGAAAAAGAGACGTCACCTCCCAGGCAGACAAAAAATGAGTTGCAAGTAGTAAATCCTGTTAGGATGTAGAATGCCAGTCCAAGAATATGTAAAAAATAACGCTTTTATTTATAATAAAAACAGCGTTTTCGCCGTGGTAACACCACAGCTTCTTCAGCATGAAACACCTTTTTTAAGTTTTAGAACTTTTTTATGAGGTTGACAACAAAAGATTGAATGGGTTGTATTTCCCTCTTCTTAAGAAGAGAATTACAATAACTGAAGTTATTATATCAACCACTGACATGGACATAATCAATATAACATCAGAGAATACAAGTAGTAATAATGCCTCTGAGAAAGTTGATGATTTTAAAATTAGTTTTATATCCACATTTAATAGTGATTCATTGGACATACAACTTATCTTAATGAAGAATTGGCAGTACATATTAAATAATGAGGAATTAATGGAAAAACTAGGTGATAGACCTAAATTTGTATATAAGAGAGGGAGAAACCTCAAGTCCATCCTAGAAAGTAATAATAATTTTAACAACAATACTAAAATGAAGGGATGTAAACAGTGTGGTTTCTGCAAATACTGTCACTATATTAATAATTGTAGTACTTTCCAAGTAGGTGGGAATAGATACTACATCAACTACAACCTTAATTGTGCTTCTAAGTCTATAGTATATTTAGCAAGATGTAATTGCTGTGAAGCATATTATGTAGGTAAAACTGATCGTAAACTTCGTGATAGGGTATATGAGCATGTATACGCAATTAGAACAAAAAAATGCGAAAATGCCCTAGCTAAACATTGTGAGAAACATGAAGGACACAGTTTTAACTTTACAGCTATAGACACAGTCCCACACACTTTGAGGGGGGGACCCATTAACATCTTATTAGAGATACGTGAACTGGAATGGCAGATAGGTTTGAATTCTTTCTGCTTTCCAGGTATTAATGAAAGCTGTAACATCAGTTGTATATTAAAAATGAAAAATTTTTTGAGAAAGAAAAATACATACTAGCTTCTCATTTATATAAGGTATCACTGGTTAACAACTAAATAGTAATATTCTTGGATGAATTTATTATGTGGATCATAGTACACTTCATTTATACTACTATTTTTATTATTTATTTTATATATTGCTTCATATTGCATGTAATGACACCCATCATAAACTATATTAAACTAGGTAGGTTTTTTAATAATATATTGTATACACTATTTTAGAGCATATAGGTGTTTATCTGGGTTGTTATCAAAGGACTACTTTGTTGTAATTGCATAGTTTGCTTAAGGAGTCTTGGTGATACTAACGTTTGGTTAGTTACAACGTACATATAAAGACACAATTTATTAGCAAACACTTTAATAATATGTTATCATATTAATAACATGACTGAATTTGCTGATTTATTCAAAGTAAGACTTTTATGTACTGGTGCTTTAAATGTTTTACTATACACGTCATGTACTGCATCTATATATAACTGGCGTTTTTTTTAAAAAAGGTGTTTCATGCTGAAGAAGCTGTGGTGTTACCACGGCGAAAACGCTGTTTTTATTATAAATAAAAGCGTTATTTTTTACGTATTCTTGGACTGGCATTCTACATCCTAACAGGATTTACTACTTGCAACTCATTTTTTGTCTGCCTGGGAGGTGACGTCTCTTTTTCTGTGTGTTTCAACGGTTTGTGCTTTTTGTGGAGTGGAACTATGAGCCTTTTTCAAATAAATTAGCCCAAGCGTCTGTGATTTCAACTTCACTGTAGTTGTAGATTTTAAAATCACCTATAACACTGGTAATAATGCTACAGGGAGGTATCAGGTTATCTACCAGTTGTTGCCTCTCCTTGCTCTTCTACCCCTCCCACTTTGGGAATAAGTTCTTGAAACATAACTGGAATTGTGGTTGTTCCCGGGATTCACATAATTTTCCTTTCTCTGGGTCCTCAATCTCTCCAATCTCCTTGGGGGGGGGGTGTTCTAAAGGGGCCGAATCATTATGCCCCCTGTTCGGTCCCTTCCTCAATATTGTGCCTAGCTTCACCTTCATTAAAAACACTACGGTAATTATTGTGCACATGTGAATTATGGGGGTTGGGGGAACAGGGTAAGCAGTCCCACTTTCATATTCTAACTTGCCTCTTGTAAACATAGACTTCAATTTCAAATACGTTGCTATAGAAATAAAGCAAAAGGAAATATTATTGTGACAGGAAAAGGGTGATCTATGTGGCAAAATGCCAACAATGGAAAGGATTTTACATTGGTAAAACCCTTAGACAATTTAGGAAGAGAGTCTACCAGCATGTATACATATTGATAAGAAAGATAAGCACAATGCCCTATATAAGCACATTAAGAGCTTTCCATCACATTCTTTTAAATTTACTGTTATTGATAGTGTTAATATGGGACCAAGGGATAGACCATTTGACTTATACCTTGAGTAAAATGAATTAAAATGGCATCTAAGATGTAATGCAGGAAACATTCCCAGTCTAAATGAATTTATTTCTATAGCAAGTTATTTGAAACTGAAGTCTATGTTTGCCATTTAAATTGATTTTTAAAAAAAATACAAGTTTTGGTGATTGTATTAATGTTTTTTTTAATGTTTTTAATGTGTAAAGGGTCTTTATTTTAATGAATGTGTGATTGTGAATATCAGGTATTACACAAGGAAGAGGGACTTTAAAAGTTAATTGGTCCTAATTAAAATACAAGTCAGATGTTTTTTTACTGTTACAAAAGCTGGGACTTTTTCTTTTTTGTCATTCTGAAGAAGTCCATCACTTGACGGACGAAAGCACTAAATGTTGTAATAAACGTGTGTCAAAGTCCACTGCTGGTGCTTTCCTTTGTGTACACTTTCTACCATATAAGACTTCTTCCCTTGCTCATCTCTAAGTCTACAGATATTTTATTTTCTCCCATTCCATACTTCTTTGCCATTTCAGCTGATCTATGCAGTTAGCACTGTGTACTTACTGTCCTGAACACTTTTCGCAGCACCCTCCATTTCCTCTCTCCCACTCTCCTTTCTTCTAGTCACCATTTTAAACATGTGATCTTCCAGTATTTCCAAAACATTTGGTCCACTATCAAGAAAATATTACTCTCTGGAACTCCTAGTAGCCATAACCCTTGTCCAGACATCTCATCCTTAGAAACTGCTTCTAAATGTAACTCCCACTTTATAGACTCAATAGCCACCCTCACGCAAAACTCCCTACAGAATCCTGACACCCCTAACAAACTTCAAAGCTCTAACAATGCCATTTTCAACTTAAAGTCTGTCTCTGCTTCCTATATAAAAAATATATTACACAATCTTAAGCCCTGCTCACCCTCTGTAGACAATCTCCCATATGAATAGCTAAAGACTGATGCCACATCTAGTGCCTACCCAATTTCTATATTTATCAATTAATTAATTCCTGAGTCATATGACACACCTCTCTGGAAAAAAATACATCATTCCTCTTCATAAAGGGGGAAACTCCACTGAAGTAATAAACTTCAAACTAATTGCAATGGCTGACACTACCTGTTTTTCCTTTCTTCTCCTTGTTTCTCTCCCATCTCTTACTTCTTTCTCTTGCTCTACTTTTAACCCTTTCCTTTCATCCCTTCTTTTATTAACCAAAGCACCAGTTACTTCTCCAATAGCTCCATTTCTTAATCTCACCCAACTGCAAAATCTCTTTCCTTTCTCTTAGTTTTTTGCCCATATTTAAAATACTTAACATCTTTACCATTGGTTATCACTACTGATTGTACTAGGTGTTCAGTATCCTATGACTGTTGTTTAATATTCACTGTATGATTTTCTGATCTGACTTTATCCTGTATGTTGATTCTACTATCTGTTACTGCACTTCACGTGATAATATTATGTAGTTTATTAATTGAACTGTGTATGTTGGAGCTTTTCTCACCGGGCCTCCTCTGAAAATGGGATTCATACCCAATCGGTCTTTCCCAGTAATCAAATGCCAATAAAATTTGTATTATTTGACATTTGTTGACTGGGTTAGTCCGACTGAGTAAAAGCCCTTTTTCAGCAGAGGTCTGGGGAGAAAATCTCAACAAGTAGCACACACACATAAAATAGCAAACTATAAGAATACAGTAAGATATAGAAATGAATTACACAATAACGGAGTACGTTATTTACACATAGAGCGTATATACAAGCTAATGCCAATTAATCAAGCAGTACCATCACTGTAATACAGGGTCAGATACATATTCATGGAGTATTATAGAAGGGGAAGAGTTGTTGCTATTTTGTTGACTTAGGTAGGACTAAGAAATGTTGGACTAATGGGTTTCATGAAACGAAGAGTAGCCAAAATAGCACTGAGCAAATAAATAAATAACACAGAATATCCCTTCTTGTACATCGTTTTTTAACATAATGCAACATCAAGATACATTTTACAGTATTTCACAACCATTTCTTGTACTATATATGCTTATATTCTTCACTTTATTTTCCTTCTGCTACAACTTTCACACTTCATACAAAAAAAAAAAAATCAGATTTTGTCGTAAGAGAGAAATGCTTTCAGAATTCACCCTAACTTGTCATTCAGCATAGAACACAATTAGTTGGAACTCTACTCATAAAGTCTTATAAATACTGATTGTTCATACCTGTACCCTTTAGCAACTGCTTTCCTATCTACATTTCCATCTTCCATAAAGTAGGCCACATAAACTTCTATTTACATCATTCATTTTGCATTCATCATACATTTCACCACTCTCAAATTTTAAACTGAATTACAGTTCAACAGTTCCCAGTATGTTACCTTATTTTTTTTTCATTTACAACTTTGCTTTGTCTTAAGCTGCCTAAAACAGAAGAAGGCAAACAGCCCATATGGTACCCATTTGAAATGTTGGGACCAGCTTATGTCCCGAAATATAGAGACTGAATGCCCTGAAAACTGAGTTATATATACCAAGTCAGAGATGACTATTTCCTTGGAATATTCCATTTTCTTTGAAGTATGGTGATCTTTGAGTTGGCATATATAACTTTGGGGGGGGGGGGGGTAGGGGACTAACCCTTCTGCAAAAAAAGAAGTTTAAAGGTCTTCTCTGGGATTTTCATTTTTTTCAGCTTGTCAGCACTCAGCATTTTGAGTACTGTCATATCAATAGGGAGCTGTTCATACACCATTCCTCTGTTTTTTCCAGATCTTCACAGCTATGATTTGATGTTCTATAACATCATACATAGTAGCACATACATTTTCCAAGGCATCTTTTTCCTGTGCCATTCTGCACTGTTCGTAAAATCTCTCCAGCTTGATTTCTTACCGTCTTAAAACTTCATCTCTTCAGCAGCACCTTTCCACATTCCAGTCATCAGGGTTCATGTCCAGCCATGCAGAAAGAAAAATATTATATGAAAAAGTGTGCTATTGCCATATATCAAATTTATTTCCCTTCTGTCATCCATATGTTCTTACTGTAGAGCTAACAGTTCTCTTTTTCAGAGCTTACAGCTCCATCGCCAGATCTCTTCTGACTTACTTTGACACCCCTTTATTTTCATCCCTCTTTTCCCATCTCCAACAAGGACTTTACCTTTACTTTCTCTTTCTTCTCTACCGTCCCATCTCCCCAGTCTCCACGTGACTCATCTGAGGAGTCCAGTTCCTCCCATATTTTGTTCCTTGCAGCACTCTTTAATCAGGGATCTATCAATGATTCCCTCTTGTTCACCACTGTAGTCATACTCTTTCTGCATTGGCATCTGACACATCTTTTTTCTGCTTGAAGACTTTTAGGCCTCTGAGCGTTCTTCTGCTCTAACTGGTGCACCTACTTTCTCTTTCTCCATATTCGCCTACGTTCTCCTTTTCTGTATTTATAACACATCCTTGTACTTCACAAATAGACAGCTGAATCAGTATAATAACTGCAGAATTTAACTGAAGAGAAGTGAACAGTCTGCTCAGCTGAAGCCAGAAACTAGCAGACTCCTGTCACATAGTGCCAGTGGTACTATCACATGCCCAAATAGTTATGCTCTGGGAAATAGCTTCTAATACTCCCCTTCCACAATGGGTAGGGCACTCCCTTTGGGTTCTTTGGATGAAGGTATAACTCATTGCTCCTGAACCCAAATTTCCAATTCAAATATGTTTCAAAATGAAAATTAAAAAAAATGTACATGAACTGGGCAAAAAACTGAACTTCACTTTCTCAGATGTCAGCTCAACGAAGCATAGCTCTTTATTTCTACCACATAAAAAGTGTGGTCGGCTTTGCACCCCTAAGAAAATTGTTCTTAAACTTCGACTGAATGTACTTTTGGCAATTCCTCTATCTGTGACATCTTCTTTTTAACCTGAATTAATTACACTTTATGTAGCTGATATAAACTCGTCCTTGTTGATCATTGCATTGGTGAGAAAGTCCATGTTGCATTTCTTTTATTCATTTCTTATTTAAAGTGATTTGCTTTAATATTGATACTGTGCTTGCAAGACCATATGATTGAACCACAAAACATAGATTCTCAGACCATCAAATTGGCTTTTCCTCTGGAAGCTGGTATTTTTTGGGGTCAGGAGTTTGCCCTATCACCAATGTGTACTGATCTTGGAGTTGGTATATATAATATGCAGGGGTATGTGGGGTGCAGGGTGGCTTGTCTTCCTTCAAAAACACTTTTTTTGTGTTGCCAGCTTTAAGAAGTGAAGCTGTTTTTATGTTCTCAGATATGATGTTTTGCAATTTTATCACATGGTCTTCAGATCACATGATATAGAGCCAATCACAGTCCTGTGCTACAGAGACTTAGTTTTTCCTCATTCCTTGGACTGTTATAAATCAAGGCTTTAGCCACTCATATCTACTTGTAAGATACCATTGGAGTCATGTATCTCTACATTTAGCAGTGTCAGTGGTGCAACAGGTAGCGAACCTGACTTTGGTTCAGAAAGCTGTGGTTCTATTCCCACACCAGGTAGATTGATTACTGACACTGGGATGCAGCAGCATAAGGGGAGTGCTGTACTCCTGAATATACTGCCCTTCGAATGAGATGTTAAACCAAGGCTATATCTGCTTGAGGTGGTAGTAGCTCAGCTGGATGTAAAAGATCCCACAGCACCTATCAAAAAGAGTATTGGAAGTTCCCTGATACCCTGGCCAAATTTCCCCTAGTAGTATAAATCCCACCTCCGTTCTCCCCTGAAAAGATGCTATTAGCCTAGTGGGACTAACCCAGTTAACAAAGGATAAATAAAATAAATTAATATATTAAATGTGCTTGTTTTGTTTTGTTCTGCATTTGTAACCATGCCCTTTACATTACGCTGTATTCATGATTGTTTATTGTATGCTTGTCACTTTGGCCCATGGTTCTCTGGACAAGCCAGCCCATTCTGGTTAATAAATAAATACATTTTATTTTGCATAACTCTGTGGAAAACTTGTTGCCATACAGATAAAACATCATCTGAATAAATGTGGCTTTATGATTAATACCCAGTGCAATAACTTTTAAAGAACCCAGTGATAGCACTTCAGCTCCTGACAGATGTCATGCTGCTAGGTATAGACAAGTGTCAGTTCATTGATGATCTGCTATGGTCAGCCTCCTTTCTTCTTCTTATTGTGCCAAGTATTGACTTTGGTGAGGAACCACTTAGTTTGATGAACAGCTACATTTCAGAAGGACAGTTCAATATCAAGGCATTTGGCATTTTCTCACAGAAAGCGAGCTATATTGATATACCTCAGGAATTAGCTCTACAGCCCTTCCTGCTCCCTAATTCTATTATCTCTATGGCCCTTCTTGTTCCCTAATTCTATCAGTGCTTTTCCATCTGTCATGCCCAATACAGAAATACTTCTTAAGCCTAATGAGTCTGTGCCATGGAACTCACTCTGCAGACTAGACTTGACACTCTGTAACAGGATAGTTCCTTAAAATTTCAGCAGCTTAAAAAGAAACTGTTTAAAGTTTGACAAAAAGTTTTGCAGTTTGCAACACATAAGAGACTGAGTTTCTGTTACAAAATACATCTTGTGTCCAGGTGGAAGACTCTTTGTATCCATCTCAATCTTTAAGTACCTGGATATTGTCATAGATCAGATCCTACTCCATCCTTTAAGTCTTACTTTAACACACTGAAGATTAAAGCATACTAAAAACTAAAGACCTGGAAATTTTCTAGATACCTAAGCTCCAAGGCATGGCTGATGTTCAGTATGTGCATACTAATTATCCTAACAGAAAACGGACTGCTACTTAGCACCCCCATTTCCAGCATTAGCTCCTTACAAGTGGTTGTGAATAAAAAATGCAGACACCAGTGAGGAACTATCACTGACTTATCCTTGAGAAGTAAAATGGTCATCGCTCAAAGAAACAGCTGACCTGCTCCGTTAGTCCCTACCTGAAAGGTTTTAGAATAATGACCAGTGTCCTCCCTTGGCTGTTAAACATATCAGAGAAACCACCTAGAGCCTTGGGTCAAGTTAGCCTGGAATAAATATCACATGTGTGCCTCAGCCCAAACAAATACAAGAGACATATCATTCTCTAGCTTGGAATTATCCATTTGAAGCTTTGGTCCTCTAGCATCATGTGAAGTGGACCTCACTCTCTTTAGATCTGCCATATGCAAGTATCTCTGAAGCCACATGTAAGTGAATAAAAGCTCACTGTAATTTGGATACCCTTTGAATACTTATCTCATTCCTGTGATGCTGTGCATGAATATATATGTTCTTCTTCTTAAAAGCTGTTAACAAGAATCCTTAGTATAAAAGTTGTTAACCATAATCCTTACTATATTAATTAAAGAACAGCACATTGATGCTTCTATGTGAATTCCTGACTATAATCCTGATGTTTATCATATACATTTAGAAGTATTTCCTTATTTATGTTCATTGCTTAAATTAATTTCTTCTAACTTATTAAACCCCTAGTAACATCTCAAGGTGTTTCTCCAAGATTATCCTAGTGATGCTTCCATGTGTATTTTTCTAGGATCAGCTTACTGACATCTCTAAATATCTAATTTTGCCGGTTCACATTTAGCAGTAATAGTTGTAAAAAACACACTACGTACAAACTGTGATGTCCCCACTCTAGGCGCCTGAATCCTTACTACTGACACTGGAGAGGGATGTTCATTTGGAATACAAATGGATACACTCAGTATTTCCAAATGCAGACCTCTCTGCATCAAGCACAATTTCCCTTAAGAGCACAAAAGGAAACACAGTCAGACCTGGGTCTGGATTTCTTTATATCTGTCTCTCTCCAGGGCCCCAATAAAGGTCCCCAGTAGCACAGCTATAGGGTTAAGTCATCAGCTGAGTATCCAAGCCAAGTCCTCCACCACCTTCTCTGTGAAACCAGTGCTTCATGTCCCTGTTACAAGTAGCTGACACACACACACACACACACACACACACACACACACACACACACACACACACACACACACACACACACTGTGAGATTTGATTCACACACACACACACACACACACACACACACACACACACACACACACACACACACACACACACACACACACACACACACACACACACACACACACATATACACACACACACACACACACACACACACACACACACACACACACACACACACACACACACACACATAAGAAAGGCTGGCACAGATTTACCTGCTGTGCCCCATTCTGCCCAGACTATAAGGCAGTTATCACTGCCAGCAGACACTAAAAAGCCAGCTACCTAAGGGTCTTGCAAGGGTACCCAATTATACTGAATAAAACTGATATTAATACAAATGGTAATGGTGACCAAACAGCCAGGCTTCAGGAGTGGCCACTGTGTCATCAATAGATAAAGTACTCTCAAAGGTTAGAATACTTTCTAAAGGACCAACCACAATGAAAAGTTTAAATATATTTAATAATAAATAATAAAAGAACATAAAGATACAAAATATCTATTTACAGAAAAACCCCAGAGTTTTAATCACAGAAATATTAGAAATAATACAGCTGGTTAAGATTCACACAGTTACAGAAAAACAATACTTAACTATTCTAACTATATATTTCCTGATTGATCTAGAGAATTACTGTTCCTACTTAATAGAGCAAGGCAAGATGAAGTAGGTGAGGGATCCTTCTGCGGCAGGTTCCAAGAAATAGACAGCTCTGAGACTTCTGTCTTACCTAATATTAAAAAAATATTTCTGTACAGAATGACATCACATACATCTGGTCATCTGACTTCTGGTTTCCATGCAACTGCCCCCTCTACATTGCTAGAAACTGCCAGGATTTAGCACCTACATGTCAGTAATGCACACACAAGAGTATTGCTCAGATCTGGTGCAAAACAATTACAAACTAACAAACTATGCTTCTTACAGACATTCAAAACTCTGAGAGAAATTTTTTATGGCCTAGGCCAGGCAATTTAATTTCTTACTATTTTCCAAAGTTAGCTGGAGCTGAGCTTAACTTCTTCTCTTCAACCTATTCTCTTCCAGTATCCTCTGTTAACACACACACACACACACACACACACACACACACACACACATATATATGTGTGTGTGTGTGTGTGTGTGTGTGTGTGTGTGTGTGTGTGTGTGTGTCTACTTCATAACGTCGATCCACAGTTCGTTGACTGTCAAAACAGAGAGAGGAAGATGCCATGATTTTACAAGCACAACCTCCTGGAACATCATATATCCTGTCTGGGAAAGTAACCACTTGGCCACCAAGGATAAAATCACAAACAGTAGAAATTACACCCACTGAAGTGAGGGGCTTTGCCCCCACATCCCCATACTTAAATATACCAACTCCGAGTTGCACTACAGCAGAGAAAGGGTACCTTTCACTATGGTGGCCAAGTGGCTACTTTCCCGAAGAGGATATACAATGTTCCGTGAGTTCATGCTTGTAAAATTATGATGTTTTCATCTTGCCTTTTTGACAGTCGACAAACTGTGGGTTGACATTATGAAGGGGGCTCATATATATTTAATTCAGTTACAATACAGTCAGGACCCACTGGTGGTACATTTTTAACACAAGCAGCTTTACAAATCCATTTCCAACAAAAGCAGATGTACAAATCAGTTTGATATTCAAATAACATATAATTCTTTATTAAATTCCAGCTAGCTCTGCTGGCATATGTTACACATCCACTGCCCTACTTTTCCTGGCATAGCTGGCAATACCTCACATTATCACACAAGCTATTGAAAGATTCAATCTTAAATGTTAAATGATGGGCAATGCAACTGCATTGATACTTGACCTAAAGTGATATTAAATGTTGTTCATATACTGTTTATTTATACTGTCATCATCTTCTTATTTCTCTAATTTGTCTCAACAACCAAACAACACAGGCAGAAAGCTCACAGCTAGATGAACAAAATAATGCAATCAGTATGTGTTTATAGCTTGAGAGGTTACTGAGGTACTGCGAGTTATTTATAGAACATTACAAACATTAATATTTACTATGTTTATTGTAATTTATAAAGTTTAATTTAAGACCTACATTCTAATGAATACTACCACTGTAAAGATTTTTGTGCAGAACAAAATAATGTTACCAGTATGTGTTTGCAGCTTGATGAGTTACTGAGGTACTGCAAGTTATTTATAAAAAATTAGAAACCATTAATATTTACTATGTTTATTGTGAGTTATACAATTTACATACATGGATATACAAAAATGTTTCAAGCATGGGCATTAATGCCCTTCTGGCTTGCCAATATACCAAAAACACTTGTTCCCATAATAAGTGTCCAGGCTGTTCTTAAAAATATCTAAACTAGTACTTGCTTTAATGCAATTTGATAGTCTGTTCCATGCATTAGCTACTCTGTCAGAGACCCAATTAGTACACTTCAAATTCCTATAGAATCTTTTTTTTTAATTTCTCCATATCTTTTGTTTTTCTAATACCATGATGGGAATGGACTTCATTCCTAAGTGAAAGTATGATTAAAGTTCATGAAATTAGTATTGTTTCAATCTTTGATGTCAGCCAGAAGTGCTCTTCGCAGCACCCGCAATGTGCCCAGTAATGACTCCTTCTGCAATTCATATGGAGTTACATGTATTGGTAACATATCTAAATACGATTCTAGATTATTTTTATTAGACCTACTACTACTGGAATTGTCTGGGTATCTTTCTTCCACATTGCTCTTGCTTCTGCCTGCAAATCCTGATATTTTATGACTTTGTGTCTCTCTGTACACAAGACACTGTAGTCACTGGGTGTAGCAATTTCAATGATCAATGCTACTTTTGTCTTCTTTTTATGGATCACTGTATCTGGTTTTCTCGCATCTAACTTTTGAACTGTTGGTAATGAGTGGTCCCATGTGATGTAGACTTCATTTTCCATGATGCTTTGTAGCTGATGTTTCCAGTGTTTTTCAGCCACTTCAGTATTATAATGTTTGCACAATCCCCAGTGCAACAGTTTTGCCTTTCAGTATACAGTCCTTCTGCCATTAGTATATCACAACCGGAAACAAGGTGTGCAACTGTTTCCAATTCTGTTTTACAAAACCTACATTTGTCTGTTTTTCCCACATGTTCAATAGACTTTGTAAACCAATGTGCAGATACCCCACTATCTTGGGCCGTCAATATTAACCTTTCATCTCTTGGTTTGAGTTCACCTATCCTTAACCATTCCTGTGTTTAGTCATGATCAACATGAGGTTCTTTCAGGGGTTTTCTATACTTGCAACTATATTTATGCATTTTCCACATTTATTGCCTTCTCGTGTGATCCTTCACCTTATATTCTTTCTTTTATTTATTGGCACGTTCAGTTGCTGCCTGATTTTCATCTATTCTGGTTTGATTTCCATTCCGCTTGACACCGATATGCCTCTGCTAGACTAAGAAGGGAAATCATCTTCGATTTATTCTCCTCGTGTTTCAAAACTTTCACTATATTTGGGTCTTGTGAGGTCAGAAGATATGTATGCAGTCTCACAATTGCAGATCTATACATGTAATCAATTTCAAGTAGGCCCATACCTCCTACAGAGTGGGAATATATAATCTTGGTATGCACTGATTTTTATAAATCATTTGACAAGCATGAAGCATCCTTCTTGTTTTCCTGTCTAATCTATCCATCATGTTTTGGGACCAGTCAATCACTCCAAAACTGTAAATAAGGACAGGAAGAGCAAATTGGTTTATAGCTTGAATTTTGTTCCTAGATGTCAGTGCTGTTTTCAGGATTAATTTAAGTCTTCTAAAATATTCCTTATTGAGTTTTATTCACATTTATTCATGTTTTATTGTTAATCCTTCATTAGATCCCAAATATTTATACACTCCCTCTTGCTCAAGTTCTTTTATATAACATTTTTGTCCCAGTCGTCAATCCATGCCATACTTAGGTTCTTCCCCTTTTTACAGTTCTCCACTATGACTTTAATAACAAATGATCCTTTGTTCCATATGACTTTCTTTTATTGCCCTTTAGTTCTATTGCCATAAATGAGTTTTCTTCTAAATGACTACAAACTCTGCTGGCATCAATTTCAGTGTATAGTTTATACATCGCCGGAAGGCAAGTTATCGGACTATAATTTTTAGGGTAGCTTGCAGGTTCACTCTTAAGTAGGGGCATTGTTTTTTCTGTTGTTACCCAGGTCAGTGTCTGTTCGGGGTCCGCATATAAATAGTTCTTACTCGTGGCTATATTTATTTATTTATTCTACATTTGTTTACCAGGAAAGTCCAACTAGGCATGGATCCCATTTTCAGTGGAGACCCGGGGAGAAAAGCTCCACAAAGATTAGTACAGCAAACACAGTAAATACAATGCATACATTAATAACGTACAGTACAGAGTCAAAAAGTTAATAAGGTACAGTTTCAAATCTTTATGCAAAGATGTTAATACTTTTGCATCTGGACATGGGGTTTTCTTAACTTTGTTTCAATCTCTTTGGCTGTTACTTCATTCAATTTCATATCCTGTATGTTTTAACTTCTTATTCTTTCTTTTACTTCTTCTATCCATTTAGCATCTTTGTTATGTTCCACAGGACCTTCATAAATACTTCTCCAAAATGTATCTATTTCTTCTTTTGTTGACAGTTTTTCAAGTACTTTTACCTTGTTTCCCAATTCTCCATAAAACATTTTTGGGTCATCAATAAATTGCTTATTTTGTGCTTTTCTTTTATATTTATCTGTGCATTGTCTAAGTTTTCTGCCTGTGCTAATATTTTTTATTTGCGATAGTGCATGATAAATCCTGATCCTTTATAATACTGTGTATTGTTTTTATGACGTATATCTTTCTGAGTATTTTTGCTGATCTGTTCCCTTTTCTATACTCTTCTAATGGTGACACTTCTTGTCTTAATTGCTTTATAGTTTTCTCTCTTCGATACTTCCATGATGATATTTGATTTCTCCCCTTCCTTACCCTTGCTACCCTGTGTTCTTGTGGTAGAATTTTATCTGTTATTAATTTAACCGCACAGTAATCTATCCTGTTTACTTCTGTTATATTGCATGGATCTCTATGGACAGTCGTAATTACTGTGTTCATTTGTTTTATCAAACTTCTGACTTTTTGGGTTTTATTGACCTTCTGCAGTCTATTTCTTTCATTGATCTTAATATGTTTATCTATGTCTATTAAATCAAGCAACTCTTCTCTTAGCTCATTTTCTTTTAAATTGAGGGCACATTTTTTGTTCTCCATTTCATGTGGGCATTCTATGGAAATTTCTAAAGCATTTTCCTGTGGCACATTCTCTTCAATTTCATACTGTGCCATCCATTGGTCTGTCATATGGGAACTCACTGGCCTATCACTCCTCAACACTGGCTGCATCAGAGTTGCCACAGTTTCCTGTTCCTTTCCTTGCTGTCCAGCTTCAAGTGAATGTTTATACTGTTTTCCTGTGGAAGGATCCAAAATATCTTATATGGCAACTGAACAGCTGCTTCCCATTCCACTGGTTTCTCCTTAAATTGGATGCTCATTGCTCTATTCCAGTGTGGTGCTTTCTGAGTTAGATTTTCTACACTGAATCCTTCACTTCACAGGTACTCCATAACCTCAGTTGCTATTTCTTTAACTTCTCCATTACTAATCCTCTTTTCTACTTTTCTTTGTCTTCTTATTTTTTGTATTGTAAAGTTTTCCATGTCCGGATTCCTTTGCCAGTATTTCTCTTCCAATATCTTTGGTGTTGCTCTTTTTGTATTGATTAGTTTTTCTTTCTCCTTTGCCTAGATATTATACCATATTAAATCTCTTTTTCTTTCCCATGCCCACATTTCTTCTTCAGATGTCTCCTGATCTTCCTGTTTCTCCTTACTTTAGGGGCTCGTTCCATCATGCTGTGATGTAACCTGTTAGACCTTCTACACCAAATCCTTCAGTTTGCAGACATTCCATAACTTCAACTTCTATTTTTAACTTCTACTTTACTAATCTTCTCTTCTATATTCCCTCTTTGAGATATTATTTTTTTATTGTGAAATGTTTCCATATCTAGATGCATTTGCCTGTATTTCTCTTTGAATATCTTTGGGGCTGCCTTTTTTGTATTGATCAATTTGGCTTTTGACTTTGCATAAATATTACACCATATCAGATCTCTCTGTCTTTCTTTCTCATGTCCATATTTCTTTTTTATACTTTGCAGAAATCCCTAAGTTTTGTTGTTTATATTTTTGCACTTCCTCAGAAGCTTCGTTTTCCAAACAAATCAAAGTTTCTTGGTCTGTATAATGTTTTTCACAAATCTGTTATATTAGTAAACACAAATTTTTATTTGAAGCTTCTGACAGTTTTTCTTGTGGAAGTATTTTTCTTTCCTCTAATTTCTCTCTGAATCTTTTTGTATATCTTGTGTCTGGAAATTCTGGGCTTTTTGTATAATAGTAACAATACATAATTTCTTTCTTATCCTCAATAGTCCACTCTGTTGTCTTTATGGCTCTTCTTTGCCTATCCGTTTTTGTGATTTTTGTGGACTGCTACTTTCTTCTACAACAGGGAAGCCATCCTCCACCTGGGCCAGGCCCCTTTGTAGTAATGTTTCTGTATTTTGAGGATTCTACTCTGTCATTTTTTTCCAGTCCTGGCACCAGTGCACCTACCAGGATTCAGAACTTTTTTATCCTGGGTCTTATGCACCCAGCTATCTTTTTTTTAGTTTTTGACCTACTTCTGTTCATGATATATGCTATATAAAATACAATCTATATATCAGTGTCGTCTTGGTGAGATTTTGTGAAAAAGCAGGGTCCACCTCATGAAGGTACTCAACAAGACTTGAGGATGAGTTCAATTTCTGCAATACTACTTTCCTTTGTTTGCTGACTTATAATCTCTCCATTCAGACACTTATCTTCTACATAGGTTGTCTGATGATTTTTAGTACTTTTTGATAACACAAAACATTCCCAGAGGTAGATGTCTCTAAATGCCCTATATATCTGCATAAGATCTCCTCTTAGATATCTGTAAGAGACACTGTACAAATTCAAATATTTTAGTCTTCATAATAAGTAAAATGTTCATATCCATGGATGCTCTTGATATATTTCCACTGTACTCTTTCTAGTTTACTCATGCTTGTTTTCTTATAGGATTTCCATATTGTTATTCCATTCTCATGTTTGGGTCTAATGTAGCTAACCAACAATGACTTCATCATTTTTTTATTTCCTAGACTTTATAAATCTTTTTATACAACCTATAGTTATATAACTATCATTAACCAACTGGTTGACATGATTAGAAAAACTCATAGCTGGATCTACCCATATACCTAGGTCCTTAAATGAATCTACAGTTTCAATCAGTGTATGTTGTATTTAATTTTCACCTTTCAATGTATGTCTCCTAAATCCCACATGCTTATTTTTGATGTATTTATCAGTCTATCATTTTCCTTTGCCCAAATGGTCAATTTAGTTATTTTGCAGACTTGCCTTACCTGTAACACATGTAATCAGTTTACCCAATTTCAGTTCTTCTGCATATAGACTGTAGAACACCTCAGATGAAAAAGCTAAGTTTGAAAGATACAATCTAAATAAATAAGGGCCTAGGACAGAGCCCTGTGGGACACCCTAACTGTAACCAAGGATTTCACCTGACCAGTTGCCATATGATACTTCCCATGTCCTATTTGTAAGCCATGCAGCTGTCCATCTTATCAAGAGTACATCAGTACCAAGTTGTTCTAATTTAAGACTTAAAATTTAATGAATGCTACCACTGTAAAGATTTTTGTGCAGTTTGTAATTTATTCTTCTCAAGGAACACTTATACTTTTAGGGATATGAACATTTGTTTGACCTGTGAGGGTGTAACTTTTGTCAAAAGACTCATGCACAAACACTGGAAGTTAAAAGTACAAAACTCTAGAGATCTGTCAGAGGGAATGAGCTAAATGTGTGATGGTATCTGTAACTGTACAGAGAAAGTCTGTCGGCTGATATACTCTCTTACACTTGTACCTGTATATACTCTGATTGTGGTTTGTTAAGTGCGTACCTTAGAGATGTATTTAATCACTAAATGGGTTCCTATTGTATAACTTATTATTAAAAGTATACTGCATGCCTTTAACTTACTTTTGATTTGTGCCCAGGTCATGACTGTAAAGGGATGATTTTGGTCAGTATATGAACCTAGTTATAAAAGATAATAATAAGTAGGTAAATACAGACACATGCATATATGCATATATAAAACTAAAAAAAAAACTATACATTTCCTGAGTAGCTTCATGTGGGTGTACAGTAAAACGAGGAATAATACTCCCCTAAGATTCCATATAGACACATAGGATTATTCTAGATGCTGGCTCTGTATGTCAAGATATTCCCTAATTATCACTGACATCCTCTATATTGCTTCAAACCTAACTCAAAGACATCTGCTTCCTCTTCTGTGATTTGGGGTACCTGTACTTGCAAGCAGTTACAAATGTAACTGTTCCTTGTCATTCTATTTCTGGATTCTGTGCCAATCAAGTAATGCCTTAAATGAAAAAAAAAAAAAAAAGAACCATGTGTAGCATTGTTCTTAGCCTCATCAACTTAACTTTCAGATAACAAAATACTGTACAAGAAGCCAGACTGCATGATAGATATGTGGTACATTTGAGACTATGACATGAGAGTAAAGGCACCAACTATTTAAAGACACATACATATATTTTGTATCCTTCTTTTCAGAAGCAAAATATTTCCCCTTTTCCTTTGAGAAAGACTGAAAAGCATACACCTTGCATACACCTGAATTTTCAGAATGGAAGTTATATTTCAAAGCAGATATAAAATAATTGCAGCTCTTTTAATATTACCAAATAATGCACAGTCAACATTTTATCTAACATTTTAATTATTGTGTTTTAGTCATTTTAAATGTTTCTGTGTTTTCCGTTCTTTTAGTTCATAGGTTCATAGGTTCATAGGTTAGTACTAGGCTATCAGCCCTAGGGCCTATACAAGCCTATCCATAACAATTCCCTAAATATTTCTTCCTTATTTCTTTACTTATTTGGACCCCCTGTCTATTAAATGTATGATTGCCTAGTTGACATTCTGAGCAATATTCCCATCTGAGAGACCTATTAAAATCAAGTTACTATATTAGGAATGTCTTTATTTACTAACTTCCTTGACTGTGGCTTTGTAACCGTGTCAGGAAATATCTCTTGGAACACCTGCTTGAATGTCTGTTTAGCCACCTCTTTGAATACCTCAGTATTCTAAAAGAATCACAAACATCATCTCTGTGTTTCAGACAGTCATATTGAGTCACATTGCTTCAAAATATCACTCCCTGATTTCTTCTTACTCGAATTCTTGCGAAATTCTCACTTTGTCTCCTTTCAGTAATGACAGATGTTTGGTACGTTGAGCATAATAACATTTTTATCTTGAGTGATTTTGTTCCATTCTCTCATGAATGCAATTTGGTTTCCAGGCATTACCAAAAAACAGATGTAGAAATCCTTGCTTTTAGTAAATGACCCATATATTCTGTGTTCCAATAAAGCTAAGTGGCAGACTACACAGCAGTCATTGTTAATACTCTGGGACTTGTTTATGATGTTTTGACAGTCTTCACTGCCTTCCCTACTCAGCCATTAAATTGTGTCTAGTTAGGACTTAATATAATATGATGAAAGTCCTATTGCTCCTGTTATCATTGGCATTCTATACTTACATACTGTGGGCGATTATCAGACACACTCTTGTCTGGAATAACATGCATTTAAAACATTGTTTTCAATGCACTTAACCAAACATCTATGCATCAGTTCTGTTATATTCTAGTCATCTGGACACTATAACTGATAATCAGTGCATAGGATCGTAGGAAGTTACTAGACTATGGATCCTGAGGCCCTTACAAGCATAGCTACTAATTTATCCCATGTTCGACCAAGTCAGCACCTGATGCCCCTGTCCAGCAGGGACACAGGTAGAATCCCAGGAGTGTATTTTCTGTTCCCCTCCCAGTTATCCAGTTTACACTTAAAAAGGGGTAATGAGGTACTCTGCTTGACGTGGAGAGGAAATCTATGCCACAAAATTCGGAGTCTCTGGGACACAAATCTCTCCTGACAACAAGTCCTATTGATGTCACAAACCAGGTTGAGGTCATGCATACGGGTTACTTGAGTGAAGCTAGAGTTGCGGATATGAAGCAGTCCTATCAAGGTGGGGTCTGAGACTGCTTTGTATATAAGACAGAGGTCTCCTCTGAGGAGTCTGTATGAGACTGAGTGGACAGACAGGGCTTTTAGCCTACCTGTGTAGGGTAGATGTTTGAGGCCCTGGATTGTCCTGGTGAGGAACCTCTATGGTCTGTCCAGCTGCTGCATGTGCTTTGCGAGGTACATGCTGAAAGGGGCATTGTACTCAGTAATGGGTCTTATAAGGGAAGAATACATGGATGTTATGTCCCCCTTGTCCCTGGATGAGATACCCTTCCTAATGAGTTGGACCATGTAGAAAGTTTTCCATATAATGGAGGCAATGTGGTGGTCAAAAATCAGGTTGCTATCAACCTGGGTGCCCAAGTCCCTCACGATTGATTATGTGCTTAGGACCTTGTTATTAATGGGATAATTTGAGGGGATGTCACTCTCCCCAAAGGGGATGATGATGCATTTTTTGACATTCAGTTTGAGGCCATGTTTCTGGCACCAGTCATTTGCTTGGGTGAGACCCTCTTGGAGGATGTCCACATCACTAGGGGAATTGATGATAGCACCCACCTTGCAGTCATCTGCAAACTTGGTCAGCCATAACCCACTTGGCCTGCACCTCAGAAAAGTATATTCAAAACAAACAATAGAGGCCCCAAGACCGATCCCTGGGGTACGCCGCTCATTACAGGTTTACTGCTTGAGGTGGCTTCCCCTATTTTGACTAGGTGGGTTCTATCAGTGAGCCAGTTTGCTACCCATCTGTAATATATGGATTGATGCCTAGCTGAGAGATCTTATCTAATATACCCAAGTGGGGTGTAGTACCAAAGGGTTTAGCCTGGTCAAGGTAGGTGGTGGGCACCATCTTCCCCTTGTCCATGGCTTTGGTGACCATCTCAAAGAAATCAACCAAATTTAACAGGCATGAGCTCCCCTTGATGAAACCAAACCATGTGGGATTGAGTGTTTGGAGGTTGCTAATGTCCGTGTTAATGAGGTCCATGATAATCTGTTCCATGGCCTTGCAGATCAAGCTAGTTAGGCTGATGGGTGTATTATTTCCTGGATCAGTGGACACTCCACCTTTGTGTAATGGGATGACAGTGGCTGTCCTCCATTCAGGTGGGACAATGCCAGTACTCAGGCTTTGGTTGTATAGGGTGCCTAATGGTGCTGCAAGTTCCTGCCTGAATTCATGTAGGATGCAGCCTGGGATGTTATCGGGTCCCATGGAGGCCGTATATTTTGCCTTTGAGAGGGCAGTAATGATTTGCTCCTTAGAGATGAGGAGAGGGGGATATGCTGGGGATGTCCTGATTTACTGATGGGGCAGCAGAGGGGTGATGCTTTTGCTGAACTTGTCTGCCAGCAAGTTGGCTGCATCTACGGCATTTGTGTATGTGGTGTCCTTGACCACCAGTTCTGAGCAGATCTGAGTGCTTCCTTTGAGATTGCAGACATATGTGAAGAAGGCCTTATGATTGTCTTTAGTAGATGCGGCCAGTTTGGACTTGAAGTTTGTTTTGGAGGGTTTCACTTTTGCTTTTATTTACTTGTTCAGGCTAAGGAGAGAGTGCTTCCAATTAGGAATCTGCTCCTTCTTGGCCTGGATAGCAATTTTTTCCTTTTATTATAGAATTTATTTATTGCAGTTTTCCACCAGACAAGTTTACTCTTCCTTGAGAAGGAGGATTTTGTCCTGTTGGGTATTCATGATTCCATGCAGCTATATAAATGCTTGTATAGTACTATAGTACTTTGGTTTAGGTTTGGACATTTGTGCCAGTTCCTACAGAGGGGGAGGAGGCTGTGAAGCTGTTTATACCTTCCCTCAGGAGGTTGTAATCAGCTCTGGAGAAGTTATTTTGTTTGACCCTAGCTTGGGGGGGGGGGGTCGGGGGATATGGTGACTTTGAAAGTGACCACTTTGTGGTCATATCTTACCAGGGAGGATGACACTGTAGAGATGCTGCAGTGATTACTCATGTTGGTTAATACCAAGTTCAAGATAATATCACCTCTTGTGGGGGTGTTGACCAGCTGGTCCAAGGCATTTGCATTGATGAAATCAGGGAATCTCTGGGCAATTGTGTTTTGACATGAGTAGTTCTTCCAGTCTATGGTTGGATAGTTAAAGTTGCCCAGGATGAGGGTAAAGGGTTGAATCTTGATAGATTTGAAGAGGTCCAGATATGTGGAGTGTGCATTTTGAGTCAAAGCTGGGGGCCTGTAGCTAGCTATGATTTGAATAGGGGTCTTGTCATCGGTTAACTGCACCTGGAGTTTCTCCTGTGCATCATACTTTTTGACCAGCCTGGAGGTGTGTATGTTTTTATATATATATATATATTGAAACTCCACCTCCTTTTCTTTGCTGCCCACAATTTGGGATCTGAATGTATGATAGCATAAGTAACCTGGTATGACTGTGGTGCTCTCCACCTCTTTGTCCAAGGTTTCTGACTGCACAAATGTCCGTATCTTCCAGGGTTAAGAATGCTTGCAATGAGTGCAGTTTCATGTTTACACTCCTAGCATTTAGCAGCATGACCTATAATTTGCATTTTGATGAAAGTTCCATGTTGGTAGTTTTGACCTCACGGGAATGCCTAAGAAAGGCACTATGGGGGAGGAAAGAGCCTTTGCCAGAAGCCTGGAGCCTAAGGGAGACAAATGCAGGCCATCTCTCACAAAGTATCGTGGTCTGCCGATCATGTCTTCCCAGGTTGTCAGGTACTGGATCCACTTGGAATGACACCAGAAACTGAGTCAGTTGTTAAAGTCAATCATTTTTTTTCTGTTTGTATTGAGGCATCATTCTGGGTGATGGTAGAATGCTGCTTAAGGCTAGAGACATACCTGTCTGGGACCCATATTCAGTGAGCTTGATCATGTCTCTCTTCATATAGTCCACAGAGGTATGTCTCAAGTCATTTATGCCAAAATGGACTATGACAGAGTCATAACAGTACCTACTGCTGAGAGACCTGAGTGCATGTGTGATATGGCAGATTCTGGCACCTGACAAACAACTTTCTCCTTATCCAACCTGGTGAGGGGCACATATGTGTCTCACAATGGAGTCTCCTACGACTAATATGTTGGGTTTATGGTTAGGTCTTAATGTTTGTGAGACACAGGTCTGTGGACTATGTGTGGCGTGTGGTGTGGTGGGCTGTGGAATTTGTGTGTTTTTGCCTTGGAGGTCTCTTTTGTTTGGGTATGTTTTTGTTGAGGACCTCCACATATGTGGGTGTGTGTTGTGTAGGTGTGGGTGGTGTTTGAGGTGTGGTGTTTGTGTTGACAACCTTCTCAGAGCCAAATATACTGGCTTGTGATGGAGAGAGCATAGACTCTAAGTTCTTAATGTAATTGCATCTCTCACAAATTGTGTTCCTAGGTGGTAGTAGTAGAGGGTTGTCTGTGTACATGAGGCAGTTACTACACTGTCTCAGGATTCCCATATCAACCAGACTGGCAGGAGAAACCATAGGAAATTGTCCATCCCTATTTGCCAGAATCTGAGGAAGAGAGGCCAGAGATAGCTGAGGGGTAAAGAAAGGGTGGAAGACCTAAGATGAGTACTACTAGGTAATCACACAACTCACAGTATGGAAAATACAGTTAAATAGTAATAAAGTACAGTAAAATGCAGTTAAACAGTAATGAAGTACAGTAAATAGCAATGAAATACAGTTAAACAGCAATGAAATGCAGTTAATCAGTAAACTGCTTTAAAACAATGGAAATGTGATAAATTAGCTATAAGGCACAGATAAAAAAATGATAGGCAAGTTCAAATGCAATAAAATAAGTGAAATAAATGAAAAGGCACTTTGGTTGGTCTTGGAGCCTCAGGAATTTTGTTAAACATCCCGGAGATGATGCACCTCACCAAAGCCTGGTTCAAACAAGCCCAAACCAGCTCAAATGTGGGGTTTAAATACCACATAAAATAGAAGATTCAAGTAACACAGAAATCTAGCCAATCCCCGTGTTACAAGTCAGTGTGTACCAGAGAAGGTCCAAGCAGCCCTGCTACTCTCACTAGCATAGAAGATAGGTTCCAACCAACACAATACGATTGCCAGAAACACAGAATGCAAACACAACATGGCTGCCAGAAACACAGAAAGAAACAAACAGCTCTGAATGCAGCAAACCTGTATCCAGACTATGCTAGTCAATTTAAGGGTTAAGAACACACTAAAACTCACAGAAAAGCACATGTTAACCACTTACAGACAAAACCAGAACTCACAGTATGAAGATACAGTTAAATAGAAATAAAATACAATAAAATGCAGTTAAACGATAATGAATTGCAGTAAATAGTGATGAAATACAGTTAAACAGAAATGAAATGCAGTTAATCAGTAAATTGCTTTAAAACAGTGCAAATTGAAAAATTAGCCATAAGGCATAGATAAAAATGACAGGCAAGTGCAAATGCAATGAAATAAGGGAAAATAAACGAAGAGCACTTAGATTGGTCTTGGAGCCTCAGGAATTTTGTAAAACATCCCAGAGATAATGCACCTCGGCACAGCTTGGTTCAAACAAGCCCAAACCAGCTCAAATGTGGGGTTTAAATACAACAAAATAGAAGATTCTAGTAACACAGAAATCTAGCCAATCCTGTTAGCCCCTGCTCTTTTTGCCAATCAGCTTGTGCCAGAAAAGGTCCAGGCAGCCTTGCTACTCTCATTAGCATATAAAATAGGCCCCTACCAACACAAGATGGCTGTCAGAAACACAGAGGGCAAACACTAGATGGCTGCCAGAAACACAGAAGGCAAAATCAAACAGCTCTGGATCCAGTAAACTTGTATTCAGACTATGTTACTCAATTTAAGGGTTAAGAACACAGTAAAACTCACAGAAAAACACAGATTAACCACTTACAGCAGAACCAGAACTCAAAGTATGAAAAATACATTTAAGCAATAATGAAATCACAGTATGAAAAATACAGTTAAACAGTAATACAATACAGTAAAATACAGTTAAACAGTAATGAGTTGCAGTAAATAGCAATGAAATGCAGTTAATCAGTAAATAGCTTTAAAACAGTGCAAATGTGATAAATTAGCTATAAGGCACAGATAAAAATGATAGGCAAGTACAAATGCAATAAAATAAGTGAAAATCAATGAAAAGCACTTAGATTGGTCTTGGAGCCTCAGGAATTTTGTAAAATGTCCCAGAGGTGATGCACCTCAGCAGAGCCTGGTTCTAACAAGCCCAAACCAGCTCAAACATGGGGTTTAAATACCACAAAAATAGAAGAGCCTCGTAACACAGAACACTAGCTAATCCTGATAGCCCCTACTGATTAGATATATACTGGCCAGATAATGAAACAACTCTAGCTTAGCCTTATTCTATGGTGTCCAGGAAGCTGTATAAAATAATTTATTCAATCAGATTGTTATTGTGATAAACACTAAACATATAACATAATTATAAACCTCTTGCTATATTTGTAGAAACGTACCTGGCTGACATAAGACACCATGGTCTATTTCATTAGAATTGACAATGCTCAAGTAAGATTCATGCATTCTTGTTAGCATTCCTTTTTAACTGATGGGATATTATCAGTATATCATCTTCAAAGAGTGAACTTGACTAGAACTAAAATTATCTTTATAAGAATAGTATGGCTGTACTTATTTTCTTAAGACAGTTTTTTTTTATTCTCATCAACCTCTCATAGCTACCTCTTAAACCATTTGCATTTGTGGATCACTCTCAATACTCTTCTGAAACTCTTGCATTTTCAGTCATTAGCAACTGGGGAAGTATTCAGTTAATTTCCAGGTTGTCTCTAAACCAAATCTTCTTACTGCTGTGGTGACTTAGCAGACATGCCATATGCATGTCTTTTCCTAGCCTATAACTCACCATTAAGTCATACTTTTTGTAATCACAACTTCATTGTTTATATTTTGGCAATGTCTTATACAATGAACTCTTGAATGTATTCTACAATGGCTTATGGCCTCATTCCAGTAGCACATTTTTTTTCCAAAAACACACTCATAAACCTTTTATAACCATATACTATAGTTTTTTATAACCATGTACTATAGCTAGCTTTTTTCTTATCTCAGCAGATTTTTTTGACCATCAATAAAGGCAACTGGTTTATTCTCTTCCAGATTAATTGCATTTACTTGTAATGCAACTGTTTTAGTCATATCAAAATATATTATTGTGGGTACTACTAATAACTGTTTAAGCAATTCAAAGCTATTTTATCACTTTTTGCTCAGGCATCATTTCACATCATGGTCTAAGTATTTCCTTAATGGCATACTTATTTCTAAGATATATGAGCTAAACTATCATGACAAGAAATCTCATGAACTCTTATTTATTTGTTCCACTGTTCTAACTTACTCATTATTTTGTATCAAGCCAACTATAGTTAAAAACATGACCTATTTATATTAAATATGTGCTCTGATTTTATACTTAATCTTGTTTAGCTTTATATTGTATTGTTTCAGCCTTTTCAGTAACTCAATCTGCCTAGACATTTGACATGCCCCATACCAGCATGTAATGCTAACAACACATTCAAGTCACTTGATCATCCATACAACAGCTCTTTGAAACACTTTAGATGCCAATAAATACAACATAGAAGTATAACATATGAAAATATCTATTTTGCTGATTGCAAATTAAGTGTATGCAGCCTAGAACTACCACTGTTAAGCTTAATTTGCACAAAAAAAATGAAAAATACATAGCTCCTGGAGTTGCTAAAACTACTACATAAAATGAAGCATGATTCCTCTTTATAGCCTAATTATGATTTTGTGGATCAATGTGTGTATGCATGTTACCTATCTTTTCCTTCAATAGCTATGTGAGTCACTCATGCCATTTCTTAACCATTCCCACGAGGACCTTCTCAGTTATGTTCCTTAAAGTTACTGGACCTTTCCTTGGTTCATGCACTACTAGTAATGCTGCAAGATCTATCTCAATATGGTGTACTCTTAACAAGTAGAAAAACTATTAAATGTATTTCCATACTCATACAGCAAATCATTGCAAATCATTATTATTTGCATATGAATTACTTTCAATGTATCACTTAAGTATAGAAGAAATACCAGATATATTAACTATCTTGAACTGAATCATGTATTTTTTTTTTATTTTAAATATTCACAAGTAATCACTTTCTGATCAAATGATTTTGCATAATGACCTGATTAAGTAAGTAGCTTATACATATGGTTGGCCAGCTTGTTCTCTTTCAGGTTCAGTGGTTCAAAGATTTGAACAGAGATAACACTCTGTGTCCCTGTCTACTTTAAATGCAACACAGTGATTATTATCCAAGGGTGGTAATATACGTACCAGGCACACCTTAGGTGCATTTATTCTATCTATAATGGGTATTTGTATATATTTTTCTTTTTTGCTGTGTAAGTTTTATGTTTAGTGTTTTATGTTTGATAATTTCATATTTTGATGTAAAATAGTTCTTCAGTTATTTTAACAATATTATTGTTATATATAGTTATCACTTTTTAACTATATGGAATTCTGAAATAAAATTTTCAGGGTAGTTATGCTATGACTATTTATGTAACTCGTAAGAAAAAATGAAACATACCACAAATACTACCAAAATGGTTGTTTACGAATATCAGTCCTACTTTTACTGCACCATATAGCACAACCAGATAGCTTGAGGTATCAGGTTGTACTTCACTGCACTATAAATTTTAGATTACTATTTTAAGCACCCAATTTGTTGGCATGTTTTATTATTCTAGGGATGGACCCTTCTGTCAAACTGTTGTGTGGTGTTGCATAATTCCATTTTTAAATAGATTGCAATCATTTTTGTAAATCTCATTCAGTATCATATTTCAAGTAGGTGTGATCCATAGATGGCATGTTTTAAATATTAGCTCAAAATGTTATGTTTTAACAGAGTTATGGACATTTATTAAAAATAATGTTTAAAATTGCCCCTTTTAAAAGAGGCAGGCAAGTGGGAAAAGAGAAAGTGCATCACTTCACTCTGCGTATAGGAGCATATCCATCCTTTCATCACAGTACATCAAGTAATCGGACATAAAGAAAAGTGAGCATACTTCCTTATGCCTCCATAAAAGGACTTAAAAGGTTTATTCTTATTATGTTTGCATGAAAGAAAGAAATTATTGTATAGCACATGAAACCATTTCTTAGCTACTTCAATAGCTTAGTGGTAAAGTATCTGGATCAAAGATAAGGAGAGTCTAGATTTCAGTCCTACAGATCAGAGTTAGTAGAGAGAGAGAGAGAGAGAGAGAGAGAGAATGTCTGATAGCAAGATTTTGGAAGCTATGGGGTAAAATAAACTTGTAACTGAATAGGAGGTTTAGTTCACTGCATGGAACACATTTTCTGTACAAGTTACTAAATTGATTGGTCAGTTTCCTTTGCCCATGTTATAAACATGCATGCATGCATATGTACATATATATAGACACACACACATAGATAGATATAGACAGGCAGACAGAGATACAGATATTGATACAGATTCAGCTATAGATATTATACATACACAAATATACTTGTGTGTGTGTGTGTGTGTGTGTGTGTGTGTGTGTGTGTGTGTGTGTGTGTGTGTGTGCGTGTGTGTGTGTGTGTGTGTGTGTATACATATCTATTTCAATATACCTATATCTATCTATAGCTATATTATCAATATATATATGTATATATAGATGTATAGATTAATATGTATATAAAGGGGTTTCATCTACTTGATCAAGGTCATAGCTGATTAAATGTTGTCATTTTTATCCCAGTCTGTTAAGGGCAACATTGACGCAGTGCAGTTGTAAAGAAACTATGGCAATGTTTTATCTTGAGAAGTATGTTGCTGGGTTTTGAGTGTGTTGGGATTTTCTTGTGCAGGATCACAGTTCAGCAGAGACAGGGAATATGTATGATATCTGAGTTGTATATATAATTAGCAGGGTGCATGGGAGGCATAACCCCCCCCCCCCAGGGGGCTTGACCCCTGAAAAAATGTGGTATGGAGTCTGTGGTGTTTCACAGTTTCTTTCTAGGATTTCTTTCAGTCCTTTTTAATATAAATATGAATAACCCAGAGCAGGTAGAACTTCATCAGTTACTCGTTTCCATAAAGGCCAAGGGTGATAAAAGAGTTTGACAAGTACTTTGTTTTATGTGGACTGGAAAATTATTCTAAAGAAGTGGAATTCACTGTGATATATATCCATCTCTCCAACATGAACTATTTATGTTGCAGAAGAGGTTCAAATCTTTTGAGTATATCTTTATGCCACCAATGGACTTGTGGATGTGCAGTAGGTCTAACAGGATGGGATTTGCTGAGAATTTATATACAAGGCAGAGGTCACCCCTCATCAACCTATATGATACCGAGAATAGGGAAAAAGCTTTGAGATGATTAGTGTAGTTATTATGATTTAGACCCTTGGTTGAAAAACACTGTGGAAATTCATGTTATGCCAAGTGTTTGGACAGGCGCGTGCTGAAAAGGGGAATTTTACTCAATGGTAGGTGTAATAATGCTGAATGCAATGGAATGATCACATTTCTGGACCTGGACACTATAACCTTACTAATAAACTGCTCAATGAAAAAGGGTTTTCTTACAATAGTGGGTACACAGTGAACAAAGGACAGTTTGCTATCTACACAGGTTCCCAGGTCCCTAACTACTCAATGTTTAGGGGATGTGTTGTCAGTAAGTAGCGGTAGTGGTCAGAAAAGCCTTTTACTTGGTTCATCTCATAAGTAAAGGGATTGCATCCAGAAGAAAGGAGGTTATTGCCTCTCTGTACTCCTCCTTCATTAGGCCAATAATTGAGTACAATTCCCCATTTGGTATGTACCCCTCCAAACACCTACACCAGCTTGAAAGGCCACAGAAATACCTCACAAAGAGAATCCTTGGCCTCCAACACCTGTCCAATGTGAACAGGCTCAAATTACTATCACTCTACTCTGTATCATGCAGATTGCTCAGAGGTGATCTGTGTCTCATCTATAAGGTAATCTTGGAGCCTGCCCAACTAGAGATGCTCCATATCTGCAAGTCTAACTCCTCCCGCATTACCCAATCTAAAGGCCTGAATCTAATATGCGACATCAACAAAACCTGCTGAAGAGACAAGTTTGTCTCCCAGAGGCTGTCCTGTCTCTGGCATAGACTCCCCATATATGTCAAAGAGAGTACGTCACTGACCATCTTCAAGCGCAACCTTGATGAGTGGATGGGAAACCACAAATTTGTCCCAGGCAGGGTTCCACCTGTGTCCCTCAATGACAGAGGTGACTGGTGCTGACTGAAGTTTCTTTTTTGGGGATAAAGTCTTGGCTAGGCTTGTAAGGGCCCCAGGGTCATTAGCCTAGTAGCCTCCTATGATCTTATGATAGTTGTAGGTAATGTCATGCTTGCAGAAGGGTACTATTATATATCTTTTGGCATTTTGCTTTTAGTGCATGGTTTTGACACCGACCATTTGAATGGAAAAGGCCCTCTTGGAGGATCTTCATGTCCTCTGGAGGGTAATAATGATATCTAGTTTACAGTCATCAGCAGACCTGGTGAGCTATAAGCCCTTAACATTGACTTGGCTCTCCAAGAAGTAAATTACCAAAAAGGAGTGGCCCAAGGACAGAGCCCTGTAGTACACCACTGGTGACAGAGCTTCCACAAATAAGCACCAGTGGATTAGTAAGTATGCAGGTGACTTAAATGTTGGATTTATATTTACTAATGATAATGATGCATGCATCTGCATGTCCTTCCTGTGGTCGTGGATTGGACACTCTAAATTGGCCCTAGAAGAAGAATGATAATGATGCATGCATTATCAATAATTATATGTAGGAAATAAGTAAGAGGACTGATAACATTAAACTAGAATTTAGCTCAGAAAGGTGAATAGTGATGTAGTTTGGTAAATCCCAGATTTATCAACCAATTTATCTTCCAGCAGCAGTATTAAAGGTAATTTATGCTTTGAAGGATTTTGGCATTTTAATAGCTAATAATTTCTCCTTCAGAAAGCATTTGGATGGTATAAGATATAAAGAAATGTGTCATCTTGGAGCTATGATTAAAAATGTCACTTGTCTGGATTGTAGATGCTTAACTGCTCAGTATACCACATATATTAGACCAACTTTAGAGTGCAATAAAGCATTCTTTCTTTATAACAAGTGCAAATTAAAAAGTTTTGAAATTGTGCAACAAAGATTTACTAAAAAAAAATAAGGTGTATAAGACATGAGTTATTTTAAATGATGCAAGTATTCAGAAATATAGTTTATATTATTAGTATATAAGAAGCAAGCTAATACTTGGTCACAGGTTATTTTATGCTTGATATTGATTTATTTCAATGTAAAGCTTCATTAAGGCATAATAATTTAAAACTGTATATGAGTTCATTTAATACCAGATTGAGGCAATCATTTATTACCTTAAGCCTGCCAGCACTTTGGAATCGAATACCAACTAAGATCAGATTTTTTTGAAAATTTGAATACTTTCAAACTGAGTCTAGACAAAGGGGTTGGAAATAGAATTTACAATCCTTATTTGGTGGAATCAATGTTCCTTGATGGTTTTTCAACCTGAACACTGAAACGCTACTTATGAACTTACAAATTCATGGATGAAATAGAACTGTCCACACTAATTTCCTGGGCTCTATTTGAGTCAGATTGATATTCATCGAGTAAAATAGGGATTGACATTTAGCTGGGAGAGTTTGTTAACAACACCTGAGTATGGGATGGTGCCAAACACCTTACAGAGATCTAGATATGCAGTGTGTTCCTAATTTCCCTTATTTATTGCTTCTGGAATCTTCAAAAGGAAGTCAACCAGGTTGATTAAGCAGGATCTACACTTGATAAAACCAAATTGGCTTGGGGCAGAGGTATGTATGGTACGTATGTCCTTGCTTTTCAGATCCAGAATGATCATTCCCATAGCCTTACAGATGAAACTCTTCAGACTTAAGGGTCTGTACTTACATGGGTCAGTTGACGCCCCACCAATGTGTAGGTGGATGACTGATGTTGTCTTCCATTTGTCTGACATGTAACTTGCTTAGAGGCTGATATTGAATAATCTCTTTAGGAGGTTTGACTAATTCTGTTTTAAGCTTACTAACAGACATCCTGGTATGCTATATGACTCCACAGAAGCAGTGTTCTTGGCCTTGGACAGTGCCTTCAGGACTTGTTCTTGGAAGATCATTGAAGCGGCATAGATGCATGTATGTAATATGGGAATGTTAGGGGGAAGATGGGGTGTAGTTTAAACTAAATTTATCCTCTAGTAGATTGGCTATGTCCTCTGGGTCTGAGTATGTGGTGTAATTTACTATTAACTCTGCACTGCTGGGCATTGTTTTTGAGGTTTCTAACATAAAGTTAAAGAAAGCTTTATGGTTACCTTTAGTCTGGGTGGTTATTTTTACCTTATATCAGGTTTGGCTGATTTGATCAGGAACTGAAGTTCCCTGTTAAGTTTAGTGAAATCATTTTTGGCATGCAAGGAAGTACATTCATTTTTATATGCAATGAATTTGTTTTTTTTTTCTCGTGTTGTAGATCCTCTTATATATTTGTGTTCCATCATAGGTGTTTGGCATTGTATTTACTTTGGAAGGGGACAGATGTCTCTATGCAGCTATTCACACCAGTGTAGAATTTCACAGTAAAGGACTAAGCATACACAATGGAATTATCACGTTAGGAGGATATTAAATATAGCCAGGTCATCACTTGGTTTAAGTAGATTAGCCTTAGCATAATCTCTGAATGCTGAGCTATTGCAAGGCTCTTCTGGCTTCAGTCTAATAGTGAATGTGACTGATTTATGGTCAGATTTGACTAAGGAGTGAGTTACAAATGGTACAGAACACAACTGTAGCATGTTGGTAAGGACCAAGTGTTGGATTTTTGTCATTCCTAGTTCTGGTGTGGACTAACTGTTCTGCAGAGTTTGTATTATTGAAGTCTAGACATCACTGAGAATACATGTTAGGGGATATTTAAGTCTTCCAATTTATAAAGGGGCAGTCAAAGTCTCCTAGGAGAATGGTGTTTGGCTCAATGCATAGGGACTCCATACTCATCAGGTAGGAGGTATGTGTTTCAGTTTAATATACTGTGTTTTGTGAATGAGTGTAATGAGAGTGAATGTGCAGTGGAGAAGGTTATAGTGAGTATTATACAATTGACTAATACATATTTAGATATTGTCCTATATACACACACACACACATACGTACATACATATAGAGAGAGATAAACACACACACACACACACACACACACACACACACACACACACACACACACACACACACACACACACACACACACACACACACATACACACACACACACACACACACACACACACACACACACACACACACACACACACACACACACACACACACACCAATATATCGTTAAATAGTTGATTTGAAATGGAAATACATTTTTGAAAGAACTCTTCATAGTCCTTTTTTAATTTTTTGACAGGCCCAAAATTCTGTAATTGTCTCCCAGATCTTAGTTTTTCATCTTTCCTTCCTCTGTATTTAGAGCACAAGTTTCAGTTTCCCATTACATTTCAAAATGTGATTTTCTCCAGACATTCTTAGAGGACAGTTAAAGAGAATGCAGTAAATAATGGGCAGGGGTATTCCTCCCAACCTCTTAGGATAAGACATTTGGACAAAGCCTAAAATAATGGGGGTAGATGGTCAAAAATAGGGACACATTTTATATATTGCTCTTATAAACTTAGAACGTTGCTTCAATAACTGGATTTGTGTTAGCACACATTTTCTGAAGAATATGAAGTCTGAAACTCAAATGTATGTTATTATTTAGCAACTTCAGTCTTCAGTGATTTGCCAGAAACCCATGGATTTTATGAGGAATTAACCAAACATATGAGTTAAAAATTTGGACAGTCTGTGAAATGCTGGACATTTGAGAGGTATGTCAGGTGGTATGCTTTAGAACGTGCAAATGGTGATTTCCAAAAAAATGGCCATAAATAGGACTGCCATATCTTTTTAATGCTTTTCAGATCAGCAAGTACATTCACTACAATACTCTCAGATTTTGTTTTCCCACAGCTGAATTTCAAAGCCAAAGTAGAATCAGGGAAAACTGTCGGTGCCAGCTTATCTCCACACTCCATGGATGCATATGAGTGACAATGTTTCACTCCATGATAGACTGCTGTCACTTTGGAAGCTTCACTGGTTGCACTACGTGGCTGAATAAACTTTGTCATTACAAAGTTCTGCCTCTGGAGAGAAGGCTTTGCTGATATTTGTCTGACTTCTGATGGCTTTTCAGTGCCTTTTCCCCCATCCCATTTTACAGTGAAAGTTGTTCCACAGGCTGTACACTTTGCCATGGCATCTGCATTTGGAGCAGTTAGCACCCATAGGAAGCTTTTCTCCCACACTTTATTATAACTGCCGAAAAACATCTTAAGAGACGTGCTTTCAGCCTCTTGCTGATCCATTTTGACCTTTTCCCACATATGATTCTTGCAGGATCCTTGCTCAACACCACTACAATAAACCGAAACAGCTGTTAATACAAAATCAAAACACTTATGTGACCAACAGCAGTGCCTGGTGGGGCCTGTGTCAGTCACTAGCCAGAGTTGCTCACATTTATATGTGAATCTCCTGACTTTTACACCTTAGTAATACCAAGTTGGTATAAGGAAAAAAAAAATACATGAAAAAAGACAGAGACTCCACATGAATAATTAACAGTGATGGTCAAGCAATGAAAGGCAGCAGGAGCAACTCCTGTCTGACAGACATTCTGCAGCTGTTACACACATAAACCTGGTGTGACAGCAGAATATCCACAGAAGGCATTCAACTGTGTCTAAAACCTATGGGTCAGACACTAAAGCAATGTCCCAGGTTAAGATCCTCTACTGTTATGCAGAACCCAATGCAAAGTTATCCAGATGAGCCTGGACACAGCAACAAAGTTCAGGCATACCATGGGCTGACAAGATGATAAAGACGAAATACATGGTAGCTCAGCAATCATACCCTCTGGCTACAACTGTAATAACTTGCATAGAGACAAACTAGATATAGTGTGGGCCGACACAATGATAAAGACAAAATATGTAGCTCAGCAATCATAATACCTCTGGCTGCAACAGTAATAACTTGCATAGAGATGGCTCAAAAATCAGATTTTAAATTATTGCAATCCTACAGGCCATGCATTTTCTTAAAGATAGAAGCCTAACGAAAATATTTAGTGACTTCAACCCTCTATCATTTGGTAGAAATCCACACAGTATGGGAACAATGAGGCAAAATCAGTCCATTTTGTTCTAAACATCACAATATCTTTCAACCTAGGCAAGAAACCTACACAGCCTAGTGCTAGAGACACAGAAACATTACAGTCTTAGGTGTTAGAATAACAGTTTTTACTCTACTGTGCATTTCCTTAAAGATATGAAGTTTAATATCCACAAATGTTTTTAAGCCATACCTCTTAGGACAAGAAACTGGAACGTAAAAAAGACAAAGTTAAAATGGCACTCCTGGGATTTGCCACTATGAATCACAGACTATTTTGAAAGACAAACATCAATGCTATATTCAAACATAGGGGCTAGAATAAAACATTTCCATCATATACTGCTTACAGTTCTGCAACCATAATTGCTTGCAGCAAGCATACCTGGCCTATTAGTACAATATCAGATCACAATAAATACAGGAGCATCAGCAGACTAAACGCTGCAAGAAGCTTGACAATACATCAACAGTTATTCATTTTAAATTTACTCTAGGTGGTGACCCACCACTACAGGAGCCTTGATCCTCACCACTGGCAACAGTGGAGAATGTTCACAGAGGATGACAAGTACCCAAAGTGTTCCCAGATGCAACACCCTGCATTAAGTGCAATTTCCCTTAACAGCACAGAGACCACAGTCAACTCAGGGCTGGTTTCTCCCTCTTTCTCCACTCCAGATCCCCAATAACACTCCCCCCGGCACAGCTACAGAGTTGAGCAGAGTGGCCAAGTGAAGACATCCAGCACCCTATTTGTCCAACCAGTGCTTTGGGACCCCAGTCAAGCAGTTGACATACACTATGTGGTCTGATTTACACACAAGAAAAAACAAAAATACTGGCAGGCAGAAAAGCGTAAAACCATTTAATTCAGACTACTACAATACAAAAACATAAAAGATGAGCGCTTTCATACCAACAAGGTACTTCTTCAGATCTAAATTAAACAGCAGTGCATACCATTAAATATGCTAATGTTTAAGGCCACATGACCTTAACAATGGCTTAATTGGGGTGTGATCATTAAGCCCTACCCCATTAGTTGCTTGTAACAAAGTAATCCATTTGATTTCAAGACATTCAGTGTATGTTTTTATGTCTCTTCCTCTCAACCCTGATTTAACCATTTCTAATACCATAAATCTAAACCAGTGGTCAGGTCCTTTGCACTTCACATGTTTGGAAAGAGCATTCCTTTCATCACATCTATTAATAGCATATAAGTGTTCTTTTATTCTGAGAGGGAGATCCATAAGCCATTAAAAGAATTTCAAGAAAAGCATCACGAGAATTTACCAGTGGTCCGCAGCAAAGTATGGAAGGTTTGATTTTTAATATTTCATCAGTTGTGTTGAGTGATGAACAGAATAAGGTTCTTAATCTTGGACTGAACTTTATACCAGCTGGGCACTCATCTCTTGTTGATCTTATTAATGACTTGAGATTTTTTCTGCGTAACATTTCTCTGAGAATGATGTTTGGCAACAATGGCTTTATGAGTTCTACTTTTAGGAAACCTAGTATGTATACTTCTGTGAACACTCCTCTGGTAGAAGCTTTCTATAGGCTTTGTGAGGATGATATTTATAATTTTTTTCTAATAAGCATGGCAACAATTTTAAGAACACGAGTCAGGATGAATTTAATTATTTGCTGGAGATGGCTAAGCGTGATGACATATGTTTCCATCCCACTGATAAGGGAGGCGGAATTGTTGTCATGGACTCTGTAGACTATGTGAATAGAATGTTTGTAATGTTGAATGATGAACACACGTATACTGTGACCTCCAGGTTTGATGTATTGAAACTAATTGACAAAATATATGTAGGAATTGAGAATCTGCTGATGGAAGGGTTGCTAGATAAATCTCTATGTGATTACTTGTTGGTTGAAAATTTACTTATACCTCAAATATATGGTTTACCTAAGGTGCATAAGAGTTTGTGTGATCTACCAATGTGACCTATAGTTTCTGGCAAAGGATGGGCCACAGAGCTCATGTCGATATTTGTTGAAAAAGAGCTTTGTCTGGTCCTTAATGGGGTCAGACATATATTGAAAGATACTAAAAGCTTTCTCAACAAGTTATATGAATGTTCTAATGTGGACTTTAGAGATGATGTTCACCTGGTTACCATGGATGTTAATTCATTGTTTACTTGTATTCCCAATGACACTGGGATAGATAATGTTAGGCTGTTCTTAAGTCAACTTTCAGATTATTCCAATGATAAGATCTACTTAATATGCAGCCTCTTAGAGATTATCTTGAAACATAATGCCTTTGTTTTTACTGACAGCTTTTTTTCCAGTGTACAGGGGTAGCCATGGGCACTGTTTGTGCAAACTGTTATGCCAACATGGCTATGGTGAAATGGGAATTAGAGTATGTGTTTTGTGAGAACAACATCTTCTCCAGGTTCATTTTATACTATGTTCAGTTTGTTAATGACCTGTTTTTTGTTTCGGATAATACAGCTGATACCTTGTGTGAGTTTAAACAATATTTGAATAGCACAACAGACTTTCTTCGATTCACTTATGAGTACTCATATGAAAGTATTTCTTTTCTGGACATCACAGTTTTTAAGACACAGGGAGGCTTCGGTATTTTTATTTTTAAAAACTTGTAAGCAAAACAACATGAATCTTGCACGTAGCATGCACCCAAGACATGTTAAATGCAATGTCCTGAAAGGAAAATGTATTAGAGCAGCACATCTCCACATGAGAGACAGTGACATGTATGACTCTTCTGATAGCTTGACATCTAGTTTTATGGATAGAGGCTATGACAACACTGATATTACTATGGCACAGAATGAGAGTATCGTGTTGAGAGATACACGCACCAGGACATATTTTGAGAGTCACACAGCATCTGACAGTGGT
This sequence comes from Protopterus annectens, assembly GCF_019279795.1. NCBI lineage: Eukaryota > Metazoa > Chordata > Ceratodontiformes > Protopteridae > Protopterus > Protopterus annectens. The sequence continues at coordinate 1,196,415,376 of NC_056743.1, read as the reverse complement.
GTAAGTAGAGAGGTGAATCAATGTACATGGATGAGTCTGACCTTTTCAAATGACACAAGCTTAATTTGTGATATAGTTAATAAACATTGGAAGATTTTGATATCAGATAGAAGGTACAAGGAACTATTAGGTGAGAAGCCTTTATATTGTTTTAAAACAGACCCTCTCTTAAGAAAATGCTATGTTATAGACCTCTACCTTGTATTGATGCTAGCACAAGATTATGTAGAGTTAGTATATATCCCTGTCATCACTGCAATGTTTGCAAGTATATTAGAGCAGATGATCAATTTGTGCATCCTGACATTGGACGTGTTTTTAAGATTGATTAATTTGCTAACTGTAGCAGTTGTAATGTGGTTTACTGTGCCAGCTGTGAGACCTGTAGAGCTTTCTACATCGGTAAAACTAACCGATGTCTTAGAGACAGAATAAAAGAACATTTATATCCTATTAATAGATGCGATGAAAGGAATGCCCTTTCCAAACGTGAAGTGCAAAGGACCTGACCACTGGTTTAAATTTATGGTATCAGAAATGGTTAAACCAGGGTTGAGAGGAGGGGACATAAGAACATACACTGAATGTCTTGAAATCAAATGGATTACTTTGTTACAAGCAACTAATGGGGTAGGGCTTAAAGATCACATCCCAATTAAGCCATTGTTAAGGTCATGTGGCCTTAAACATTAACACATTTAATGGTGTGCACTGCTGTTTGAGTTAGATCTGAAGAAATACCTTGTTAATATGAAAGTGCTCATCTTTTATGTTTTTGTATTGTAGTAGTCTGAATTAAATGGTACAGACAGACACACACACACACACACACACACACACACACATGAAAGGCTGGCACAGCTTTACTAACTATGCTCCCTTTTGCCCAGACTATAAGGTAATCATCATTGCCACCCGATCCTTATCAGCTACTTTAAGGCTCCAACAAAACATGCCCAATCTTACTGTGCAATAGTAATATTAACACAAATTGGTAGTTTGACCAATGGCAAGGTAGAGTGGCCCACATAGTGTCACTAAATTAATATGCAAGTACTCTTAAAACTTAAATATCTCTACACCACAATGAAAGGTTTAAATATATTTAGTAATAAAAGAAAATATTCAGTGTATATTCACTGTGACAATAAAGTTAAAAAACACATGAAATATTTCAAACACTGCAGTACATTCTCAAAGAAAAACAGCTAAACTAAGCCTTGCTATATACCTATGACAGTACACCTTAAAAAAACACAGATCAAGGTAAACATCGTGGTGATGACAAACTAGAAATGATAGTTCTACAGTCATAGCAAGCATCTTATACAAATCATGTACTCATTATATATCCACTGTAACATCAAAGTACAAAACCACATGAAAGATATTTAAAATAATGGATGGCGCAGTGGTGCGGTGATGGCGTTGTCACCTCACAGCAAGAGGTTCTCTGGTCCAATTCTCAGCTGGGGTGCCTTCTGTGTGGAGTCTGCATGTCCTCCCTGTGTTCATGTGGGTTTCCTCCAGGTGCTCCGGTTTCCTCCCTCATTACAAAGACAAGTGTCTGGAACTTTTCTCCCCGGACCTCTGCTGAAAATTGGTTTCTTTCCAAGTCAGACTTTCCCAGTTAACAAATGTTAAATAAAAAATAAATAATAAAATAAAAAACATTGCTGTAAAAACAGCCAAACTAAGCCTCACTACAGACAGTACACCCTAGAAAACACAGATCAAGGTAAACATTGTGGTGAAGACAAACTAGAAATGACAGTTCTACAGTCATAACAAGCATCTTATACAAATCAAAACATTTTATACTATGTTCAGTTTGTTAATGACCTGTTTTTTGTTTCGGATAATACAGCTGATACCTTGTGTGAGTTTAAACAATATTTGAATAGCATGACAGACTTTCTTCGATTCACTTATGAGTACTCATATGAAAGTATTTCTTTTCTGGACATCACAGTTTTTAAGATACAGGGAGGCTTCGGTATTTTTATTTTTAAAAACTTGTAAGCAAAACAACATGAATCTTGCACATAGCATGCACCCAAGACATGTTAAATGCAATGTCCTGAAAGGAAATTTATTAGAGCAGCACATCTCCACGAGAGACAGTGACATGTATGACTCTTTTGATAGCTTGACATCTAGTTTTATGGATAGAGGCTATGACAACACTGATATTACTATGGCACAGAATGAGAGTATCGTGTTGAGAGATACACGCACCAGGACATATTTTGAGAGTCACACAACATCTGACAGTGGTGTAAGTAGAGAGGTGAATCAATGTACATGGATGAGTCTGACCTTTTTAAATGACACAAGCTTAATTTGTGATATAGTTAATAAACATTGGAAGATTTTGATATCAGATAGAAGGTACAAGGAACTATTAGGTGAGAAGCCTTTATATTGTTTTAAAACAGACCCTCTCTTAAGAAAATGCTATGTTATAGACCTCTACCTTGTATTGATGCTAGCACAAGATTATGTAGAGTTAGTATATATCCCTGTCATCACTGCAATGTTTGCAAGTATATTAGAGCAGATGATCAATTTGTGCATCCTGACATTGGACGTGTTTTAAGATTGATTAATTTGCTAACTGTAGCAGTTGTAATGTGGTTTACTGTGCCAGCTGTGAGACCTGTAGAGCTTTCTACATCGGTAAAACTAACCGATGTCTTAGAGACAGAATAAAAGAACATTTATATCCTATTAATAGATGCGATGAAAGGAATGCCCTTTCCAAACGTGAAGTGCAAAGGACCTGACCACTGGTTTAAATTTATGGTATCAGAAATGGTTAAACCAGGGTTGAGAGGAGGGGACATAAGAACATACACTGAATGTCTTGAAATCAAATGGATTACTTTGTTACAAGCAACTAATGGGGTAGGGCTTAAAGATCACATCCCAATTAAGCCATTGTTAAGGTCATGTGGCCTTAAACATTAACACATTTAATGGTGTGCACTGCTGTTTGAGTTAGATCTGAAGAAATACCTTGTTAATATGAAAGTGCTCATCTTTTATGTTTTTGTATTGTAGTAGTCTGAATTAAATGGTACAGACAGACACACACACACACACACACACACACACACACACACACACACACACACATGAAAGGCTGGCACAGCTTTACTAACTATGCCCCCTTTTGCCCAGACTATAAGGTAATCATCATTGCCACCCGATCCTTATCAGCTACTTTAAGGCTCCAACAAAACATGCCCAATCTTACTGTGCAATAGTAATATTAACACAAATTGGTAGTTTGACCAATGGCAAGGTAGAGTGGCCCACATAGTGTCACTAAATTAATATGCAAGTACTCTTAAAACTTAAATATCTCTACACCACAATGAAAGGTTTAAATATATTTAGTAATAAAAGAAAATATTCAGTGTATATTCACTGTGACAATAAAGTTAAAAAACACATGAAATATTTCAAACACTGCAGTACATTCTCAAAGAAAAACAGCTAAACTAAGCCTTGCTATATACCTATGACAGTACACCTTAAAAAAACACAGATCAAGGTAAACATTGTGGTGATGACAAACTAGAAATGATAGTTCTACAGTCATAGCAAGCATCTTATACAAATCATGTACTCATTATATATCCACTGTAACATCAAAGTACAAAACCACATGAAAGATATTTAAAATAATGGATGGCGCAGTGGTGCAGCGATGGCGTTGTCACCTCACAGCAAGAGGTTCTCTGGTCCAATTCTCGGCTGGGGTGCCTTCTGTGTGGAGTCTGCATGTCCTCCCTGTGTTCATGTGGGTTTCCTCCAGGTGCTCCGGTTTCCTCCCACATTACAAAGACAAGTGTCTGGAACTTTTCTCCCCGGACCTCTGCTGAAAATTGGCTTCTTTCCAAGTCAGACTTTCCCAGTTAACAAATGTTAAATAAAAAATAAATAATAAAATAAAAAACATTGCTGTAAAAACAGCCAAACTAAGCCTCACTACAGACAGTACACCCTAGAAAACACAAATCAAGGTAAACATTGTGGTGAAGACAAACTAGAAATGACAGTTCTACAGTCATAACAAGCATCTTATACAAATCATGTACTCGGTATATATTCACTGTAACATCAAAGTGCAAAACCACATGAGAAATTATAAAAAATAATTAAAATAACTTTGCAGTAAAAACAGCCAAACCACCCCTTGCTATATATCAGTCTGCAGACAGTACCCTAGAAACCACAGATCAAGGTAGATGTTGTGGTGATTACAAACTTGAAATGATATAGATCATATCACTTCTAGTTTATAATCACCACAACATCTACTTTGATACAGTTATAACACAAGCATCTTATACAAATCATGCACAAATGTAACTACCAATGAATGAGATACTGCCAGCACAGCTACTAGTGGAGTAATGTAAATTTAACATTTACAAAATTCACTAGTAGCTGCACTGTCAGTATCTCATTCCTTTTATCACAGTAAGCCTTTTTCCAGATTAAATGCCACTTACCTCTGAGAAAAGCAACAGGGTTCCTTGGACAATCACAAGCAGAATATGGCTGGAAGGACAAAGGCTAGCATAGCGCACAGAAAGCAGAAGGCAGGGAAAAAAAGGGCTCCCACACACCTTATGCAGCAGAGCAGTAAAAGCATACACCACCACAGCACCGTCCTTCCTTTTCAGCAAGCAGCAGGCCTCCCAAGTCCCGATTGCAGCAACTGAAGCCAGGCAAGGCACAAGAAGCAAGAGTAGTCCACCGAACAATCCAAAGTTCCAAACAGACTTTAGCTGGAGAGTCTGTACACAATGCGATTATTCCAAGCCAGCAATCAAAGAAAATCTCAGTCCTTCACCTTTTTTTAAAAAAAGGCAACACATAGCTGAATGCCCCGCTTTTTATTCCTTAATTTTCGTAGGCTTTTCGCAGGCATCTAGCTAGTCTATTTGTTGATTGGCTGCTTGCTGTGTGAGCTTGTTTATTGGCTGTTTCCCAATGCAGCAAGCAGCCAATCAACCAAGATGGCAATGTCATTTTTTTGTCAGTGTACAGATTCGCTGATGAAGCACTTAAATTTCCAGAGTCTCAGAGCAAGAACCGGAGAATCAGAGTGCTGTATTTATTTCCAGACACTCTGGGAAAAAAAACGGAGGGGTGGCAATGTTAACTGCACTGCAGTGTCAGCAATCAATCTATCTGCTATGTGAATGGAACCCACAGTGGTCTGCACCAAAGGTGATTGTGCTACCTGTTGCGCAACTGACACTATCAATGTAAATTATATGTAATAGAAATGGTTGAGTATGATAAAAGAAATGTGGAGTATTTGGGATAGCATTGTGGAAGTGTAGGGAGAACAAACATTTGTTTTCCTAAGGTATTTTGTATCCAGGGATCTAACATCAAAGACTTTCCATGGTCAGTACTTATTGGGTTTATCCTTACCACCAATTAGTGTTTAACAGCTTTCTCTAGGAGATCTAATACTCAGAGGTGCATATGTACAGTGCCAATATATTAAATTCTATAATGTGCTGACTACATAAATGTCTAATTCCAGAGAACACCAGTTTTGTTTTGTCACTCACGCAGCACTGATCACACTCTTTGCTTTGTGTTAAGATGGGGGTATATATTTTACATTGAATGAAATTTCTGTGTTAGGTGTAAAATTTGGGAATAAAGATATAATTAGAATTCAATGGGAAAAAAAAAATAGAAGAAATAAAACAAACCTGTCTTTTCTGGAGAACATATAAATTATCATTCAGAAAAAAGGCTTATTTGATAAATTCAGTACTGATGGGAAAAACAGCATACTTAGCAAGTGTATTTATGTCACAAACAGTATTTGAAAAGGAATTATTGCAGATATTATTTTATTTATATGGAGGTTCTAGATTAAACCCAGTAAAAAAAGAATAGTTTTGTATGGAAATAAAGAAGGAGGTTTAGAGTTAATTAACCCAGTGCTATAGTCTCCTCAGTGTATACATTAAGAAATAAAATGTTACCAAGAAAATATTTTTGTGGAAAATGAAAACTGATTTAAATAAAGATAGAAAAGCATGGTGTAAGAATGTAATGATAAAACATTACTATGTAAAACCATGGGAAAATCTAACAGATGAAAAATGAAAGCTATAACAGTAAGAAACAAATGGTGTCATTAGAAAATAGAACATCAAGATTTTTGTTGTGTGCAGACTGGTAATAGATAAATTGCCAGTAAAAGGAAACATGTCACATAAAAAGAAAAGTCCATAGGTTATTACTAAGCTAACTGCCCTTGTGGGCCATTTTAAACCTAGCCAATTCCCCCATGTGAGAATCAAACCCTGCACCTTGTGTTTGTAAGGTAAACACTTAACCATTATGCCAACCTCGCACCATATCTTGATAGAATATGTTACATTGTAAAGAAGAAGAAACCACATAACGTGTTTGAAATAAAAAAGAGTAAAAGAGTTATGGGAAAAACTATGTAAAGATTTTTTTCAAAACTGCAAAAGAAGTATATAAAATAAACTTAAATATGATTCAATATGGATATTATAAGAACAGAAGTAAAGAACAAAATAGATAAAAAATTATTTGTGTTATATGGAATGAAATTATGTTTAATGGTAAATTGATTTTAGCAACAATATTAAGTAAAATTAGATGGTCATTATGGAAAAAGAAATGGGGTTGTAATAGGGATGAAAATTTAGTATTATTGTGAAGGAAAGTATGAATACATATAAATAGATCTGTATACCTACACATCTGTACATTTGTAAATATGCAGTTATTTTGCAAATACGATTTATTCTGTATATAAATAAAGGACTCTTACTGCTTTCAGTAAGTGCCATGGGATCTTTTACATCCACCTAAGCTACCACCAACTCAAGCAGATGGGATTGCAGTGTAATGTCTCATGCAAAGGACAGCATACTCACAAATGATCTACTTGGTGTAGGAATAGAACCCACAACCTTTGCACAAAAGGCAAGTGTGCTATTTGTTGAACCACTGACATTGACAATGGATTACAAATATATAACAATAAAAGCCCCACATGAATCACAGTCACAAAGAGTTGTAAGAAGGAAGGGCTACCATTCTCTGAACTGTCAAGTGTTGTGTGATAGCTGTGGGATCAAAATCATTGTGTCGCTACAGTACCCAGGCAGTCTGCAAGATTCAGATATCTGGAACACATCTCAGTTATATTGCCACTTCCTCCATAAGGAAATCCCACAGGGCCATCTAAATGGTAAGTGCAGATGCAGTGGCTAATGTTATCTCATTAATGCTGAAAGAACTGATCATTCTGTGTTGTGTCATGCCTGCAGTGATATTTGTGGGACTGCCTTGTCTTATTTGCATCAATATTACAAGACGGATAGACCACACACAATGCTTTTTTTCTCTGTGTAACTTAATCGTGATACTGAATTTGTAGCATTTGATGCCACACATGATCGAGCACATTACCCATGAGAAAACTTCAGCTGAACAAAATATGCAAAAAGCTGCTTTTCTTCATTTGAAAAGGTTTTCTCACATTTAATTTTTTTCTTTTTGCTCTGAGCTCTCGGCAGTTGCCGTCACCCTGCCATCATTCAGAAAAGTAGTATCTAATTAACTGACTTCTGGTAGGTATTAATGAATTGAATATTGACTACATTACTACTGTGTCCATATGTAATAACCCCCATGGACAAATGGAAATGTGTAGAGCATCCAAGCCTAGCTGTGGGCACACGTGTGCTCAGGATAGAGTACATTTGTCAAAATCAGGGAAGAGAAGTTTTGCTGCAGATATTTTGCAATATTTGACAAACACTAGGCAGAATTTTTGCCAGGTCGAAAATTTACCATTTCACAAATAGCAACATTTGATGCATCTCTGATGGTTATTAATGCTAGGAACATTAATAATAAAGATTTTTATTGGAAAATGTAATATGTTCCCACAAGATTGATGTTATTGTTTGTAAAACATGGTTAAAGAACAATGACTGGAAATCAGTTGTGTCAGGGTATAAATGTTTTTACTGTAACAGACAGTCTAACAAAAAATCAGGTGGAGGTGTTATGATAGGCATTAAAGATAATTATAAGACTCGTGATTAATTACATGTTCAGTGATAACACCAATACTATAGACTGTGCAACTGTGACAATAAAAGCAACCCTGGAACATATAACAATTGCTGGAGTGTATAGACCACCAAAGTCAAGTGCAGATGACCTAAAGGAATTCATGCATTTCTTACATGAAACACGAGGAGGGGGGTAATATTTAGGTGGGGACTTAAGTTTACCAGAAACAGGCTGGAATAATATTGATTCAACAGCATTAGTAAGGAAATTATTCACAACATATATTCAGGAGCAACAATTGTTTCGGATTTTAAAAAAACTACCACGGGACGGAACATACTAGACATTGTGTTCCTAAAGAAATTACTGTCACTTCAAGTCAAGTTTTATCACTGTTGATGTGCAGTGATCATGGGGTTATAAAGGTTAATTTGTTGCTAGATAATTCTGCCAAACTGAAATCTAAACCAATGCACAGAAGGTTAATTACAGATTATATGGAAGCAAAACAGTCTCTATGTTAAACTAACTGGAGTGTGGTGTTCAGTGGAAAAACTGCAGATGGAACGTGGAAAGTTTTGAAAGAGAAATTGTGTGCAAAAAATCAAAAAAAAATTTAACATCAGGATCTAGGCATACAAAGTCAGGGGGATATATTTCCATAAGAACAAGATATCTGATTAAGGTGGCAGACAAAAAAATATGAGAAATGGAAGAGAGGTCGAACTACAACTTTGAAAACCGAAATAAACATGCTGGACAAACAGATTAAGCATAGTGTGAGACAAGATCAAGAAAATTTTGAAGAGAATTTATATAAAGAAGTTGAGCATAATAGAAAACCTTTTTATAGATACATAAGATGTGGAAAGAGTAAAGACACACACATTAATAAACTGTGTGCAGATTCTAAAACATATTCTCAGAAACAATAGATTGTAGCTATATTTACAAAATCCTATGCAAAACAGTTTGGTTCCACAAAAGGGGTAATACGTTGTGCTAGTGATATCCAGGAAACCCCAGATACTGGAATCAAATTACATTTTATTGATAAAGAACTGTGCAAACTGGATCCAAACAAAACACAGGGAGGAGATGGAATTAGTAACAATGACCTGAGAACATTTCAGCAAGAACTTACGCTACCATTATATCTATTATTCACTAGGTCATATAAATATGGGGAGATTCCTGAAGACTGGAGACATGTGCTTATTAAATCTGTCTTTAAGGGAAAGGTGAGTAGGACAAACCCAGAGTCAAATAGACCCTTAAATCTATTTTCATGTTGTGGAAAAATAATGGAGAAGGTAATATTGGATAAGTTATTGTCAGAACTGGATAGGCTGGGACTTGAAACCATATATCAGCATGCATATGTTGAAAACAGATCTATTACCACCTGTAACATGATGTTCTATAACAATATAATAACAGCTATGAATGAAAAAAATGTGTTGTGATGTAATTTATATAGATTTAACTTCAGCATTTGACAGGGTCATACACAAAACCCTGTAGAATAAATTAGTAAAACTTGGTATTGATGTACTCTTGTTAAGATGGATAGCTGCATGGCTTACAAATAGGACATGGCAAGTATCATACAGCAACTGGACAGGTGAAATCCTTAGTTACAGTCAGGGTATCCCCCCTTATTTGTTTAGATTGTCTATTAAAGACCTACTTTTTCATTTGAGGTGTTCTACAGTCTCTATGCAGACAATCTGAAATTGGGTAGACTGATTATTTGTGTTACAGATAAGGCATGTATGCAAAATGACTTGACTAAATTGACCATTTTGGCACAGGAGAATAATATGCTGATAAATACATCAAAAACTAAGCATATGAGATTTGGGAGACATAAAGTGAAAGGTGAATATTTAATACAGCACCCGGTGATTGAAACTGTGGACTCATTTAAGGACTTGGGTATATGGATAGATTCAGCTGTGAGTTTTTCTACTCATGTCAACCAATTGGTTAATGATAGTTATAAAATAATAGGTTGTATAAAAAGATTTATGAAGTCTAGGAAATCAAACATAATGAAATCATTGTTTGTTAGTTACATTAGACTCTAACTTGAGTATAGAATAACAATATGGAAACCCTATAAGAAAACAAGCATGAGTAAACTGGAAAGGGTACAAAAGAAATATACCAAGGGCATCCATGGATGTGAAAAATTAAGTTATTATGAAAGACTAAAATATCTGAACTTGTACAGTGTCTCTTACAGATATCTAAGAGGAGATCTTATTCAGGTATATAGGGCATTTAGAAACAACTACCTCTGGGAATGTTTGGGGTTATCAAAAAGTACTAGAGAATCATCAGACAACCTATGTAGAAGATTCTATAGGAATGAGAAGTGTACTAATTGGTTCTCTGACAGAGTAGCTGACACATGGAACAGACTACCAAATTACATTAAAGCAAGTACTAGTTTAGATATTTTTTAAGAACAGCCTATTATAGGAACAAGTATTTTAGTATATTGGCAAGCTAGAAGGGCATTAACGCCCGTGTATGAAATATTTGTATGTATGTTCATACACTGTGTCACATTTGGAGATGACACAGGATAACTGCTGACCGTCAGGAAAGTGACACCTAATTAAACGACTACCAGTAGGTGTTAATGAGCTAAAATATAAGACTACATTTTAAGTGTGTCTGCATGCAGTAATCTACCCCAGTATGTTCATACTGTGTTGAAGATGATACCAGATACACCTGTATGGAATTGACATTGTATAGATGAACACTGTACATGCACAAACCCACAACATCATAGAGCATGTGTTTGACCAACTTCTGATGTGTCTGGTGGGGCACTGTAGTATGATCCTGCAGCAACATGTAGGGCGTTCTTAGCATATTTTATGCCCTATGATATGGTGGTAAGGAGACAGAGTAGGCAGTGTACTGGTACCTTAACAACACACACACACACACACACACACACACACACACACACACACACACACACACACACACACACACACACACACACACACACACACACACACACACACACACACACACACACACACACAGCAACACCATCATCCAAAAACCTGAAGCCACAGAATTATCTCTCCCCTCCAGTTTATGATGGTTGCCATACAAGGAATCTCAGGCAAAGTGGTGAAGTACAGTCCAGATGTCTGGACCCTGATAAGGAGGCAGTGGAAGTGCAATGTCACAAAGGTTAGCCTTGATGCAGTTAATGTAAATATCAGGATATGATAGTCAGTGCATGCTGAGCCACAATGTGCTTCATACAGTCTCATATTTACCATACAAGAGGAAGGGTGGAGTGGGCTACAGTTGTGTTCAAGTGCACAGATTATGAAAGACACACTGATATGTATCTGTCTAGAAAAGGTGGGTGGGCAGCATTGCACAGATATCTGAGACAGGAGATCTCAAAGTGATGAGTATTATGTGTCATATACAATTTCCTCTTGCAATAGGGTAGGGGGTCCCACTATGTGACCATGGCTGGATATGAAGGTAGGACTCTCAATATGATATGATAGATATTCTACATCATAGACAATTTACTTTTGGGATGTGTTTGCATTTCCACAACATAATTTTGATCCACAGCCATGAGGTTGACTTGTTGCATAGGACAAGAAGTCCTTCCCTTATAGGGATACTGAATGACTGTAAGAATAAAACCGAGTTGTGTTCTGCTCGTTAGGTGTTCTGCCAATAGCAAGCAAGTGCCATGGTTGCCTTCAATGAGGAATGACAAAGCATGATGCATATCCAAATACAGGTGAAGACTGTGTACTCCACAATAGACCCTATCCTAAATGGCTATCTCTGGAACATACCTTCACCCAGCCTCAGATTACAGTTCTATTCAGTGATGGTGGCACTGACAATCCTCTGCAAGGAGGTAATCACACCAGTGGTATTTTCCACCACAGACAGCATCAGAGGAATTATTACTGTGCCCCTGGCCTCCATGGTTTCACAAATACCATGCAACACAGCAGTGAGGTCCTTGCTAGCCACAGTTGTAGTGGTTTGTGTCTGGATGATGCTGAAGAACATTTGCTGATTGATTCCAAGTGCTGCTCACGTCAGGGGCTATGTATGATATATAATAATGTTCTGCCCAAGCAAGGCTTTGAAATGTTGGGTATGCCCACTTCAGTTGCAGTGTGTGCATTTGCTGCCATAGTCACAAATGGATTACTGCTGATGGTTGGAGCCATAAAGAACATGTACACTAGGTAACATTTTATAGCCTCATGTTCATGAGCGTGTGTGTGTGTGTGTGTGTGTGTGTGTGTGTGTGTGTGTGTGTGTGTGTGTGTGTGTGTGTGTGTGTGTGTGTGTGTGTGTGGTTGTGTGCATGTATGTGTGTGTTTGTGTGTGTGTTTGTGTGCATGTGTGTGTGTGTGTGTGTGTGTGTGTGTGTGTGTGTGTGTGTGTGTGTGTGTGTGTGTGTGTGTGTGTGTGTGTGTGTGTGTGTGTGTGTGTGTGTGTGTGTGTGTGTGTGTGTGTGTGTGTGTGTGTGTGTGTGTGTGTGTGTGTGTGTGTGTGTGTGTGTGTGTGTGTGTGTGTGTGTGTGTGTGTGTGTGTGTGTGTGTGTGTGTGTGTGTGTGTGTGTGTGTGTGTGTGTGTTTGCATGTGTGAGACCACACCTTCAACCTGAATTGAGGGTAGATGCATACCCAGGATAGAGGGAGACAGGGCTACTATGTTGTCAGACTGTGACTCAAGTATCTGTGTCTCACCATCATCAGCAGTAACCCAGCTACAGGATACTGGTATCAACAACAGGTGTCTCCATAGCAGTGTTCTGCCTTGTGACTACACAACAAAAGACGCACCAGCATGAGCATTTGTATTTGTGCCAAAACTATGCCACTGTGATATGCACACTGGGGGTGTTCATTCAAGATGCAACATACAAACCCAACCTACCGCTGCTGCCATGCTGACTTGACTGAATAACTGATGTACCTAAACAAAAAATAGCTTACAGTTACTTTGGCCAG